>NC_064617.1:261476831-261848498 GCF_023898315.1 Schistocerca nitens
ATCTATGCGACCGTTCCAATTTAAGTTATTCATAAATATAATACCCAAATATTAACTGAGTTTACATCCTTTTCATTTTTGTGGTGGATGACTTCAAACTTTTCATGATTTAACACCAATTTCACTTTTTGCGCCATACAGATATCTTGTCTACAGCATTTTGCAATTCGTTTTGAACATCTGATATCTTTACCTGACGGTAAACGACAGCATCATCTGCGAACAATCTAAGAAGGCTGCTCAGATTATCTCCTAAATCGTTTATGTAGTTCAGGAATAGCAGAGGGCTTATAAAACTTCCTTGGAGAACGCCAGATATTACTTCTGTTTTAATTGATGACTTTCTGTCAATTATTACGAACTATGACCTTTCTGACAGGAAATCACGGATCCAATCACACAACTGAGTCGATACTCCATAGGCATGCAGTTTAATTACAAGTCGCTTGTGAGAAACGGTGTCAAAAGCCTTCTAGAAATCTGAAAATATGGAATCAATTTGAAGTCCTCTGTCGATAGCACTCATCATTTCTTGAGAATAAAGAGCTTGTTGCGTTTCATAAGAACTTTATCTTCTTCTGTGAAGGAATTTCGTAAACCCGTGTTTAGTAACCTGCTTTAGTGGCGCTGTCGTCGATAACATCACCAATGTTATCGCGTAGTGAAGGTATTGACTGCGTCTTACCACTGGTGTACTTTACATACGACCAGAATCGCCTTGGGTTTTCTGCCAGTTTCGTTGTGGGAACTATTAAAAGCATCTCACATTGAAGTTCACGCTTAATTTCAAGCTTCTGTAAAACTTCGCCAATCTTGGAGATTTTGCGATTTTTTAAATTTAGCATGCTTTTCTGTTGCTTCTGAAGTAGTGTTCTGACCTATTTTGTGTACCGTAGGGGATCAATACCATCTCTTATTTGTTTATTTGGTATATAGCTCTCAGCTGCCGTCGATACTATTCCTTTCAATTTAAACCACACCCGATCTACATTGCAGTGAAAGTGGAAGGAGTGGAGACTGTCTCTTAGGAAGGTGTCAAGATAATTTTTATACCTGCTTTATTAAATAAATGTACTTTGCGTTTAGTTTTGTAGGTTTGGATGTTACGGTAATTATTCTAGCCATAACAACCTTGTGGTCACTGATCCCTGTATCTGTCATAATGCTCCTTATATGATCAAGTTTAATTGTTGCTAAGATGTCAAGTATGTTTTCGCAACCATTTACTCTTCGAGTGGGCTCCTAAGCTAGTTGTTCAACAATTTTTTTCTGAGAAGTCCTTCAATACGATTTCGGAAGACGTTTTATACCTACCACTGACTTTAAACATTATATTTCAGCGAACATTTCGTGGTTAGATCGAAGTCACCACCAGCTATAATTCTATGAGTGTGGTATCTTTTTGAAATGACATTCAAGTTTTGTTTGAAGTGTTCAGCAACTGTATCATGTGAGTTAAGGGGCCGGTAAAAGGAATCAATTATTAATTTATTCCGCTTGTCAAGTATAATGTCTACCCATACCAACTCACATCTACTTCAATTTCACTACAAGGTAAACTTCTTCTCACAGCAATAAACACTCCACCTTCAACGGTATTTAATGTATCTTTTCTGAACATGGTTAGGTCCTTTGTAAAAATTTCGGCTGAACTTATTTTCGGCTTTATCCAGCTTTCCATACTTACACTACTGGCCATTAAAATTGCTACACCAAAAAGATGACGTGCTACAGACGCGAAATTTAACAGACAGGAAGAAGATGCTCTGATATGCAAATGATTAGCTTTTCAGAGCATTCACACAAGGTTGGCGCCGGTGGCGACACCTACAACGTGCTGACATGAGAAAAGTTTCCAACAGATTTTTCATACACAAACAGCAGTTGACTGGCGTTGCCTGGTGAAACGTTGTTGTGATGCCTCGTGCAAGGAGGAGAAATGCGTACCATCACGTTTCCGACTTTGATAAAGGTCGGATTGTAGCCTATCGCAATCGCTGTTTATCGTATCGCGACATTGCTGCTCGCATTGGTCGAGATCCAATGACTGTTAGCAGAATATGGAATCGGTGGGTTCATGAGGGTAATACGGAACGCCGTGCTCGATCCCAACGACCTCGTATCACTAGCAGTCGAGATGACAGGCATCTTATCCGCATGGATGTAACGGATCGTGCAGCCACGTCTCAATCCCTGAGTCAACAGATGGGGACGTTTGCAAGACAACAACCATCTGCACGAACAGTTCGACGACGTTTGCAGTAGCATGGAATATGAGCTCGGAGATCATGGTTGCGGTTACCCTTGACGCTGCATCACAGACAGGAGCGCCTGCGATGGAGTACTCAACGACGAACGTGGGTGCACGAATGCCAAAACGTCATTTTTTCGTGTTTGGCGACATCGCGGTGAACGAACATTGCAAGCGTGTATTCGTCATCGTCATACTGGCGTATCACCCGGCCTGATAGTATGGGGTGCCATTGGTTACACGTCTCGGTCACCTCTTGTTCGCATTGACGGCACTTTTAACAGTGGACGTTACATTTCAAATGTGTTACGACCCGTGGCTCTACCCTTCATTCGATCCCTGCAAAACCCTACATTTCAGCAGGATAATGCACGTTTGCATGTTGCAAGTCCAGTACGGGCCTTTCGGGATACAGAAAATGTTCGACTGCTGCCGTGGCCAGCACATTTTCCAGATCTCTCACCGATTGAAAACGTCTGGTCAATGGTGGCCGAGCAACTATCTCGTCACAATACGCGTCACTACTCTTAATGAACTGTGGTATCGTGTTGAAGCAGCATGGGCAGCTGTACCTGTACACGCCATCCAAGCTCTGTTTGACTCAATGGCCAGGCGTATCAAGGCCGTTATTACGGCCAGAGGTGGTTGTTCTGCGTACTGATTTCTCAGGATCTATGCACCCAAATTGCGTGAAAATGTAATCACATGTCAGTTCTAGTATAGTATATTTGTCCAATGGATATCCGTTTATCATCTGCATTTCTTCTTGGTGTAGCAATTTTAATGGCCAGTAGTGTATAACGATTTCCGATTCAGTGCCTTCTATTAGCGTTGGTAACTCTGGCTCTTTTCCAACACAGCTACGACAATTTACTAATACAATATTGATTACTACTATGTCTACCCTCATCTTGTGTTCGTCCTGCGCCCTTTGTGACCGAAGCCTTTCTACACTTTCTCGACACCCTCCAATCCAAAAAACTGCCCAGTCCGCTCCACACAGCCTCGACTACTCGTGTTAGTGCTTCCTGCATGTAGTGGACTACTGACTTATTTAGTGGAACCCGGAAACCCCACCACCATATGGTGCAAGTTGAGGAATCTGCGTTTACACGGTCGCGGAACCGTCTGGGCTAGTGATTCAGACCCTCCACTCCGCTCTGTACCGAAAGAAAACAGTCGGTTCTGTCGTCGATGCTACAGACGGTGAGCTTCGCCTTCATCTCACAACCAGGACTGGCAGTCTTTATTAGTTCAGCTAGCCGCCCGAAACCAGAGAAAATCTCTTCCGATCCAAGGCGTTTCACATCTTTAGTACGAACACGAGCCACCACCTGTAGTTGACTGCACTCTGTGCTCTTCATGACATCTGGAAGCACCCTTTCCACATCTGGATTGATTCCTCCCGGTATTCAGACAGAGAGCGTACAGGTACAGTGGTTGACCAGTTCCTGAGCGACGCAACTGGATAGTGGATGAGTGATTTGGAGTGGTGAATCACGCTACACTTTGTGGCCCATCGATGGATGCTTTTGTCTTTGGCAAATGTCTGGAGAAAGTTACGTGCCATCATGTGACGGGCCAGCAGTGATGTACTGAGGAGATGGTGTTTTTTATGGGGGCGTTTTTCGTGGGTAGGTTGTGGTCCCTTTTTCTGCTTAAGAAAATGTAAAATGTGGGAGGATATGAACACCCTTTGGAACATGATATGCTGGGTACAACAGAGCATCAGTTTGGAGACAACAATTCTTCGAATAAACATGACGGTGCACCCTTTTATAAACCAGCATCTGTGAGGTAGTGGCTTGTGGGCAACAAAGTTCCTGAAATGAACTGCTTGCCCAGAGTCTCGACCTTATTAAAAAAAAAACCACATCTGGTATGAGTTAAAACATCAATTTGGCTCCAAACTGTAGTGTACGTCATGGCTACCTTCTTTGGCTCAAATGGTTCAAATGGCGCTGAGCACTATAGGAATCAACATCTGAGGTCATCAGTCCTCTAGAACTTAGAACTACTTAAACCTAACTAACCTAAGGACATCACACACATCCATGCCCGAGGCAGGATTCGAACCTGCGACCGTATCGGTCACGCGGTTCTAGACTGAAGCGCCTAAGGCCGCTCGGCCACACCGCCAGGCTACCTTCTTTGGTTTCGACTCTTGAGGAAGAATGGATTGCCATTCCTCTACAGACATGAAGACATCTCATTGATAGTGCTCCCACCAGAGTTCAGGCTGCCACAAAGGAAACGGTGGACACACTACTTCCGAACAGGTAGTGTACGAATTACTTTTTCATTTGTTTTTAGACAAACTGTAATAGTCAAAAACGTCCACCATCCTTCATCCTTGTAAAGGTGATCGACGGATGAATGACACTACCGCTATTTATACTCTAGTGGAACATGATCACTGCAGAAATTATATTTGGCATCCAGTCGACCCCTGCTTTAGGCACGCGGCTCGTATTTAACTGGAGGGAAATTCTGGGAAACGCGTAAACAAACGCGAGGCTGAGCCCGCTAAACCACTTGCTGCGCTGACTGCATTCCCCCGGCGGGTGGCCGCGGCCCTGCGGTATGAGGCTGCACCGGCGACACGCGAGCGTTCCACGCGGGATGAGTTGGGACTAGGCTGGCCGGGATGACGCGGGCGGCGCGTCGGCGGCCACAAACGCGCTCATCCCGCGCTAAGCGCCGCCGCCTGATGAAAACCCCAGCCCTCGCGCCAGCCAGCTCAGGCGGGACCAACAGCGCGCCTACGCTGCGGCTCACGCGGGCCTGCTTTCCGCCGGCGCTGCGCCACGCAGCCGCAGTGCTCCCTTTGTAAGTGGTCCGAGCTAGTCCAGCATTTCATCAGTTTCCAGACTCCCAACAGAAACTATTGAGGAATAAACTTGTGATAGTAGATCGCTGGAGTAACAGTAGGTGGACACTATCAACTGGATCGCGCAGTCGTATGGCGCCATAAAGACGGTACAGCAGCAGAACGTAATATGTTGTAATTTCTACTTGTTTTGATTCACAACGAAATCAGTTTTATTTTACACTGTATACAATCTGATCGAATGTAACTGGACTTCTATTAGAGGACATTAATACGGGGTATGTGCCGTGCGGGATTAGCCGAGCGGTCTTAGGCGCTGCAGTCATGGACAGTGCGGCTGGTCCCGGCGGAGGTTCGAGTCCTCCCTCGGGCGTGGATGTGAGTGTTTGTCCTTAGGATAATTTAGGTTAAGTAGTGTGTAAGCTCAGGAACTGATGACCCTAGCAGTTAAGTCCCATAAGATTTCACACACATTTGAATATTTGAACGGGGTATGTTCTTTCACCCTTCGCCTTTATGACTGCTTGAGCCCTCCTCGGTCCCGTCTGAATGTTGGGGTTGGGTTGATCTGGCAGAGTAGACCAAATAGCGAGATCATCGGTCTCATCGGATAAGGGAAGGATGGGGAAGGAAGTCGGCCGTGCCCTTTCAAAGGCCGGCCGCGGGGGCCGAGCGGTTCTAGGCGCTTCAGTCTGGAACCAAACGGCTGCTACGGTCGCAGGTTCGAATCCTGCCTTAGGTTAGTTAGGTTTAAGTAGTACTAAGTCTAGGGGTGTGATGACCACAGATGTTAAGTCCTATAGTGCTTAGAGCCAATTGAACCATTCTGAACCCTTTCAAAAGAACCATTCCGGCATTTGCCTGAACCGATTTAGAGAAATCACGGAAAACCTAAATCAGGATTGCCGGATACGGGATTGAACCGTCGTCCTCCCGAATGCGAGTCGTCTGAGCGTCTGTACGTCTGTGGAGGAGTGGCAGCTCACTCTTCCTCAAGAGTCGAAACCAGAGAAGATAGTGATACCTACAGCGAAGTCGACATTCTAGCTCATCTCCAAGCTGTTCCGCTGGATTCAGGGCGGGACTCTGGACAAACGAGTTATTGTCCACAAACTATTGCCTCGCAAATGCTGGTTTATGACAGGGTGCATTGTCATCCTGATACAATCGTCCTCTCCGAACTATTCCAATGCTGCATTCCGTGCACAATGTTGTAAAATACGGTCAGATCGCCCGTATCGTAATACTACCACCTCCATACTTCACTGCTGGCGCGACGCACGAAGACAGGTAATATCCTCCAGGCATTAATCAAACCCAAACTCTTCCACCGCACCGCCATGTGCTATATCGTGATTCATCACCTCTTATCAGTTGCTTCTAGTCGTCCACTGTCGAGCGGTATCGCTCTTCACCCCACCTCAACCGTCGCTTAACACTGACTACAGAAAAGTATGGTTTAAGAGGAGTTGCTCGACCATTGTACCCCACTCTTTCCAGCTCCAGCCTATTGTGCTAGGTGGACTGTTGGTGTCACTTTGGGAATCACGAGTAATTCCTAACGCTGATTTTGAAACATCCACCCTCCACAATGCTCGACGCTCCTCTCTTCAGCACATAAGCTCTGACTGGTCTTGGTTTAGCTGTGATCGTTTTTCCACATTTGAACTTCTCACCCACATCACCAACAGTCAGCTTCGGCAGCTTTAGAACGGAACAAACATCCGTGATGGATTTCTTACTCAGGTGACATCTAATAATTAGTCGACGTTCGCTATCCTTGAGTTCTCCTGACTGACCCAGTTTGGTGCAACAAGAAACGTCGATGTCAATTACTTACATTACTGGAGGAAACAAACATTAGCTACTGCTTAATAAACAGATTGAGTTTAACTTGTATGTATATTTTGCAGTATACTTTAAGGGAAAAAAATACCACGAAGGAGTTATCCGAATGGGGCGGAAATCGGCAGATGTGGTGTATATGTACAGTCAAAGAAGTCATTACGATTTCAGGAACATTCAAGAAAAAGAGCTTCACAAATTGAGCAAGTCAATAACGCGTTGGTCCACCTCTGGCTCTTACTCGGATTGTGCAGCGATTGACAGAGTTGTTGGATATTGTGCCAGATTCTCTACAATTGGCGTGTTAAATCGTCAAAATCCTGAGAGGCTTGGAAGGCCTTGCCCATAATGCTCCAAACGTTCTTAACTGGGGACAGATCCGGCGACCTTGCTGGGCAAGGTAGGGTTTGGCAAGCTCGAAGACAAGCAGTAGAAACACTCGTCTTGTGTGGTGGGCATTATCTTACTGAAATGTAAGCCCAGGATGTCATGCCATCAAGGTCAGGAGTGATGGTCTGGGATGCCATTCCATTCCACAGCAGGATCCCGTACGTCGACGACATTCTACGTCCTGTTTTATTGCCCTTCGTGGAAAGCCATCCTGGTCTCACATTTCAGGAAGACAATGCCCAGCCGCACACGCTGAGAGTTTCTACTGCTTCTCTTCGTGCTGGCCAAACCCTACTTTGATCAGCAAGGTCTCTGGATCTCTCCGAAAATGAGAACGTTTGGAGCATTATGGGCAGCGCCCTCCAACCATCTCGGGATTTTGACGATTTAACACGCCAGTTGGACAAAAGTTGGCACGGTATCTTTCAGGACTACAAACAACCACTGTGTCAATCAGTGTCAAGTCGAATAACTGTTTGAATAAGGGGCACAGGTTGGCCAATGCGTTATTGACTTGCTCATTACGGAGCTCTTTCTCTTGAATAAATGATCGATTTTTTCTAAATTTGTAATCAATTTTTTGTCTGTACATGAACACCACTGCTACCGATTTCCGTCCCACGTAGGACATTGTCTTTTTTTCCCTTAGTTTTTCATTTAATCACGCTTCATACAACATCTTGTTTTGTTTTCTTTGAAATGCCAAAAGATTTATCTACGAGTATGAAGCACTTTACCCTCCTGGATAGCCGCTCTGATTACCACGCCACTACCGGACTCTGACAGATGGACTTGTCCCGGATCGAATCCGCTAGGCGGAATAACGGCGAGGGCCGGTGTGCCGGCCAGCCTAATTGTGTGTATGTTTCCCACTGGGATAATACCGGGCTGATACCCGACTTCCTTCTCAGTTACACGATTCACAAACGTTTTGAAAACAGTAACACACTTTTATGTGGACAACATTATATGTAGACATTTTGGGGTACATGTATTGCGTCTCAGTAGGTAATGGTGGTTGTGACAATTATGGTAATTAACCATACCATATGCTACAGTAATCATGCCGTCCTGCGTAGATGTGGATCAAGGGCAAAATACAAAGAAGAAAAAGAATAAGATTTTTAAACGACTTTCACACATCTTCTTCGGATTTTAACTAACACTTTTGTAGCTACATAATTTATTAAATCTCACTCTTTACTGTTATACACACACTTTAGCCATGTGAAATGGTTTAATTAATAACTATGAACATTCTACTTTAAACTATTCAATCTGTGGTGCTGGACACTTACTTACGTTACCTCGTCACTAGCTCTCTCCCTCCGATATAGTTCATTTTTCCGTAAGTATGGGACGCCTCCAGGCCATCCCCAGCACTTGTTCATGGTACCTGTGCGTACAAAGCATTTCATTATGATAATCGTATCAGAATACTCTTAATGGTCTGTTATGGCCGTCCGCCATGTTAGCCTTATTATCTGCTGTTAGATTTTTCTGTAAACGTGAGCTTCAGCCAATTGAACCTATTATTGCTACATAAGGTACTATTTTTTTTCAATTTTTGTACAGATCTGATCATGGCATGAACTAAACCAGTCATACCGCAAATTATGTGATAAAGTGCGACCAGGGCGGACAATTATGAACAAACTGCCAAATGTGATCAATGTTTCATATATGAACTACAAGTTGAACTGTAACCATTATTTTCCGTTTCTTCCACAAAGTGGTAGCTATCTGACTTTACATACAACATCATCAATAACACGCTAGACGAGCGAGTGCAATGCTCATCAAGCGTCAATTAAACAACTGACCACCGTACCTGCGTATGCACTGAAGGATCAGAAGATTTTTTTGTTCTGGGTCATCAGTTTTCTGACTGGTATGATGCAGCCTGCCACGAATTTCTCTTCTGTGCTATCCTCTTCATAACGGAGTAGCACTTGCAGCCTACGTTCTCAGTTATTTTCTCGATGTATTCCAGTCTCTGTCTTCCTCTACAATTTTTACCCCCTACATTTCCCTCTAGTACCATGGAAGTTATTCGCTGACGCCTTAACAGATATCGTTCCATCCTGACCCTTCTTCTTGTCAGTGTTTTCCATACGTTCTTTTCCTTATCGATTCTGCACAGAATTTCCTCATGTCTTACCTTATCAGCTCACCTTGCATCACATCTCAAATGCTTCGATTCTCTTCTTTTCCCACAGTCCGTGTTTCACTACCATACAATGCTGTGCTCCAATATACGTTCTCAGATATTCCTTCCTTGATTTAAGGTACACCTTTCATAATACTAGACTTCCCTTCGACAGGAATGTCCTTTTTGTCAGTGACAGTCTGGTTATTATGCCACAATAGTAGACTTCCCTTGGCCAGAAATGCCTTTTTTGTCGGTTGCAGTCTGCTTATTATGTCCTCCTTGCTCCGTGCGTCATAGATTATTTTTCTCCTAGGTGGCAGAATTCCTTAACTTTCCTGCTACCTGATGTACAATCCCGATGTTAAAATTCTCGCTGTTTTCATTTCTATTACTGCTCATTATTTTTGTCTTTCTTCGAGTTACTCCCAATCCATATTTTGTACTCATTAGACCGTTCATTGCGTTCAGCAGATCCTGTAAGTCTTCTTCATTCTCACTGAGGATCGCAATGTCATCAGAATATCTTATCGTTGATGTCCTTCCACCTTGAATGTTAATTCCAGTCTTGAAGTTTTCTTTTGTTTCCGTCATTGCTTCTTCGATGTATAGATTGAACAGTAGGGACGAAAGACTGCATCCCTTGCTTACAGCCTTTTTGATCCGAGCAATTCGTCCTTGCTCTTCCACTCTTTGTTGCCTCTTGGTTCTTGTAAATATTGTTTATTGCCCGTCTTTCCCTATAGCTTACTCCTATTCTTAGAATTTCGAAAATTTTGCACCATTTTCCATTGTTGAACGCTTTTTCCATGTCGACAGATCCTATGAACGTATCTTGATTTTTTGTCTCGCTTCTATTATCAACTACGAGGTCAGAATTGCCTTTCTGGTGCCTTTCCCTTTCCTGAATCGGAACTGATCGTCATCAAACACATCCTCAATTTTCTTTTCCATTCTTCTGTGTATTATTCTTGTCAGGAACTTGTATACAAGAGTTGTTAAGCTGACTGTGCGATAATTCTCGCACTTGCCGGCTCTTTTAATCTTCAGAACTGCGAGGATGATGTTTTTTTCGGAAGTCAGATGGTATATCTCCAGATTCATACATTCTACACACCAACGTGAATAATCGTTCTGTTGCCACTTTCCCAAATTATTTTAGACGTTCTGATGGAGTGGTTTCTATACCTTCTGCCATATTCGATCGTAAGTCTTCCAGAGCTCTTTTAAGTTTCAATTCTAATACTGGATCCCCTATCTCTTTTACATCGACTCCTGTTTCTTCTTCTGTCACGTCATCAGGCAAGTTGTCCCCCTCACAGTGGCCTTCAATGTACTCCTTCCACTCTCCTCTGCATTTAACAGCAGTATTCCCGTTGCACCCTTAATGTTACCGCCCTTGCTTTTACTTTCACCGAAGGTTGTTTTCACTTTTCTAATGCTGAGTCAGTCCTTTCGACCATCATTTTATTTTAGATTTCTTCACATTTTTCATGCAGCCATTTCGTCTTAGCTTCTATACGCTTCCTATTTATTTCATTCTTAAGTGACTTGTACTTCTATATTCCTGAATTTCCCTGTACATTTTTATACTTCCTTCTTTCATCGATCAACTGAAGTACTTCTGTTACGCATGGTTTCTTCGCAGTTCCCGTCTTTATACTGACGATTTTCTTTCCAGCTGTTGTGACTGCCCTTTTTAGAGATGACCATTCCTCTTAAACTGAACTGCCTACTCAGCTATTCCTTATCGCAGTAGCTACAGCCTCTGAGAACTTCAAGTGTACCTCTTCATTCCTTAGTACTTCTGTATCCCACTTCTTTGCACATTGATTCTTCCTGACTAATCTCTTAAACTTGAACCTGCTCTTCATCAATACTGAATTGTGATCTGAGTCTATATCTGCTCCTGAGTCTGCCTTACAATCCAATATCTGATTTCGGAATCACTTCGTGACCGGCCGGCCGGGGTGGCCGAGCGGTTCTAGGCGCTACAGCCTGGAACCGCGCGACCGCTACGGTCGCAGGTTCAAATCCTGCCTCGGGCATGGATGTGTGTGATGTCCTTATGTTAGTTAGGTTTAAGTAGTTCTGAGTTCTAGGGGACTGATGACCTCAGAAGTTAAGTCCCATAGTGCTCAGAGCCATTTGAACCAATCACTTTGTGACCATGATATAATGTAACTCAAATCTTCCGGTCTTTACCATGTATTCCGCCTCCTCTTGTGTTACTTGAACAGAGTGTTCGCTATTACTAGCCGAAATTTACTGCCGAACTCAATTAATCTTTCCCCTCTCTCATTCCTAGCACCAAGCCCATATTCTCCCGTAACCCTTTCTTCCACTCTTTCCCCTAAAAGTGCATTCCAATCCCCCAAGGCTATTGAATTTACATCTCCATTTACATACTGAATTATCCGTTCAGTATCCTTATATAGTTTCTCCCTCTCTCTTCAGTCTCTACTTGCGACGTCGGAATGTATACCTGAACTGTCGTGGTCGGTGTTGGTTTGCTGTCGATTCTGATTGGAACAATGTTGTCACTGAACTGTTCACAGCAACTTACTCTCTGCCCTACCTTCCTATTAATAATGAATCCTACTCCCATTATATCATTTTCTGCCGTTGTTGATATTACCCTGTACTCATCTGACCAGAAATCCTTGTCTTCTTCCCATTTCACTTCACTGACCCCCCACTAGATCTAGATTGAACCTTATCGTTTCCTTTTTCAGAGTTTTTAGCTTCCCTACCACGTTCAGACTTCTGGAATTCCATGCCCCGACTCGTAGAACATTATCCTGTCGTTGGCTATTGAATCTTTTTCTCGTGGTCACCTCTCCCTTGGCTGTCCCCTCATGGAGATCCGAATGGCGGACTATTCCGGAATATTTTGCAAATGGAGAGATATCATAACATTTTTTTTTCTCAATTATAGGTCACATGTCCTGTGGGTTTAATGCAGCGGTTTCCATTGCATCCTCATGCCATTGGTCATTCCTGATTCTTCCGCCCTTAGGGGCAGTTTCCCACCCTGAGGCCAAGAGAGTGAAATGAACTTCTGCTCCCTCCTCTGTCCTCTTTGACAGCACCGTTCGCTGAATGGTGGTGACTTCTTATGCCGGAAGTCTTCGGCTGCCACTGCTGGTGATTTTTTTTTTTTCAAAATTTAAGCTGTGGCGCAGTTCGAACATAATGCTGAGAACGTTTTGATTACAAGTCAAAAACACTACCCCTAGACCACGGCCACTGTATTGCAATGAAACGCAATCAAAATCAGAAAAACAAATTAGAGATGCAGGTAGATTGTTCATATTTATATTTGGATGGTCACCTAACGAGGAAAAGTTGCAGGACCTATGCTGATTCTGAAATATAAATCAAATCTGAATACTACTGGTCCGCTGGAGGACGTCATGGGCAAATGCAAAATTATCTTAAAGTTTTCTCCTGCCAGCGCTAAGACAAGTCAAACCAGGCTTGTGCACCATGTAGCAACCAGAACGACAAATAGGCAGGGAGGTAATACTTCAAATAGTATGGCACACTCTGGAAGCTGCTGCTTCACCTCGCTTCATATAAACGTCTGAATCATTAATTCAGCAACATGACCGCACTGAGAAGGGATCATAACATTCCGTCAGCACAGCTGGATGCCGCAGGAACAAGTAGATATTCCATAAGAACACCTATCAGCCTGATGTGGTGGAAGAGCACCAACCTAAAGCACTGGAAGCCATTGCTGTGACACCAAGGTGTGGCAAAGAACGCTGATGATCCCAGAAAACGAGAAAACATGGTGACATCCTCAACAGGATATAACGTCATTGCTGCAGATGTACAGCAATAAAACGCAGGCTTTCAAACCCTTACACTATTCACTTACAGCGAGCTAGCGACGATGTACTCTCTGTGATATACTGCCTACCATTCAGAAGAAGAGTTCTTCTTTCAAGACTGCTGCCTGACTGCTTTGCCGAACCTAGTTGTTGTGAGCTGCCAACATCTCATCTGCTGCTGTCAAGCTGGGGGATTCTACCTTCAGCTTGCTGAGAACTGAGCTGATGGTGAGTGGCACACTGACAACCTGTCACCACATCTGAGAGATGCACTAAAGACTGCTGCCCCCCAGCTTGCATCTGTGAGGAGACAATGGCATCCACGACTTACCTCTAGTGGAGAGACTATGCCTCAACTCTGCCCTACCATCTACATTCCATGCAGCGTTGCAGGAGTTCACTCAGACACATCCCTTCAATGTGTACAAGAGTCCCCTAGGAACAAGCAGTCAATACTCTGGTGTTGAGAACTACACCTGCTGCCCGCTATTCTGCACGGCACCGAGGTGTTACATGAGAGCCCTTAACAGGGACAATGACCTCGAGAATCTGCTGATGTAGATGAGTCAGCTGTTTTCAAGTCTGCTTGCTGCATCCACTGCCTTCGCCGCTGCAGTGGAGAATATGTTTCAATTGTAACACTTGAACTGAATAAATATGTCTTGCTAATGCTGTTTCATTAGTGCACAGAGTGCCAACTGGCTTTCACCACTGTACTCCGTGTCGAGCTATCCTGCAACCCTAAGGGTCTCAGCCCATATCCTTACAAAATAATAGTTATTTATTCACTCAAATATCTGAATTCCACTCACACTAAATGGCGGAGAATTCATTCCTGTGTAAATGAGTACAAAAGCAAGTGCAACATTGGAGCACAAAGCTCTCTTGACTCTCAATTGAAATTACAAAATCTCCCTAACACTGTGTGGAGGTAACAGATTACTTGAAAGACTGCTGGTAGAAATGCAACAAGATTTCCTATTCTGTGGAACTCGTAAATGTAAAGCCAGCGAGTTCAGATCCGACACAAAAATATAACTAGTCATGCAACGTAAGTTACGTAGCAAAATCTGAAAAATTATAAGCTGCTCAGAAAGCGGGTTACACTTTCAAAAAGAAGGATGACACTTAACAACTCTCTGAACTCAGAAAGCGTTAGGACGGGATAAAGAGGGCTGCTATGGCAGCAGAAAACGGCCGACCCTGACGATTCAGGAGCACGAGTGCTCCAGACGGCGTTATCAAGACTACTGTCTCCAACTGCCATTTATCAAACCCAACTCATCACTTTTTGAAAAACTGTACGTGGAGGCGAGGATTCCTAGTCAAAGCCAAAGTGACCAGTGAGATTTTTCGCTTTATTTAAGTGAATACAGGGGAACACTGTAGAAATTTCCCATCATGGCTTATAGAATGCGTTTCAACATGCATGAGGTTGGTACTGACTGCTCGCCCTCGCCCTGGCCTACCCATTGGTTGATGCCTCCGCACTAAAGTGATGTGGTGGGCAAGACGCATTTCATTGGATAACAAAATCTGGAGTGTAAAGTAAGGAATTTTCTCATGACAGTCGAGCAGAGCCGCAGCGGCCGATTCTTATACCTACATACGGGGGACTGAATTGGTCACACTCAATGATACACTAGGGACTGCTGTGGTTTTGCGCCGTACTGGCTTCAAAGGAGAAAACCGTTGGCATTGGCTGACAAGGTGGGGAGCAGGGGCCTTCTGCACCCGACGTCTGCAAAATAGAGTGCCCTGGGGAACCACGTCCCTTTTCTGACCACTATGACTGAACTCCTGCGGTCGAACCAGACCATGAGACAGACACCTAGGCCTGCTCATTCCTAACAAGATAAAAGCCTTCTTCCTGAGTTAGCAAGCCTTGTACTCCCCTCAAAAATATCCAAGAAATAAACAGAAAAATAATCAAATAACGTGCAGCGATATGTGACTGTCACGTTATAAAGTCTTTAATTGAAAAGTGCAGTAAGAATTAGTGCCTGTTTCCTGAGACATTTATGTCAGTTTTGCATCTGCAAAGTGACGACAACGTTGAGTTTTACTACAGATGATGCTGCTAAGATAGAGCAGTATGATGGATTAGTAAAGATTTCCCCACAAAGTTTCTTAGTGTTGGGAGTGGTTCATACTCTGATGTGTGGTCCTCTGCTTTAGGAGAGGGAGTCATAAAGTTTTAATTATTAACTTGAAAAAAAAACTGATACTGCGACCATGAAACTTGTTTTTGATGATAGTCCTCTATCTCCTCACTCAACGATAGAGCAACAAGTCCTGCAGTTCCATGTCAGGAGAATACAGTGGTAAGGCAAAATTTGATAGTCCAAAGAAGCAGCACATATGTCTGTGTTCTGCATAGGGAGAGCTGCGTTGTGAAACCTGTCATTTGGCAACCTTTGTCATGTTCAAAATGTCATAAAAGATGTTGAAAACTGATCAATGTCTGAATTTCATTTTTTCTTCTGTCACCTCGATTGTAATACGCTGGTCCTGCATCACCATTGCTCTTGCGATTTCCAGTTCCCGTACGTCACGTTGTTCAGCCTCATTCAGACTTCTTTAATAACTCTGTAAGTGTCTGTGCCAACTAACCACCGTGTCGTATGATGGTGCATCGTAGTCATACACTACCACCAACTCAGCTTGGATTGTTGCAGCAGTAGGCTAAGGTTTGGGAGTCATCAGTCGCCTAGAACTTAGAACTAATTAAACCTAACTAACCTAAGGACATCACACACATCCATGCCCGAGGCAGGATTCGAACCTGCGACCGTAGCGCTAGCTCGAGTGTTTTTATACACAAGTAATGTTATAAGGAAACGACAACAATTAAAAAAATGGTTCAAATGGCTCTGAGCACTATGGGACTTAACTACTGAGGTCATCAGTCCCCTAGACTTAGAACTACTTAAACCTAACCAACCTAAGGACATCACACACATCCATGCCCGAGGCAGGACTCGGACCTGCGACCGTAGCGGTTGCGCGGTTCCAGACTGTAGCGCCCAGAACCGCTCGGTCACTCCGGCCGGTCAACAACAATAAAACAATAAGGTATACGCACGGGCTAACTTACAGGCAAAGAAATCCCTAAAAAGAAAAAAAATGGAAGCAATGTGTTCAGTAACTTGAACAGAAAACCAACAATATGCTACAAATGCACGTCAATATGTGAATTAACGTTTATGAAATTCTATACACTACTGGGTGACACGATCTGGCAATTCAACGTCTAAATAGCAAAGCAAATGGCTGTTAAATATGAGAGTTTCATTTGGTAAGTTGTGCATATGGAGCACACTGCACAAGGCACTGCCCGTGCATTACAACCACAGAGTTCTCAGACATCACGTCAACACCGTCTGATCCTTTCTCCACCCAGAGATGCAACCCCAAAAGTCCTTAGAAGAGGACCGAAACGTCCGAGGTTGACGGCAGGATCAAAGGGCGCAACTACCTCTGTGTTCTCCTCCCTCCAAGCTTCCAGCCGCCAAGCATCTCCTTCTGCCGTTGTTCCAAATTTACCTCTTGTTCTGCTCCTCCCAGCAGGTCAGCACTCAGTCGAACCATTCTGTTGCTTCTCGAGACTAGAGATCAGAATGAGCTCTGTATAATCGCTTTAAACGCGCCAGTGGGCCCTATGAGACCATCTCCATATGTCTGGAGACTCGACTTGCCACTCTGCACTGCTACCCATTTAACCGAAAATTGCTTTGGGGCTCAACAAAGTTGCGTCGGTGGCACCGAGTTTGTTGTTGAACTCGGGGGCTTCCAGGAACTTTTGTCGTTTTGTTTACGACCGTGTTAATGTTGCACTTACGAGAGTGATCACGTCACAGGAGGGCGGAAAATGCTTCGGATCACTTTCAAATTTTGTCGAATGGTTGTGAACTCTCTATAGTGGTTCCAGCCTGTAACCCTAAACGAGAAGAACAATTGCGGTCGCCCTGCTCTCCAAAGGGGTGTGATCACGTTCAGTAGGGATGCAGCCCCACAGTGAGGAGACAGCAAGGTTCAAACGTCCGAGGGTGTCAGAATGGCAAAGATTGCCAAGAACATCTTCCTGTTGTTCATCGCACAGCGAACAGTCGTTTCCGACCGCAAAGTTTGTGGGAATCAACTCCACAAGGGAGGGGTGTTTCCATTGAGACTCTTTATGCCACCTCTAGAGGCCTTTTCGTGTGTACTCTGAGCGACGTTATGTATGAAATATTTTCCTAGGCCATTCATAAGACAAAGGCGTGGTTTTAACGCTGTCACTGGTCTAATCCCCACCGCAGAGACGTCAAAAGAAGGGGTGAAATGTGGGTAAGAGGTGCTATGACGTCCTTCTCATCGAGTGACACATCCAAGATGCCGTTGGTCAGAATTGTGGTGAAATTTGGTGTCAATGTAAATCAATCCCCACCTGACAGCTCTCACGAACTTTTTAGCTATGGCCCTTTTTTCAAGTGTAGAAACCTTGCTGTTTGAAGCGATGCCGAGTGCGAGGGTGACGTCTTAGGGCGCCAAGCTTTTGCACCATTAAAGAGGAAGGTTATAGCCACCTAGATCCTTTAAGTTTGTTGCGCAGTATAGTTACTGCAGGGATACTGCAAAGATGCGACTTCTGTACCTAGTACCTACTACAGACAATTTAGTTATCTCTGGGGATACTGTGAGGTACCCTGAAAGTTTCTTTGAGTTCCGAATCAATAACATCCCTGCTCACTCTGAGATTGCACGGGCATTGTTTTGAGTAGCTATTTCTGTCGTCGCATGGAGGGAAAACGTTCTTGGTGTCGAATGCCGGGTGTTGGGCTGCTGTATGGTGAGGTGGTAACATGTGCCTTGGCTGCGTATAAGAACACTCCTACAATACTATTTTGTTAACCATTTACGACGTACATGTGCTTCAAGCTTTACTTTTTCTGGATTCGCTTCCTGAAATTGCTGTAACTTTCACGTACTGGACTTTGGCCTCAGAAGTGGATATCAGCTCTTTGCATCTTTGTGAGGCGAGTATGTTTCGAAGCTCCGTACGGAATTTACTTGTTGTTAATAGATCCGAATGGTGATACAGTCAGTTTAGTCACACTCTCTATTAGTGAACATTTGTGTTTTGCGATTTATACTAGATCCTACTTCTTTAACTTTTCTTAGACTTTGGCTATCTGTCCGCCACGTGTTCCCTAGACGTAATACATCTATCCTTGTGATATATTCACTTTTCTGAGATCAGTTACATGAATTTAGATTTAAACGTTCTTTACAATCATTCTCCGTGTCACGCATTTTCCTAATTAAACGAATTAGGCTGATTTGTACTTAACAGCTGATACAAGATAACTTGATCTGATTGTCAACATCAGGTGATTAAGCTTTTCACGATTTTCTCATTACAAATCACGCCAACAGTAATAGTAATCACTACGAACATTATACATCACATTTCTGTTCATGTTTTCAGCAGACAAGGTAGGTTTTGGTGCCGACGCAGGTGGCACAGGCGCAGAGCTTTGTTCTACAGAAAGTGTGTTTATTCGATATCTTATCTTCTGTGCATCACTACAACAAACTGGGCGTACATTCCCATTCCACTGTAAATGGCTAAAAGTCATGTTGCTTAAACACCTTCGTGCTTGGTGAGATATCTGATACAATTACTCTCATTCACTTAAACTCAATTTTCAATTTTCTAAGCGCACTGTGGGTCGTTGACCTAATAACGAACGTGTTAGCTGATTAGCAGTCAGATAACGTTCCAAAATTTGATTCACGGGTCAAAATTTTGTATGTGAGAGGGCATTCTTTTCAAATTAGAGCATTTTCAGGCTTGCTTTCAAAGGCAATCCAAATTCAGAACCTAGCAGTAACCTTAAAACTGTAAATTCTAGAGTCTTTCATTTTAAAGGTATTCTCTTTGCTGCGTGGGAAGCGAATACACGACCTATCTAGCACAGCATACAAATGGTCTGCTGTATTTCACTGTCTGACTGTAGTTCCGCCTGCGTCCTTTCACCTTTTCACTGCGCGCTGGCATCGCATGCTGCCAAAAGGAAACAGATCGCTGTCCGGGACGGAGGAAACAGCTGTAATTTTCTCTGGGTTCGGATGCGGCCAATTTAAGACGGATTTGCAGGTACAGCGACTATTACCCGTCTGTTCCGACTATTGGTAACCCACGATATCCGATCTGCGTCATTCCGATCCTAGTCGACGGATTTCTTAGCTTTCGCAACGGTGCCGTGTCACGTTGCTTCGTAAACTCGACAACCGTGCAGAACATATCTCGTGTGGCAGTGGGTGAACTGATACCTGACACTGACGAATAATACAGGAAGTCACATAAACACTGGTACAGCCATCAGGGGAAACACATCACATTCACACATGCACAAAAAGAAGTACACACACGTACACTAAGTTTTAATTAATGTCTAGTACGAGGCCTATTCGGAAAGCAAGGTCCGATCAGTTGAAAAATGGAAATCACTGTGAAACTCAAAGATGTTTCAGTTGCAACAGTTAACTACACCTTCTAGCTACTTCTCTACATAGTCGCCGCTCCGATTTAGACATCTGTCGTAGCGATGTACCAACTTTCCAATACTTTCGTCATAGAAGCAAGCCGCCTATGCTTCCTGCCAATTCTCTACGCTGGTATACAGCTCGTTGTCTTTGGCAGAACGTTGTCTTCATAGCTAGCGGTTGCTGTGAGCAGAGATGAAACTCAGAGTGAGTCAATTACGGGCTCTGCTGTGGGTGATCAAACACTTCCTATCGTAAACGCTGTTGGATCATCTTCATTGCCCCTTCAGAGTGTGGCTGAGAATTGTCATGCAGAAGGAAACGTATGACAGTTGCGTTATGTGGGCTGCATGACGTCAGGCGCAATCTCACACCAGGTCCTCATACTTAGCGGGAGACACTATTGTTCTAAACATCTTTACGTGCTCACTGTGCGCTCAGAACTGAAAAGAGCGACGTGACGCGGGTGGTGGGCATACTAGAGACACTGACCAACACATCTGTGTTCATCAGAGTTTCACTGTGGCTTCCATTCGCAGTCCATCTGACCTCTTTCCGAATAGCCCCCGTATAACAGTTAAGACTGTCCAAGGTATATACTATCTGATCGAAAGCATCTGGAGTTACCTATGTAATGCAGAATTGACCACTAGATGTCAGGAGACGCATAACGACCAGCGTAAAAGGAGGCAGGGAGTATTGTGTTGTCGGGAGAGAAGCAGTTACAGCAGACTGAGACGTTAAGGAGAGCTCAGTGATTCCGAAAGTAGACTGGTCATTGAATATCGTCTGAGTCTGGGGATGTTTCAGCACTTCTAAAGCCGCTCAAGTCGACTGCTGGTGATTTAATTGTGGAAGTGGGAACGGGAAGGAGCAACCAAAGCTAAAACAAGACGAGGAAGTTCTCATGTACTGACGTCGAGTATTGCGGAGGGTGGTTGCTAAAAGTCGGCGAATGGAATCACTCGTGAGTTCCAAAGCGCTAACAGCACTCTAGCTAGGACAATATCTGTACGTACAGTGTTGAAAAGCATAGCGTACAGTGGACGAGCAACTTCTTATAAGACATAGTTCTGTAGTCGACGCTAAGCGATGCTTGACGAGATGTAAAGAGCAACGTCATTGGACAGAGGATGATTGCCAATGAGTAATTTAGAATCGTGAATCACGCTGTACCTGAGACAATCCGATGAGACAGTTTGGGTTTGGGAATGCCTGTAGAAGGCTGTGTACTGCGTCCAGTAGAGGTACAACTAGTACATGATGACTGATTTGTCAGCATGACACTGCACCCTGCCATAAAGCAGCATTTGTGAGACAACGGTTTGTGGACAACAACATTTCTGAAAAGAACTAATCTATCAAGAGCCCCGACCTGACCCCAATGGAACACCTCTGGGATGCCTTATAACGCCGACTTCGCACCAGACACCTGCGACCAACGTCACTACGTTCTCTGGTTTCGGCTCTTGAGGAAGAAATGGGCTGCCATTACTCCACAGACATTCAGACACCTCACTGAAAGTGTTCCTAGTGGAATACAGGTTGTCATAAAGCCGAAGTGTCAACACATCCCTTTAATAAGGGGTGTGTCCACTAATAGTTGTCCATATACTTTTGATCAAATAATAAAATATTCCAAATCCCCCAGTCACGAACAAGGTTTGTGGGTGGTTTTCTTCGGTTACTATACGAATGCCGTAGCTGGAAGTGCCTTCCCAAATACACTGACGGAAAAAAAATCGCAACATCGAAAAATGATTATTGTAGATCAGTGAATTTCGTGAATACATTGGTCTAGGCAATAAATTTAAGCGATTAACTTAACAAGATCACAGGTTAATATAAGCGCGAGATAAGCCACTGGAAATGTAAAATCCTGGTACATTAATATCCGCTGTAGCTGCCAAAATGTTGACTGCAAGCATGTAAACGTGGATGCACTGTGTTGTTGTACAGGTGCTGGGCGTCGGTTTGTGGGATGGAGTTTCATGCCTGCTGGACTTAGTCGGTCAATAAAGGGATGGATAATGTGGATGACGCTGAAGGTGTCGTTCGGTAGTGTCCCGTATGTACCCAATTGGAGACAGATCTGGGAATCTATCAGTCCAAGGCAACCTTGCCGACACACTGTAGAGCATGTTAGGGTACAACAGCGGTATTTGCGATAGCATTATCCTGTTGAAAATCACTCCCTGGAATGTTGCTCATGAATGACAGCACAACGGGTGAAATAACCAGATTGACGTATATATTTGCAGTATGGGTGAGAAGGATAACCACGAGAGTGTTCCTGCTGCAATACCAAATCGCAACCCAGACTATAACTCCATGTGTATGTCCAGTTCGTCTAGCACACAGACAGGTTGGTTGTAGGCTCTCAGTTGCCCATCTTCTAACCTGCACACACCGTAACTGGCACCGGCGTAGAACCAGCTTTCATCAGAAAACACAACAGACCTCCACCCTCCTCTCCAATGAGCTCCCGCTTGAAACCACTGAAGTCGCAAATGGCGGTGGTCTGGGATAAGTGGAATGCACGCTACAGGCCGCCGTCTAGCTCCGAGCTGTACTTCAACTAACTAATTTGTAACAGTTTGTTGCGTCACTGTGGTGCCAACTGCTGCCTAGATTGCTGCTGCACATACAGTCCGATTCCCGAGAACCGTACGCCGAACACGGTGGCCTTCCCTCTCGGTAATGCCAATTGGCCGTCCGGAGCCCGATCTTCTTGCTGCCGTATATTCACGCGACCGCCGCTGTCGGCAGTCATGTACAGTCATTACATTCCTGCCAAGTGTTTCTGCAGTATCGCAGAATGAACATTCAGCGTGTCACAACTCTATTAGACGACCTCATTCAAACACAGTGAGGTGTTGGAAACGCCGTTTTTGTCACCTTAAAGGCATTCTTGACTAACATCAATTCCTTACGACCAATGTCAATGGTAACTAACGCTCACGACCGTTACATCATGTATTTAAAGCAAACCCGACTTGCATCCTCATAGTGGCGTTACTCGCAGCTTTTGTTTTATGTCGGACAGTTCCTTCTCGTTGTTGCACTTTTTTCCGTCAGTGTATTTCCATGGGATGCTTTCTTCCTGCTGGGACACTGTCCTGTAATCAACTGCGACTCATTTAGGGGCCGTATCTCAAACAGACCCGCTCTGCTCCTTGCGGTGGAGTGTGCAACATGCAGAAAAGAAAAGTCAGTTAATAGGTCAGGTAACATAAGTTAATAGGTGCGCTGCACACGTACAGCGAGTCATCGATTTCACTGTGTATACTCGTAAACAAACACCACTATACATAAATCAAGGTTTTATAAAGTATAAGAATTACAGTAAGAATAGTCCTCATCCCCAGTTCTGACCAATGTTGCAGTAGGTTTTTCTTGGTTGTAATGCAAATGACGGAAATGGAAATTCACTTACAAACTACAGTTCTTCCGTGCCTTACTAACAGCCCATCTGGTATTTGGCTGCAAAGTCACTGATTCTCCAGACCGTCATTTCTCGGACAGCCCGATCTACCTTTAGGAATAGATAATTTTATCTATTTAATCGTATGGCTAGGGCCCCCCGTCGGGCAGGCCGCTCGCCGGGTGCCGGTCTTTCAATTTGACGCCACTTCGGCGACCTGCAGTCGATGAGGATGGTAAGATGATGATGATGACAGCACAACACCCACTCCCCAGGCAGAGAAAATTCCCCAACCCAGCCGGGAATCGAAACCGGGTCCAGAGATTGACAATTCGTCACGCTGACCATTGAGCTACCGGGGGCGGACTGGAATAGAGAATGAAAAGTATTTACAAATCAGGGAAACGTTCTTGTAACAAAGGAAAGGGAAGGTCTATATAAACATGAGGTCTTAAATCTTGTTTTTCACACGTCGGATAAGTCCATCGCCTTTCCTCACTCATAAGCAAATACGCTTTCACATAAAGTAGATTTTAATTTTTGCCTGGAACATTAGGAATAGCTCTCACCCCCCAGTCCTGATAAAGGTTTTCGCTAGGTTTCCTGGGTTATAAGGCAAATTTCGGAACTGGAAAACTGGAATTCCCCCCCCCCTCCCCCCCCCCCCCCCCAAATATTCCCGAGTGTAATCTTCTTTGCCACTCTACTTTCTCGATCGGTATTTGGCTGAAAAGCCGTTGACTGTGCGTGGGTCATTGCTCGTACAGAACACTTAACTAGAAACTGGAAGAAAACGTTCTGTTTTTTCCGTGGTAGTTTTACCGAAGTCCGTGCTTCTGTTAGAGGCAATATTTCAAAGTATCTGTTCGAAACGCATCTCATTACTTCAGTGAAAGCTTGTAAATTCCGCAATGTCATTGCTTTGAGTAATGTGTCTCACTAGCTTTCGAAATGCAACTCAGTTTAGCAGATAATACATGATGTTCTCTGAAGTAATATAAATGATGTCTTCACTTAATAAAATGCAGTGCGTCGACTGTTATAATCAACACGTCAATCTATTACATTCGCTGTATTCCTACTGAAAGTGTAGTACCTAGGATACTAGGTGAAGTGCCGCACGATGAAACAGCGGTAGTAATCAGACTGGCGAAGCTAATACCAGAGGTACTAGATGATCTAGAATGAATTTTCACTCTGTAGCGAGTGTG
The DNA here is from genome assembly GCF_023898315.1 of Schistocerca nitens. Lineage (NCBI taxonomy): Eukaryota > Metazoa > Arthropoda > Insecta > Orthoptera > Acrididae > Schistocerca > Schistocerca nitens. The sequence goes on from NC_064617.1 coordinate 261,501,302, forward strand.
TCCTCATTTGAAACTTCCTGACAGATTAAGACTGTGTGCCGGACTGGGACTCAAACTGGGAACCCTTGTCTTATACGGGCAAGAGCTCTGTCGATTGAGTTATCCAAGCACGACTGACTACTCGCCCTCACAACTTTCGAAGGTAGGGAGGAGATATGGTAGCGGAAGTAGTGAAGGCGGGTCGTAACTAGATAGCTCAGCTGGCAGAGCACTTGGTAGCTGAGGACGAGTCTCTGTCGGACACACCGTTTTAATCTGCCAGGAACTTTATTACATAATGTGCGAACTGTAATATGATTCGTGTTCAATGAATCTTGTGCTATAGGCAACCATTCAAACGGTCGCCACTAGGGAGCAAATCCAGTGGTACCCTAACACTATACAATACTGGTGCAACACAAACAAACTGACAATCGCAACACACAAGACAACTTACATATTACTGAAAGGTACGTTACAGTGACACTCATCGATTAAAGTATGCAGCATTAAACATTACAAGATAAACAGCTTCATAATATCTGGGAGTACATACTGAGAAATATCACAGTTTCATCCAACACATACGCATAACTACCGGTAAAGCAGAGAAAATACTCTACAAATTTGCACGAATTAACACTGCGTACATCAGGACATAACTATGAATCGGTGGTGAGCTTCGGAGCAAGTGTAATGACACATAGGCTTGCTCTAGTGACCAACAGGACAGTATGAGGCGTGGACGAAGGAGTGTACTCCTGAGGCTGTCGGTGGCATTTCGCACTACCTCCACAAAGGTGCTGTTCGCGGTGGTGGATGTCTTCCCGATCGACATAACGATCAAATATAGAGCCACAGGCTACTGGCTTAAGAGGGGAAGAGACGAAAGTTCAAGAAAGCAACACGAGAAAACATCGAACACAAACGTCAACTAAACACTTGTTTGGTCGTTGGATGTCTGGCAACGGGAGTGGGGCCGCGCGGGATTAGCCGAGCGGTCTAGGGCGCCGCAGTCATGGACTGTGCGGCTGGTCCCGGCGGAGGTTCGAGTCCTCCCTCGGGCATGTGTGTGTGTGTGTGTGTGTGTGTTTGTCCTTAGGGTAATTTAGGTTAAGTAGTGTGTAAGCAGTTAAATCCTTTCTTTCAGGAGTGCTAGTTCTGCAAGGTTCGCAGGAGAGCTTCTGTAAAGTTTGGAAGGTAGGAGACGAGGTACTGGCAGAAGTAAAGCTGTGAGTACCGGGCGTGAGTCGTGCTTCGGTAGCTCAGTTGGCAGAGCACTTGCCCGTGAAAGGCAAAGCTCCCGAGTTCGAGTCTAGGTCGGGCATACAGTTTTAATCTGCCAGGAAGTTTCAAATCCCATACGATTTCACACACGGGAGTGGGACCAGAGTGATAAAGACCACCTTTCTCCCGAACAACGGGGAATGGTTACGGATGCATCATACCAACTCTGGCCGTGGTACGGTTCACTTCCCGACTTGACATAGCTGATATCCAGCGCTTCTACAGCACGTCTCACTTTCGACGGGCAGCAACTGCCAACGTGGAGCTCTGAACACATCGTGCTGTGCTGTGAGCGGTACTCATAAGCGCGGCGAAACATAGCAGGAATCATAACAGAAGCACTATACACTCAGGGATTCACACAAATGGGATCAGTTACAAGAACTAAAGTACCACATCTCCAAGACAGAAAAAACAGTCCATAAATAAATGAGACCTTACAGGGATCGCAGCAGACGCCAAGGAGACGATTTTGTTGGATCAGACGAGAACTCCAGTACAACGGACTACTTTAGTATCAGTACAGACGACATAATACACGAAGAAGTACGTGTATACACATAAATATAGGAGCGTTAAAAACAGATCAAACCAGAGAGACATATGTTGTCATATAATCGTGGCCAATTACAGCACAAGACGCCATGCTTGACGTGTTGCTACGTATAATGACGTATATTTTTAGCTTAAAGCGTAAGCTAGAATAAGAGAACACACAGCATACACAACAAATTCAACAGTAGTCCTTTATCACATAGTAAACGAACACCTTGTAGACCCTAAAATTAAGTAGGCTATTATATCAAAATACCCTAGTAAGTAACCTTGGGAGACACTGCATGTGAATGTCGAGCCCAAGATCACATTCCGAAACCTCCTCCTGGGAAGCGCAGGTGAAAGGACATCTACTACTCGGTCTGTCCTATCCCCTTCTCAAAGCAATTTCTTTTCCTTTTATAATTTCCTATCTCCAGTCTGATGCATAGTAGCTTTATAAGTATAATGTAACTGCCATTTAAACAAAGAAAGAGGACGAAAAATATCCACAAGGCCCTACCTCCATGTGGTGCTGCATGGGCAACAGAGCCCGCGGCCTCATCTGCGTAAGGTAAAGAGCTGCACGGTGGAGTCTCTGGTTCCGGCTAATTGGACTGAGGGGAGCACTACGACCCGCACAGAACTTATTAGATGGCGGCCCCTAGTAGTCTAAAATAGCATGGAAACAGTTGCGTACGAGAGCTATGAATATCCCATGACGGGAGTTTACAGACCAGAAACGTTTGTTTTACTTCAACACGACAAGAAGAAATATAGGAATGTTGTAGTAAAGTATCATCTCACATGTTACAAGAATATGAATCTTTTTATGACCTTGTGTGCATTTAAAAACGGATCAAGAGTAATTAAGTTAGATATTCATAGCGATATTGACAGAGTAATGATAGCTAAAAGCCACTTCCAACAAAATGTTGATCGCACTTGACGGAACGGAACGTCAGAACATTTTCAGAACACGTTCCAACAAACGATATTGACACAAGCCGTCAACGGAGCGGTACGTCAACGTCAAGGTTTCTCGAGACGACTACGTTGCCCGCTAATATCGTAAGTTAACTTTTAACGCTTGTTGTAGTAGTGAATTTCGTGCTTCGGTCACTTCCTAATCTTAATTTTTATTGTCTGGTTTATTTTCGTGACAAATTTCAAAAGGTTACACTACAACTTGTATGTTATACCTGTAAAGCGTTCTTCCGCAGAGGATGGCAGGTATCTGAAAGCAAAAATTTATTTACGTTTTAAGATGCGTGTAGAATTAAGTCTACACTTTGCATATACACAGAAGAGCCAAAGAAGCTGATGCACATGCCTAACATCGCGTACAGCCCTCGCGAGCACGCAGAAGTGCAGCAACACGACGTGGCATGCACTCGACTAATGTCTGAAGTAGTGCTGGAGGAAACTGACACCATGAATTCTACAGGGCTTCTGAACAGCACGTTGCAAGGCAATCCAGATATGCACACTAATGTTCATATCTGGGGAGTTTGGCGGCCAGCAGAAGTGTTTAAACTCAGAAGAGTGTTCCTGGAGCTACTCTGTAGCACCTCTGGATACGTGGGGTGTCGCATTGTCCTGCTGAAATTGCCCGGAGTGCACAGTGGACATGAATGGATGCAGGTGAACAGACAGGAACCTTAAGTATGTGTCACTGTCAGAGTCGTATCTAGTAAGTAAACTGCACACGCCCTACACCGTTACAGAGCCTCCACCAGTTTGAACAGTACCCTGCTGACATGCAGGGTCCATAGATTCATGAGGTTGCCTCTATACCCGCACACGTCCATCCGCACGATGTAATTTGAAACGAGACTGGACCGACCAGGCAACATGTCCAGTCATCAACAGCCCAATAGCAGTGTTGACGGGCCCAGGCGAGGCGTAAACCTTTGTATCGTGCAGTCAACAAAGGTACCCAGGTGAGCCTTCATTTCCGAAAGCTCATATCGATGATGTTTCGTTGAATAGGTTCGCACGTTGACAGTTGTTGATGGTCCAGCATTGAAATCTGGAGCAATCTGCGGAAGGGTTACACTTCTGTCCCATTGAACGATTCTCTTTAGTCGTCGTTGGTCCCGTTCTTGCAGAATCTTTTTCCGGCCGTTAAAAGTGAAAAATTCAGCCCTATAAAATGAGAATAATGCAACTACGTCTTACAATATTTGTTATTTAGAAAGAAATGCGATGGATAAGATAAGGCAAAAGAGCTCTTCGTATTTCCTTCTAAACATGGTTTGATGTGTTTCCAGTTACTTTCGCATGATGTGTCATTGCCAAGTAACATAGCTCGAAGAAACTTTGACAATACATAGAAAGCACTGTAACAGTCAAATATGGAACGAAACTGAAAGAAAAACGCAACAAGACGAACAGAAATGACACTTATATTCAAAGATAGTAACTACACTCAAGACTCCGCGATTCATGGTGGTTCCCTGGACATTAAAAGCCGTGGGACATGGTTAATAATAGGATGTGCGATCACCACTGACGGCATTACATGTTCTGCAATCTACACCCATCCTAGCCTCAATGTTTGTGAGGAGTTCTTGTGGTAGTGTGTTCCATTCCTCCACTAGCGTTGGCAACTGCTGCATGCTCGTTGGTGCATATGAACGTGCTACAACATGTTTCCCCAACGCATCCCACTTGTCTTCAATAGAATTTAAGTCGAGAGACGGGCAAATCAGTCCATTCGCCGAACAACCTCTCGTTTTAAGACCTCCTCTTCACCTGTACTGTTCGATGCTGTCGTTCTTTACGATTCTTAAAAATGAAGTCCCAGCCGAATGCACCCTGAAAAGATGCACGTGGGGAAGGAGCGCAGAGTCACAATAACATTGACCAATGAGTGTGCTGTATTCAAAGATCTGAAAGTCAGTAAGCCCATGCAACATTATGTCTCGCCACATCGTCACACCTGGACCACCGTCATGTTCGGCAGTAGAGGGCATACCCTCAAAGGCGAGAGGTGGGATCACGTACTGCACCCAGAAACATTGTCAAACGTGGTCGTTTTGGTGATACAACTGTTATGGTATAGGGACGCGTAATGTTGCACGGTCCTTACTACCCCCATATTTTTGATCACCCTACATTCGCAGGTGAACGCTATTGTGACACTGCCCTCCCTCCCCATATGCGTCATTTCAGAGGTTCATTTAGCCCCGTCTTTTTCTTTTTCTTTTTTTTTCCAATCACACCACGCGACAGCATCGACAACAGTCCAAGTGGGGAGGAGCTCTGGGAACTAGAGGCGATTCGGCGAAAGGACTGGCCTGCCCATTCCTCCGATTTACATCCTACCGAACACATGTGACATCCACTTGGGAGACGTATTTCGGCACGTCCACATGTACCAACAACCATTCGGTAGTTGTCAGCCGCGCTTGTGGAGGAATAGAACGCCCTACCACAAGGACTCCTAACCAACCTTGCGGCCAGCACGGGATCACGTTGCAGAGCATGCAACGTACGAACAATCAGATCCCGATGTTTTCAGTGTCCAGAGAACCATCATGATTCGAGGAGACTTGAGTGTAATTATTGTCTTTGAATAAAAGTATCATTTCTGCTCGTCACTGCGTATTTCTTTCAGTTACACTCTGTACTGTAGCAACTCTATGTATGGTGCAAGTTTCATCGAGCTTTGTTATTTGACAGTGATGCATCATGCCAAAGTAAGTATCGTTCTGAAGTTTTGCATATAGTATATTTCCTCTAACAAATAAATGTCGATGTTTAAAATGTTTGGACGATATTTTTCCTATTACTTCACTTCTCAGCAGTTTACCATAGCAAACTTTGCTAAGAAAATCCGTTACGAATTTTCTTTTAGCCGTTAGTAAACATTGCTAGCTCTCTCCCATTCTGATGGTATATTTTTACGTCTTCACGTTCCGTCTAGTGTCAACACACTGCCCTCGCCGCCTTCCGTTCCGTTCTATTCCGATGACGTCTTATGTGAATAGAACCTAAAGCGAACACTTGCGCAGGATGCGGAGGGGCCTGTAGCATAAGGAAGGCATTGCCGCCCTTCTGGGAAAACGGGCAGGGAGAGCTGCCCTTGCGGTCTGCAGGGTGCGCTATGTGGTTGGGCCGGCCCTTAGAGGGCGCGCCCTGTCATTAGGCACTGCGCCACGGCCGGTGGGCCGTCGTCTCCAGCTCACGACTCGTGCACGACGGATTCACTGGGCGGGGGTACCGTACGCCATTACGGCATCCGATTTAAACACGCTAGGTATGTCGTCGACGCCCTCCTCCTAGCAGCAAGCGCAACCTCCAGAACGTGATATACTGAACGGGGTGGTGACGGGATCAAAATTCTGGACAAGTAATCGGATGAACTGGTTTCATATCACCATCCTACCGTACTGATTGAAGCTTTCTGTAGCTTACATAAGTACAAACTGTTGCTTCCAATGGAGGCCTTACACACGGCCAATTGATCTAAGGTATTTTGGGCCACTTCCTTCTCGATTTTTGCGGAAAGCACCGCTAAAGTTCATGACACGCAATCTTTGAAATTGACGGTATTAATAGACAATTGCCGGCCGGAGTGGCCGAGCGGTTCTACGCGCTACAGTCTGGAACCGAGCGACCGCTACGGTCGCAGGTTCGAATCCTGCCTCGGGCATGGATGTGTGTGATGTACTTAGGTTAGTTAGGTTTAAGTAGTTCTAAGTCTAGGGGACTGATGACCTCAGCAGTTAAGTCCCATAGTGCTCAGGGCCATTGAAAACTGAAACCTTTCGTCATTTACTTTGTGTATCGAGCAAGAGGTACACAGAAAATACCGCAAGAGACCGCCATCATTCAGGCACAACTACTCGCCTGGCGTCTCTCAGTTCCGTGCACCAGCGTCCAGACAGCGCTCATAAACCTGCACCTCTTCCTCCTTCTGCGCCACTGCGTTCAGCGCATCGTATGTGTGTGCCGATAGTGTGGATAGCCCTTGGGGAGTGCTGTCAACCGTGGTCTACGTTACTTTCGCCTTGTACCGGCGGACGTGGAAACCCTTCTGCCAACAGGCACCAAAATATAATGTGAGGCAGACAGTCAATTACGACTCAGTCGATAGGCAAATCCGTTCAGTATCTGCGAGCAACTCAGTACAGTAATCTGAAGACTACCTTACAGCACAGCAGTCGATATTTTTGGAGCTCTAGAACCATTTACAGAGTGCCTTCACAATTACTGTGAGTTATAGTGGCCAGATCATAGACTGTTTAGAGAAAACAATGTTATTTAGATTTCGTCGTATTATTTTTAGGACATGAATTGCCAGGCATCATATTGTACGAAAGTTAAGTAACATTTTGTAACATACAAGTATAATGTTATTTATTATTTCTTTGTCTCCACATTTCTATTATAGTGCCGTCCTGTCACACGGGTTTTTAGTTAGCAATAGTGCAACCTGCCACCTTTAAAGAATAGTAGCAGGGAATTACTTTTCTGCTACTGTGGATGTCTGGGCTGAATTAATAGTACCGTTCAGTTAGTACATTCACAACGACCTGGGGAGTCTGCACAAGAAACTTTTACAACTGCCAATTATTTACCCACAAGGTTAATGCCTTTCAACGAACGCGGCACTGGTCGATCGAGCAACGCACCTGAGTAGGAAGTGAAGGATGTGTGTTCGATTTCTAAATGATCCCGGTTCTTTTCAATTTTTGCATTCATCTCTAAGTAATTCGTGTCAATATTTTGCAGCCATGACGTCTTAAACTGAAGGCTAGGCAGTATTAATACCTGCCAGCACCTGCCTTCTTTGGAATTCGAATTATTACATTCTTCTGAGAATATTTCTACTGTCTCTCATATCTTGCACACAAGGCGAAGTTGCTCTGTCATGGCTGGCTCTCCCAAACATCTCAGTAATTATGTGGGAATGCCATCTACTCTGGGGACCTTGTTTCGAATTATGTCCTTCATTGTTCTGTCAAATTATTCTTGTAACACCCCATCCCTCATTTCAACTTCATCTACTTCCTCTATGTTTTAAACAAAATTGTCTTCTTGTCCAGCACTTTTGTGTATTCTATTTACCCTTCAGCCTTCCCATCTTTGCTTAATACTAGGCAGACGTCTGAGCTCTTGATGGTCATATAGCTACTTTTCCATTCTCCAAAAGTTTCTTTAATTTTCTTGTAGACAACGTCTGTCTTTCCCATAGTCATAAATATTTTTGCAGCTTCGTATTTCTCCTCTCTATATTACTGCTTTGCTATTTTCCGCTTCCTGTTAGTCTAATTTGCCTCTTGCTTGCTCCATTTGATGCATTTTCATATTTTCTGCTTTTGTAATTATGTTGCTCCTTCTGTTTCTTGTATATAACAACCGCATACAAGTATTATAGGTTTATGTCTGCATGGCAGGAAAAACGACAGTGCGGGCGCAATGTCACATGCGATAAGGCAGCACACCGTTCACAGGTAACCTTGAAAGGTGTGCTCCAGTTCTGGATCAGATTCGAGGAGCGTAAGTGCACTGCTCGTTATAAAACAAAACTTTGATCATACTAGTCGAGTGACGGCAACGTTGGTTCTTTCTCTGACTTCCTAATGTTGAGTTTTGTCGCGGTGGAAGAAAATAACGCTGTCATAATGAGAACAACAAGCTTTGGTGCGCACCACGTTTTATATTTATTGACGGTAGGTAGCTTAACCTTGGTAAAGTTGTAGAACAATATAAATGATCACGGAAGCTAAGTCACCACTGACATTAACGGATATTTATTTCCTCTAATGATTAACAAAAATAACAATAAAAATCAACAGATAACGAAGTTCTCTAAAACAAATCAAGTTACAAACTGACACTATCACTATGAGGAAGTACTAAAAAGTGTGGAAGACTGTATGAAGAAAACTCAACAAGATCTGCTCAGCTGGGCAGCTCATGAAATCAAAGTTAAAGACGCAAGATGTCACAAATTATAAACCAAGCAACACAAGTTGCGTGGCAAAGTAAGCAAGTAACAAGCAGCTCAGAATATGGATCACGCTATAGCAATTGCGACACTTACGAGACCTATTCGGAAAGTAAGGTCCGATCGGACACGAAATGGAAACCACGGTGAACACCCGATGAAGCTTTCCACAGGTGTGTTGAGCAGTACCGTATCTCTAGTATTCCCGTCGATAGCGTCGCGTCGCTCTTTTCAGTTCTGAGAGCACAGTGACCACGTAAAGATGCCTAGAAAATAGTGTCTCCCGCGAAGTACGAGGGCCTCGTGAGAGATTCCGCCTGATGTCATGCAACCCACATAACGTAAGTGTCATGCGTTTCCATCTTGATGATAGTTCTCGGCCGCACTCGGCAGGGTCAATGAAGATGCTCCTGCAGCGTTTTCGATTGGGAAGTATTTGATCGCCCATAATACAGCGCGTAATTTGCTCCCAGGTAGATGTCATTTTCCTTGACTTCCGGAAGGTGTTCGATACAGTTCCGCACTGTCACCTGATAAACAAAGTAAGAGCCTACGAAATATCAGACCAGCTCTGTGGCTGGATTGAAGAGTTTTTAGCAAACAGAACACAGCATGTTGTTCTCAATGGAGAGACGTCTACAGACGTTAAAGTAACCTCTGGCGTGCCACATGGGAGTGTTATGGAACCATTGCTTTTCACAATATATATAAATGACCTAGTAGATAGTGTCGGAAGTTCCATGCGGCTTTTCGCGGATGATGCTGTAGTATACAGAGAAATTGCAGTATTAGAAAATTGCAGCGAAATGCAGGAAGATCAGCAGCGGATAGGCACTTGGTGCAGGGAGTGTCAACTGACCCTTAACATAGACAAATGTAATGTATTGCGAATATATAGAAAGAATGATCCTTTATTGTATGATTATATGATAGCGGAACAAACACTGGTAGCAGTTACTTCTGTAAAATATCTGGGAGTATGCAGGCGGAACGATTTGAAGTGGAATGATCATATAAAATTAATTGTTGGTAAGGCGGGTGGCAGGTTATGATTCATTGGGACGTGGTTGTGCGGTAGCGTTCTCGCTTCCCACGCCCGGGTTCCCGGGTTCGATTCCCGGCGGGGTCAGGGATTTTCTCTGCCTCGTGATGGCTGGGTGTTGTGTGCTGTCCTTAGGTTAGTTAGGTTTAAGTAGTTCTAAGTTCTAGGGGGCTTATGACCACAGCAGTTGAGTCCCATAGTGCTCAGAGCCATTTGAGCCATTCATTGGGAGAGTCCTTAGAAAATGTAGTCCATCAACAAATGAGGTGGCTTACAAAACACTCGTTCGACCTATACTTGAGTATTGCTCATCAGTGTGGGATCCGTACCAGTTCGGGTTGACAGAGAAGATACAGAAGATCCAAACAAGAGCGGCGCGTTTTGTCACACGGTTATTTGGTAAGCGTGACAGCGTTAAGGAGATGTTTAGCAAACTCAAGTGGCAGACGCTGCAAGAGAGGCGCTCTGCATCGCGGTATAGCTCGCTGGCCAGGTTTCGATAGGGTGCGTTTATGGATAAGGAATCGAATATATTACTTCCCCCTACTTATACCTCCCGAGGAGATCACGAATGTAAAATTAGAGAGATTCGAGCACGCACTGAGGCTTTCCGGCAGTCGTTCTTCCCGCGAACCATACGCTACTGGAACAGGAAAGGGAGGTAATGACAGTGGCACGTAAAGTGGCCACCGCCACGCACCGTTGGGTGGCTTGCGGAGTATAAATGTAGATGTAGATGAGTTTCATCTCTGCTCACATAAACCGCTGCCTATAAAGAAAACATTTGGCACAGACAACGAGCTGCAGACCAACGTAGAGAATTGGCGGCGATAACAGGCGGCTCCCTGCTATGACGTGGGTATTGGAAACTTGGTAAAACGCTACGACAAACGTCTAAGCCGGAGCGGTGACTATGTAAAGAAGTAGCTGGAAGGTGTAGCTAACAGTTGTAAATAAAACAGTTTTGATTTTCACTGTGGTTTCCATTTCGTGACCGATCGGACCTTACTTTCCGAATAGCCCTAGTATGTTTTCCCACGATCAACAAAGCGTGCACCCATCAGCACCAGACGCCGACCGGGAGATAGTGGCCATCATGGTAGGCAGCGATCGAATGATCACGAAACATAGATCTCCCTCCACAATTCTCCACTTTGAAAAATAATCTATATGGAGGCATGACTGAATGCTGATGCCAATGTGATGGACAATAATATCGCTTATTTCATGAAAAAATGGGGGAATGCTACAGATACTTCCCATTCTTGGCATACAAAAAGCACCTTAACAAATAAGAGGTTGGTACTAGATAGGAGCAGTGTCCCACCGATTGGTCGCCTTCTTCGCGCTAAGGATGGTGGCGGTACGACTCCATTCGATTGGGTACACCAAATTTTGGAAGGAAGCAACAGAACTACCCACTCTGGTCGGGCGGCGTCTCTCCTCCTTTGATGTCCAAACAGAATAGGCACAAACTTTGTTCTCAATTATTCTCTGGAGACGGCAGTGATGGCAGCACGGCGTCTTCCGCTTAGGTAAAGGAGAGGCACCGGCTCTGCCGACAAAAACACAAAACAGGCCGCAGCCTTACTTCCCCAAGTCCGGCTACTGATATATAATCCAGAATAAAGTGGCAAAGCAAACTGAAATAATTAATCCCCCCAGTAAATGAAATACGCATCACTATCAGTAATTACCTAATGTACGAGGGTTGGAACTTTAATATTGCTACCTATTTACTTACAGCTCGTACAAAACGGATACTTGTTTCAAAGTTTTACTGACCTTCAAAGTAGTCACCAGCATTGCGTATAACCCGCTGCCAGCGATGTGGAAGTCGTAGGATACTCTTAGCAATACCAGTTGTCTTGACAGTTCGAGTGGGGCGGTCTATTGCCCGACGAATTTGTAGCAGTTCTGAAGCGAATGCCGTGAAGTGTTTCCTTCAGTTTATAAATGGAGTTGAATTCACGAGGGCTTAAGTCAGAGGAGTGTAGTAGGTCGTATAGCACTTAGCAGCCCCATCAGTCAAACAAATCAGTAACAGCTTGCACTGTACGTACTTGAGCAATGTCCTGCAAAATGATGGTCAGGTCCTGCAGAAAGTGTCATCACTTGTCTCTTTGCTGTTTATTTTTGGAACACAACGTACGGCCGAGACTGGAGTGGGGAACAGGGAAGTTAGGACGATTTTGAAGAGTGTGGGATACAGCGACCGGGCTGAGGACCTGCAATACAAAATGTGTAATGCAGTATGAAAACCGCAACAATTAGAAAACTTACAGAATTTAGAAATGAGAGAGAGAGACATCGCTGTACTTTCAGAGGTCCAGTTTCATCGGCCATAGACAGAGAAAGAAAGAGAGGAGGGCATACTTTTTCAGCCCCAACTATGACGAAACTTATTACTGGTTAAACGCCTGAAATGAAAATAAGGGATGGAGGCCAGCATTCATTAAGATAAGTTTTCACCGGTCAGTGCTTGTAATATTTATCGCTCAATCAAAGTTAAGTTGGTTGGTTGGTTTGTGGGTTTAAGGGACTAGACAGCAACGGTCATCGGTCCCAATCAAAGTTAAGTGATGCAAGAAAAACGCAAATACGCAAGTCTTCCTTGTAAGAAGGACGCGACACAATATTATTCTGCGGCCAGGAGCCATCACGGAGAAGTCTCTTCAGACGAGCGCCTCCCCAGCCAGGCTCCTCATCGAGCAGACTTGATGAGCCGGCGACAAAGCCACTTTTCCAGCTGACCTGAACTAGCAAGCGTTGATACGAAATTAATGAATGATTCTGCAGCCACCTCAGTCTTCACCTAAGCATTAACATGAAGAGATCTGGCCACAACAGCGAGATTAAATATAGGGAAAGTCGAGCCGTTTTTAACGAGATTCAGTAATTTCCAACTTCATTCTGAACACTTCCCTGCAGCTAAAGGTTGACTTTGCTTTCAAGTCTGACCAAAGATGCTGCCTTTAAACGCAAATTCTTCGAGAATAATCGTATGACTTCCGCGAATATAATTATTTTATCCCGATACTCGTTACTGTGACTCATATTTCGGATACCTTGTCCAGTTTTTCCAAGACATTATCTTATAATTGTCAATGATTGTCAAACCATTATCATGTATTTTAATCTAATGAACTCAGTTAATTGTGATTGTTGTTTAATTTCGTTGATAACGAATTCAATTATCATTATTTTGGTGAGCAGCGGTGTAATTACGCGTATGTTAGATAAACAGGGAGACTTTTAAACAATTAACTGACAGTACAAGCATCCTGAACCCATACCATTTACAAGACGTGACAGTAACATCACAAAGTACAAAGTTAGACGCTCACTGGATAGGTTGAAAAAATTCAAACCTATGTTTATAGCATTTGTATATTTAGAGAAAGCTTTTGTTAGAGGAGGCTGGAATGCATTCTTTGAAATTATAAAGTTAATAGGGATAACATACAAGGAGTGAAAGGTTATTTAGACCTTGTATAGAAACCAGATTACGGTTATAGGAGTCGAAGACATGAAAGGGGAGCCCGTACTTGAGAAGGAAGTGAGACAAGGTTGTAGCCTATACCCAATGTTAAGCAGTCTATACAGTGAGCTAGTTAAGGAGGAAAACAATGAGAAATTTGGAAACGGGAATGCAAGTCCAGTGGGAAGAAATAAAAATATTGTAGTCTGCCGATGACAGTGTAATTCAGCCGGAGACGGCAAATGAATTGAAGATCAGTTGAACGGAATGGACGTCTTGAAAAGCGATTATAATAGGAGCGTCAAAAAAACTGAAACAAGGATAATGGAACGTAATTGAATTCAGTCAGAGGGTTCTAAGGGAATTAGATTAGAAAATGAGTCACTGATGGTGGAAGATGAGTTTTACTATTTGGATGGCAAAGAAAGTGATGATATCTACATCTACATCATACTCCGCAAGCCACCTATTGGTGTGTGGCGGAGGGTACTTTTAGTACCACTATCTGATCCCTCCAACCCTGTTCCACTTGTGAATAGTGCGTGGGAAAAATGACTGTCGGTAATCCTCTGTATTGGCTCCAATTTCTCGAATTTTCTCCTCGTGATCAATACGCGAGATGTATGTGGGGGGGGGGGGGGAGGGGGAAAGTAATATGTTGTCCGACTCCTCCTGAAAAGTGCTGTCCAGAAATTTAAGTAGTAAATCTCTCCGTGATGCACAACGTCTCTCTTGTAACGTCTGCCAGTGGAGTTTGTTTAGCATCTCCGTAACGCTCTCTCGCCAGCTAAACGATCCCGTGACGAACGTGCCGCTCTTCGTTGGATCCTCTGTTGTGGCGTAACAAGCTAGTCACGCCACACTGAGAAGGAAGCCGAAAGGCACGCGCTAAGCTACAGCGGGATGGCTTGAAGTCTGGAACAGGATACGGATTGAATACTATAAAGAAAATACGTAGCTTTGGAATATACTTAACTTTTAATGCTTCCTTTGGTACATCTCTCTTGACTATACAAATGAGACTCGTAAGATACATGCACTGTGACAATTGGCGCCTTGCTAAGTCGTAGCCATTAACTTAGCTGAAGGCTATTCTAACTGTCTCTCGGCAAATGAGAGCAAAGGCTTCGTCAGTATAGTCGCTGGCAACGTCGTCGTACAACTGGGGCGAGTTCTCGTACGTTCCTCGAGACCTGCCGTGTGGTGGCGCTCGGTCTGCGATTACACAGTGGCGACACGTGGGTCCGACATGTACTAATGGACCGCGGCCGATTTAAGCTACCACCTAGCAAGTGTGGTGTCTGGCGGTGACATCACACTATCTCCTCCATCATTCCTACCTGATAGCGATCCCAGATAGATGAACGTACTCAAGCATCGGGCGAACAAGCGCCTTATAAGCCACTTCTTTCGTGGATGAGTTACATTTCCTTAAGATTCTTCCGATGAATCTGAGTCTGGTGTCTGCTTTCCCCACGATTTGTTTTATATGGTCATTCCACTTAAGGTCGCTCTGGGTAGTTACGCCTGGATATTTTACGATAGACGCTGTCTCCAGCTGTTTGTCATCAATAGTGTAGCTGTACAGTATTGGATTTCTTTTCCTATGTATACGCAATATGTTACATTTATTTACGTTCAGGATCAACTGCCAGAGTCTGTACCATTCATTAATTCTCTGCAGGTCGTCCTGCAAATTCTTACTATCTTCTGGCATTGCTACTTTGGTATAAACAACTGCATCACCTGCGAGTAGCCTTAAAGAGCATCCGACGCTTTCTACTAGGTCATTTGTATACATTGTGAACAGCAACGGTCCTGTCACACCTCCCTGTCGTACTCAGGGTATTACCTTCATATCTGTAGATTTAGTTCCGTTAAGAGCGACGTGTTGAGTTCTATCTGCAAGAAAGTCTTGAATCCAATCGCAGGTCTTCCCTGATACTCCGTAAGCTCGTATTTTTTTCATGAAATGGTAATGCGGGACGGTGTCAAAAGCCTTACTGAAATCAAGGAACACGGCGTCAACCTGAGAGCCATTGTCCACTGCGCTGTGGATCTCATGGAGGAACAGAGCGAGCTGAGTTTCGCAGGATCCCTGGTTGATTCTTATAGAGGAGATGTTCATTTTCCAACAACGTCATAATTCTTTAGCATAAAAGATGTTCCATAATTCTACAAGAGATTGACGACAATGATATAGGTCTACAATTGTGTGGTTATGTCTTACGACCTTTCTTAAAAACGGGGATGACCTGCGCTTTTTTCCAGTCGTTAGGTACCTTTCGTTGCTCGTGCGATCTACGATAAATTAGTATTAGAAGGGGAGCAAGTTTTTTCGCATAATCTTTATAAAATCTTATAGGTATCTCATATGGTCCTGAAGCCTTTCCACTACTAAGCGGTTCTAGCTGTTTTTCAATTCCGCGATCGGTTATCTCAATGTCTACCATTTCGACGTTCGCATGACGATTGAAAGGAATGCAGTGTTACGATTGAAACGTCCCCTCAGCAAAATTAATGTATTACTGTGCTGATAAACCTCTTACATTATTTGATTTTCAAACAGCTGAGCAGAATTGAACGTACTCAGCCATTTGGCTCTTTACCTATTCTGATCAACACTAAACTGACAGCCAATATTTTTAGCGCAACGCAATCTTTCAATAATCCCTACAAAAGAATGACCCTGACTAACATTAACCTATACGTTTCACAAATCACTTACCTCACAAAAATCTTCGTTACTCGAACTGCTGCAATACAGCGAGCGCCAATACTGCCAGCTAAATAAAAGATTCAAACTACTGAAGGCACTAACTACTGATAGGCATAGTTAGCAAATGAAAGATTTTGATAGAGAACAAACAATGTATTTACCTTAATAGTGTTCAAAATTCATAATATATATATCAGCTCATGACACCCAGTGTCACAAATTTACTGTCTCTGATGGACACAAGTCCAGATCATCCGCTCTCAAAACTCCGCCATCTCTCTCCCCACATCCACCACTGCTGGCGGCTCATCTCCAACTGCGCAACGCTACGCGCTGTTAACAGCCAACTGCCCAACACTACAATAGTGACTATTTCAACAATGCCCACTAGCCACAGACTGCACACAGCACAGCCAGTGATTTTCATACAGAGCGCTAGGTGACTTTACCAACATAAAAACCTAAACAGCCTACTTACATAGTTCCCATCCTCCCCACAAAAAAATTTACAAATTGTTTTGGGCAGTGGCCAAAAAAAAATTGATTTGAAAAAAAATTTTCACAATTACAATAACAAAGAAATCAAATGCACACACTTATCGAATCAATGTTTGTCAAAATCTAAAATTTTCTCACAGTCCGTAAAGACAGTCCTGATCATTCATCACAGTAAAATTGCAGTGTTTTTTTTCTCAAAGTCTGAGCAGTAAAAGAAAATACACACGGAAGTAGTGGATTTCCATGCAGTCTTGAAGAACTAGTGTTGTCCTTCCAAAGGAATGACAGTGCTGACTCTTGACATGCAGACAGGTAATGGGCCACAACAGAGCAAATCCACAGTAGAGTCAGTCGAAGTTTTGAAGAATATTGGTAGGTAGGTCATCACAGAGCAGACCCACTGTAGTCCTGGTAGAGATTATGGTATTGGTGAGCCACCAGAGGTGCAGACCCGCTGCAGTCCTTGTAGAAATAATGGTATTGGTGGGCCATCAGAGATGCAGACCCACTGCAGTCCTTGTAGAAATAATGGTATTGGTGGGCCATCGAAGATGCAGACCCACTGTAGTGCTTGTAGAGACGGCCAGCAGCCAACTGTCGCGACTGTGCAGGTGCAGTCTCACAGAGAATATAGCAAGTCCATAAACCACCACTTGTGCACTCACAAAGTTTTTGGAATTGTCCTTAGAATGAACAATGCTGTTAACCAGTCCCTTGCTGAATTATTAACACATGTGCAAACACTAACAGTCCCAACTTCTCACATATTGTGCATATACTATGACCAACAGAAACGTGTTCATTGAAATGAAACTTAATTTGAAGAACTGGTATCTATTACAATTTTATAACATGAGAATACAATAACAAAGATACAGAAAACATCATTAAAACATAATAATACAGATAACATTTGTAGTAATACAGGCTTTACAAAAGAACAGAAATAGACATATACATCAGTGTTACAGGAATTATGACATAAGTAAATATATAAAATAATGGGAATAATTTTCGAAACATTAATTTCACACATGAGCATTAAAACAGAACAGAATAAATAATGTCTAAACATCTTTACAAAGAAAATAACATATTATTAGAAAAATTCTACAACGTAACTCGTATCAGCTAAACACCTAAAGAGAGGAAGAACACAAATACACAAGGGTAGACAAACACATAGCGGAATAACACAAAAGGAAAGGACAGGGTTTGTTTTCAGTGAGACATCTGGCACTGCAGTCCAGCCCAAAACTTCATTCCATAGACCTTCCCTCTTATTTCAACATTTGTTTCCACCAAAAAAATCCTATCCAAGCATGCTTACTGTATTTATATGTTCACTTATTTCTTACATCATTATTTATTTTCCATTATCTTACCTCATCATTTATTTCCAAGAAAATTCTACCTTCAAAATAATTATTTCTCATTGTGCAATACTCATTTTTGCCCAAATATTTTTCATATAACTTCTCAATGCATTCTTTCCCTATTCTTCATAGTTAGTTTCTTATATAGTCTACCCCCTCTTAAGCTAACTTAAATCTGCTAAGCTCAGATGCATAAACAAAGTGACGAGGCAATGCAGCAGCACAAAACAATTAACACAAATAGTAATGACAAAAAAATGCAAATTGGCAAAGCTAGCAGCAGTAAATCTAAATCAGCAAAGCAAATGCAACATTACAACTAATATGAGGCAACGTGGAGCAACAAGAAAAATAAATCAGTAGTAAAACTGGCTTAACAGAGTAATACAAAGTGAAATTTAATAGCACTGTGCCGGCAAACAGCAGCAGCAAATGCAATAACTTATACCTAAACATGACACAGTTCAAGTAGAAAAAATATTACAGTAAAGATAGGAAATGTCTACTAGCTATGTCACATCTTAACACTAGAGTGATGCATCACCTTGACTTACTCTATGAAACAAGTTACCCAGTCATTGACAAAAATTATGCATCCAATTCCTGTGAAGGGAAATGTCTTTTTGTGCTCCCGTGGTTTTTTTTTTTTTTTGGAAGTAGATCATAAAATTATTATTTACTGGATCTGTAGGCATAAAATATCTATATTAGTACATCTATTAAATTCTATTTTAACCAATGCTGCACTGCAGCTAGAAACAATATATTAAACAAAATGAGCAATCTCTCAACTAGAAAGACAATAGATGCAAAATGTTTCTCATCATTTCATTAGGCATTTTAGTAAACATCATAAATTAAGAGCTCCACAGTGTAATCATATGCTTTCAAGTTCTAGTGTGTCGTATTTGCGATGCTTTCTACAAAGGAATGTCAATATCGAGGTTAATGGCCTCTTTTTTCTCCATTTAATGGCTTTTCCTCCAGGCGACTGGCACAGCTGTGCGTCCACAATGCATTACGCCAAGGTCACTTACCTTTCTTACCGAAATTTACAACAGACGTTTCCGCTACAGTGATAGTCTGATACAAATAAAATTTCACAAGTCGAGAAATTTGCGTTACAAATATGTAGAAACAAAATCCTATAAATATAATAGCGTCCAAAAAATTTTCGTCGGCATTGTGATACATTCACGCATTTACACACATTTCATAACTCTTAAAGTACGATTCTTGGTTTCCAACATCCTTTTTCGCAAGTCACTACAAGCCACTACTCATTATTCCTTACCTTATTACACATATGCATATTCGTCGACACTTCTTCAATATTTCATCATAATAAATACGTAGCATAATTAAATTCCTCATATAGCATCACCTTATTGATAAAAAACATACCTCAACAGCATAATACACATCGTAGTCGTAATAATAACATCATAACAGATCAATCACATCTCAAAATCGTCGCAGCCTCATTCAATAATTTCAAGACCTTCAGCAAAGTCATCGACCTCAAACGTACTTCAAAAATCATGATCCCTTACCAAATACGACAAATGGTTCAAATGGCTCTGAGCACTATGGGACTCAACCAAATACGACATTCGAAGCTCTCATAACATCACTATGGTTCCGGAAAAATATGAACAGTTCACAAAGTACAGACAAAATACAATTTCAATAGTGTGAAGTTACCCAACTGTGTAATTATGTAAACATCTGTCACTGATGCAGTAAAAAAATGTTTGTTTCTATGTTAAATAATCAGATAGCTGTGTAATTCTGTGTTAGAGCAATATGGTACCGATGTGTAAAGTTGCATAAGCAAATACCATATTAGCTAGGGCTCCTTGTGCTTGCCAAACACATGGTACACAAAGTAAGTGTGTATCCCCCTGAGGATTAATGTAATTATACCGTCTCATAACATCACTATGGTTCCGGAAAAATATGAACAGTTCACAAAGTACAGACAAAATACAATTTCAATAGTGTGAAGTTACCCAACTGTGTAATTATGTAAACATCTGTCACTGATGCAGTAAAAAAATGTTTGTTTCTCTGTTAAATAATCAGATAGCTGTGTAATTCTGTGTTAGAGAAATATGGTACCGATGTGTAAAGTTGCATAAGCAAATACCATATTAGCTAGGGCTCCTTGTGCTTGCCAAACACATGGTACACAAAGTAAGTGTGTATCCCCCTGAGGATTAATGTAATTATACCGTCAAGTGTTACAGATTACAGCAATGGAATGAAATGTATCACAGAAAACCTTTGTATCTTTGTGATTCAAAAATCTTTAAAATTAATCACTCAAATACGCGTCATTTAGCGCTAAACTGTGCGTCTTGTTGTAAGATAATCTCTGTCATTACTTAACGGTAAAAATGTGCCAAGTGTCGTAATTATCGTCATCCATAAGCAAAGTTCTGTAGAAGTCAATGTATTTACCTCGTAATAAACAAAATTGAAATGCTATATGTATAGATATCTTAGTTATTACGCTTATTGTCGTGATCAAGAAAGTGCTATACTGTAAACTATTGTTGTGCTACGGAAAAGGCTGTCTCATTGTAGCTATACCACAAAAGTTACTACTAAAACATGTTTTACTTTCCAGAAGAATTCAGAAAAACTGTGCATATATGAAACATATACAGCGCAAAAGCAACAATGTAAATTGTGTCACATATTAGTAGCGTCATGATATAATCGTATAGCTGTCAAAGAAACCAAATGCTAAGTCATCTTTAATCTCACAGAAAGTACTTCAAATAAAGAATGTCTTTTCAAGTAAACCAAAATGTTGCATTAAAATCTCATTAGCAGTATCAGTAAATGTTCTAAGTATGTGAGCCTTATAGTCGTTTACGTAATCGTGCAACTAACAAGCAAGAATGTACACACACAATAACCCTGTGTCGTCTGTTCACTATAACAATGTACTCGTAAATACTGTCTAAACATGTTCCCTAGGTTCTAGACTGGATAGTGAACTTCAAAACATTGTTGCATGTTAACAGTTTCTCAGTGTGACAAATTGTACTAGTAGCGTGAAGTGAAAAATTTTATGGCAAAGACTATGTTAAAAAGCAGATTATCTTTCAATAGACGGTTTTACATGTGAAATGTGGTGCAATCCTTTACTCTTCCTAGTACGCAGAGTTTCAGCTTCAGAGCAATTATCATGTTGTATACGTCGGTAAGGAATGCTAAAATTTTTCTCAAGGTTAGCGTCTATGTTATTTTTCTCTGAGCCAGCCCGCACACGTGGCTGCCTGCGGTTCGAGTCATTGTCTGTCTCGTTGTTGGCGCGCGTCATTATTGGGATTAGGAGACCTAACTTCTACAAATTCACCTTGTCGAGAGGGCCCTGTCCTGCTTGAATCCCGCCAGTTCTGATGGAATTCAGGTCTGTCGTTTTGTCGGTAGTTTACATAGTTTCTTTTTTGTCGGTCATGTGGTGGAGAATTTCTCCCGGAATCGTAGCTGTGTGGTGGACCGTTGCATCTGAAGTTATTCTGTCTCCTTTGATAATAATAATTTTTTTCCCATATTGTCTATTTCTCTGATTGTCTCTGTGATAGTCATTACTGCGGAGAGGTGATCTCTCCCTGTAATTATTACTACTCTGCCAACGGTTATCATATGAGTGGTGTCTGTTTTGGTCACGATTTGCGTTGTAAGAATAGCCTTGTCGTGTCCATTTATTATTTCTTTCATCGCGGAATTGTGACGGATGTGACCTGTAATTGTTGTGTTTCTGTTTTCGCGTCCCGCGATTGTCAGTGTCAATTTCCAATTCTTGTAAGAGTCCCTGAAAAGCTTCAATGTCGTCTTTGCAACGTCCTGCTAAAATAGTGTGTCGTAAATGTTCGGGCAAATTGATTAAGCAAATGCGGATGAGTTCTGAGGGGCTGTATGGGTTTGACAGGTACTGATTCATGTGCAGCATGTCTTCAAAATATTTCACAAGACTGGAAAATTCAGATTGTTCGAAATGTTTCATCATTATGATGCTATGTTTTACTCGGTCTTGTGTAGCTTGAGACCAATATGCTGAGAGGAAGGCATGATAAAATTCTCCTTCACTGTGACAATCGTGAATGACCGATCGCATTCTTACAGCTGGTTCATTCTCTAAATTGCCACACATTAATTCTAATCTGTGCTCTAATGACCAGTTGGGAGGAAAACAATGAGAGAATTGATGAAGCCACGCTTGTGGATGAATGTCATTGCCAGAATTCTTAAATGTTTTGAATTTAAGTGTAGTAATAAACAGATTATAGTCAAAATCATCATGTCGGCGAGTCGCATGTCGCTCATTGTTACGTCGTTTCGGCGGTTCCATCTCAAAATTCGGTGTACCTTGCCAATTTCTTTCATAATTTCCGAAGTGCCTTGTGTTATTATTTTGTGGCTGTTCCGTATTTCTGTGTCCCTCTTCCCGTATTGGAGCGCGAGTGTCCTCTGAAATATGTAATTCTTGTATTACCTATGTCAACTGATCTTGTACTTTCCGGATTTCTCTTTGGTGTTGCGCATTGATTTGATTCTGATTTTGTTTGAATTTCCTAATTTGTTCGTACTCTTCTGTGTCATTAAAGACTGCCGGTTTTGTGTCGTTCAGATTATCATCTACCTTCGTAGATAAATTATTTAGCTCATCCGAAAGTTCGACTACTTTCTCTGATAATGAACTAATTTCCTCCATGTGTCTTTCTGAACCAATTTTCAGAGTATCTACTGTGTCCTTTAAGTTTTCCTGAGTTTTTGCAAGTAGCGTAACCGAATCGGTAGATGCAACTGCGTCAATTTTAGCTTGCAAGGTCTCGGGATTTCCATGAACAATAGTTTGCAGTTCTTTCATGGCTGCTTCGTGATTCTGGACTGCATTTTCATGCCGCGAAAAAGTAGGTTGAAAATGCTCACAAATTTGTGTTCTTACGTCATTACAGACTTTTTGGCACTTCGATTTGATGTTATGTAACTCAGCAGTTAAATCTGTTTGTTCAAGCGTGGTGTCTAACTTTTGAAGATTTTGTTCCATTGTGTCTAACTTTTGAAGCTTTTGCTGTGTTTGTCTCTGATTTTGTTCCATCGTGTCTAACGTTTGAAGATTTTGTTCCATTGTGTGTATCTTTTGAAGCTTTTGTCCCATTTGTTGTATTAATTGTAATAACAATGCACTGCTGCCTGAAACATGTTCCTCAGTGCTTTTCGGCAGTGAACTAGCACCGGCAACATTCACTTTTTGACAAGCTGAAAATGTGTCTTGACTTATTTGAGAAAATGGTGAGGACCCAAAACCTGAATCTACAGTATTTGCGAGATTGTGTCCTGTCATTTCGGATTCCTGAGGCGAGCTGTTGCCGACCGATCGATCGATAATGCTTCCCTGTTCACTAATTGTTTCACTGTCTACACAATTATTTGCAGCCTTGAAAGGTCTCTGTTGGATTCCTTTCATGTTAATTTCTTAAATCTGTTGTCATTTACGGCATAAATTCCTCTTCTAAATTTACCGTGGTGTTTCTGACTATCTTGGAGGACACTGAGCAGTGAAACGTGTTACTTTTACACATAAACAAGAACGATCTGTCACACTACTACACTTTAAAACACAGTTTATATGTAATTCATGTCACACAGTCTCATACGGAACCTAAATCCACTTTCTTTTATATACTGTATATGATAAGATACTGTCATCCCCCTTCCCTTCTGTGTGAGAGGACGAATGAGCAGATGTATTTCTAGTTGCATGCTTGATGGTAGCAGACAAGCCTGTCTGCTAGAGAACAGTAGAATCAACGTCGGAACAGGTAGCTACGCTTTCTAAAAGCAGAGAGGTTTCTATTCTTAGTATATTCTTGTCTGGCCCTTGTCATGTTGGTATAGGAAGCTGCCTCTCTGGTCACTTCCGTTTGTATCTGTTAAGCACGCTCGGTAGGGGCCCACGTGAGTCTGTCCGCGGCGAGCGTCTGAAGTGGTAAGATCTCCGGCTAAGCAAGTGTCTGCTAAGTCCATAGGACAATGGATTTCTTAAGTTCAGCCTAACTGAAAATTTAATCGCCTTTATTTCAGGTTTAGCTCTAAAATATCTAATGTTATCATAAATTGCAACGCTGTGTAATTCGAGTGTTAAGTCAGAATATCTTCCGGTAATTGCTTCGTCACTACTTTGTGAGTAAAGTGGAACCACGTGTTGATCAGTAACTCTAACTAAGATCATCAATTTTAAATGCGAATGTGCGTGAGATTATAACGTCTCGTCTTGACAATATTTTTCAATATAGCAACTTTTCTTTATGTTCAGCCCACATGGGGTGTACTTTGTGAGACCAGTACCACGTGCTTATACAATTGTTTGACCCATCAGGTTAATAGTAAGATGATAGTAACCGGTTTGAGGTTTTTCTTTTGTAAATTGCGTTTCGATGTAATTTATTTTAATTATCAAAATTATTGTGGAGTTACACTCTTTGTGTAACAAAGTTGACCATGTGAAGCATGTGGTGTAAGCATCAAAGTAGTCCTCAGCTATTCTTTTCAGGAAGATTTCACAGAGATTTAGTATGAATTTAGTATACCAGTGTGTGGTAATTTCATGACGGACAGGATTGCGCTACGAACGTAACTTCTTTGGGTGAAAATTGAATCAGTTGGTTGTGGTTAATTTCCTCTTGGATATGTTACAACGTTCTTTGTGTGTTATTTTATGAATGCAGTGTTGTATGTAGTCTCCCAATCTTGGCTACCTATTTGATGTGTTCCGTAAGATTACAAACTCACATTTACACAATCCTAAATAAGGCAACAGTTTAGTTATGAATCAAGTTTGAAATGCCGAAATTTTAACGGAACAATGATCAATGTTAAAATAAATGTCCAAATATAAACTGATTTATTTCTTTTCATTTAAATTGTCTTTTTATATATATAAATCACCGGTTATCGTAAGATGAGTACTAAAAGATTATAATTAATGTTAGTCTGGTTGGGAATTTGGTAAGCTAGACTGGATACCTGGTGAAACAGGTGCGCAGTAATGCAAGGTTAACTTCCTCAGATAGCTCACAGCTTTTAACCTACTTTTATGGTCTTGAATATCAGCACCGCTATCAGAACAATTTAATGCAACAACATTACAGCCCGCTCCATTTCCCTATGCACAATTACCAAATTACTACTTTGAATCTCTGTTAATTCATTACACAGTGATGCTGATAAGCTACATTCGTCGTCACTGTCATTTCTCAATTTACTTTGGAGCCTAGTGTTACGTTTTACACACGCCATTATTCTCACCATATTTCACACGATAACACAGAAAAGCACAATTTGAAGAGCAAAATAAGAAAACACATTAACATAGAATTGAAAATAATATCTCGTTAATTGCAAGCGCAGCTGCGAAATACTTGGTGCAAATCTACATGCATGCCACAACTGTTTTACTGTACAACAATGAAAAACTACAAAGGAAATTCTCTCTATAATTACGCGCTAGCAATAAACATACACTAATTACAGAAACTACAAGAAAAAATCAGAAGATTCCAGTGAGGTATCCTCGGCTAAGGGTCGACATATGAAACATCACCTTAGAAAAATTATTGACTGACTGTGCTGATAAACCTCTTACATTATTTGATTTTCAAACAGCTGAGCAGAACTGAGCGTACTCAGACATTTGGCTCTTTACCTATTCTGATCAACACTAAACGGACAGCCAACATTTTTAGCACAACACAGTCTGACTTTCAATAATCCTTACAAAAGAATGGCCCTGACTACCATTAACCTATACGTTTCACAAATCATTACCTCACAAAAATCTTCGTTACTCGAACTACTGCAATACAGCGAGCGCCAATACTGCCAGCTAAATAAAAGATTCAAACTACTGAAGGCACTAACTACTGATAGGCATAGTTAGCAAATGAAATATTTTGATAGAGAACAAACAATGTATTTACCTTAATAGTGCTCAAAAGTCATAATATATATATCAGCTCATGACACCCAGTGTCACAAATTTACTGTCTCTGATGGACACAAGTCCAGATCATCCGCTCTCAAAACTCCGCCATCTCTCTCCCCACATCCACCACTGCTGGCGGCTCACCTCCAACTGCGCAACGCTACGCGCTGTTAACAGCCAACTGCCCAACACTACAATAGCGACTATTTCAGCAATGTCCACTAGCCACAGACTGCACACAGCACGGCCAGTTTTTTCATATAGAGCGCTAGGTGACTTTACCAACATAAAAACCTAAACAGCCTACTTGCACGATCTTTCGCGGTGAAACAACTTCGGAAGACCGAATTCAGTATTTCGGCCTTCTCTCTGTTATCTTCCGTTTCGGTGCCGGTGTGGTCGCTGAGAGAGTGAATAGATGATTTTGACCCACTTACTGATTTTACATACGAGCAAAATCTCTTAGGGTTTTTACTCAGGTCAGCTGACAACGTCTTACTTTCAAAATCATTGAACGCTTCTCTCATTGCTCTCCTTACGCTCATTTTCACTTCGTTCACCTTTGTTTGTCAGCTTGGTTTTTACTCCTCTTGAACCTGAGATGGAGTGCTCTTTGTTTATGTAGCGCTTTTCTAACATGACTCTTAAACCATGGTGGCTCTTTCCCATCCCTTAAAACCTTACCCGGAACATACTTGTCTAGGGCATATTGAACGATACCTTTGAATTTTTTCCATTTGTTCTCCACATTTTCGTCCTCATTACCGAGCATTTGATGCTGACTGCTGAGATATTCTGAAATTTGTATCCTGTCACCCTTGCTGAGCAAATATATCTTCCTACCTTTCTTAACATTCCTTGAAGGAACCATCGTCATAGATGCTGTCACAGCCTTATGATCACTGATACCTTCCTCTACGTTAACAGATTCGTTAAGTTCAGGTCTGTCTGTTGCCAGGAGGTCTAAGACGTTACCCTCTCGAGTTGGTTCTCTAACTATCTGCTCAAGATAATTCTCGAACAAGACATCCAGGACAATACCTCACGAATCCCTGTCTGTGACACCAGTTTTGATGGCAAAACACTCCCAATCTATACCTGGCAAGTTGAAGTCACCCTCTATTACACGGCATGATCAGGAAAATTACTACTACGTCACTTCTTTAAATTATGTGCTATTTTATTATACCACCAAGTGTCTGGTTTTCGTGATCCCATGGGACCTAAAAAACAAATAAAAAATACTTTATAGATTTTGGTGTATTTATACATCGCTTATTTAACTCGTAGATCTTTCTAAAATGGCGTATTAGGCTGAAACTGCTCGGTTGGATATGTACACTGAATAAAAGTTACCAGATAGCGGTAGAGTTGGAAATAACGACTTTAGACTTTTCCTCTTTCGTTGATGTGGGGACGTCGTTCCCTCACTAATTTTCCGAAGCTCTGACAGTAGAACTTCACTTCGAAATGGGCAGTATATTAATAAATAAATGTTATTACTAAGCTAGTCGATGAAATATGTTATTTAATATTTCATTAATTTAATAGATCAGCTATCATTAAGAAATTTACTTGTGATTTCTTTTCTTCCTAGTGTTGTTCCAATGCAGAAACAATTGCGCTTCTTATCTACGTTTGTGCCTTTGTTATTTACAATAAGGGGCAAAATTAATCAGCCAAGTTCATTTTATGCGTAATATGTAATCTCGATCTAGTCTTCTCTCTACCTAGAGTTGCCTTATAACTGTTCATCACCTTTCCTGCACTAAATGGAAAAAGAACAGCGTAGTTAATGGTTAAGCGCTGTTCCGGTTAGGGAAAGAACACGAGCTAATTAAATCACCCGAGCGAGTTCACCTGGCGGTGCCGATATACACTATCAGCAGAGTGCCACACTTTGCGTGAGCGCAGTCACGTTTTAGCGTCGTGCGTGAAACAACATTTGGCTCGGGCAGTATGCACTCGCGATAAACGGCCATTTTTTTCGCTGCACGGCATGCTTAAATAGTCCTCCCAACGCCAAGTTCCCAGTTTCGGCCAGTTCATGCGCCTTATTATTGTTGTTTCCTTTTCTGCCACCGAAATTGCTGCCCTGATCGCGCATGGCGGTACGCCACACGCAGAGCATGT
This sequence comes from Schistocerca nitens, assembly GCF_023898315.1. Lineage (NCBI taxonomy): Eukaryota > Metazoa > Arthropoda > Insecta > Orthoptera > Acrididae > Schistocerca > Schistocerca nitens. The sequence continues at coordinate 261,529,314 of NC_064617.1, forward strand.
CCGCGCAAAATATGGCCCTGATATTCGTCTTAAACCTCGCAACGATGGCAAACCGCTTAAAGCCTGACATTATCGGCTGTGTTGCACGTCATAACATTTAATTTTTTTTAGCTTTTATTTTGTGTTGTAAAACGAAAGGTAATGTTCCGCCTTTTAAAGGGAATATGTTCATCGCCCATATGAACTATAGTGGCGATTCTTGCCGAAAATTGAGACTGTGAAATAAATGGGAAACTTAAGAATTAAAACCAAGGTGAAATTAATGAACCATTTGAAATCTGAATAGGAGTTTTGCACTCTTTAATTGCAATTAGGAAAAAACTCAGTTTAAGGCTTGAAAGTGTACTGTAAAAAGTTATACTAAATCAACAAATAACTTCTTCATCGATACTCTCCAAATCACTGTGAAGTTCTTAGCAGAGTGTACTTTACATTGTGTCAATTATTAGGGCCTCTTCCCGTTCAATTCATATACGGAGAAAGAGTAGAATGACTGTTTAACTAGCTTAATGCGCTCTGTAATTACTGTAATCCCTGTCCGCCCGATCCCTTCGCGAACGATACTTAGGGAGCTGTAGAATATTTCTAGAGTCATCATGTGAAGCTGGGTCTTGGCACTTTGTAAGCAGGTTTCCTCGGGATAGTTTGCGAATATCTTCAACTGTCTGCCAGTTCAGGCTTTACATTTTCGTGACACTCTCCCATGGGTCAAACAAAGATGCGATCATTCGTGCTGCCATTCTCTCTCTCTCTCGCACGCGCGCGCGCGCGCGCGCGCGTGTGTGTGTGTGTGTGTGTGTGAGGAGAATTCGGAAATTATTTCCAACTGCGTTGTTCTACAAATAACCACTAAACCGGGCGCGTCCTCTCGTAGAAGAACGATGGACTCATTCTAGTGCACCATGCAGACCCTAGGTGCCAGTTGTGAACAGTGTGCATTGTGAAAGGACAGCATTTGTTTGCTGTTCAGAAGAGAATGCTGTGTTCAAGACAAAAGAGGTTATCATGGACGAAGATGGACTGCATGGTTTTTGTGGAAGGAAGGAGTCAAAACAACTGATATTCATAAACGTTTAATTGTGGTGTGACGTCAAGAAGTTCCTGTTTGTGGGACACATCACGACCATCAGCAGTGAAATGATGAGGAAAGTTGACATCATTGATTTTCATTGTTGTGCCACATGTATCAAGTTCACCGGATGTCGTTACATTTGATTATGCTTTACTCGATAACATGAAAGACACGCTGCGGGATAAAAGGTTCGCAACAACGACTAACTGCTGGCAGCTGTTCACGAATTCTTGCGTAGTCGCGAAGTCCACTCCGCTACACTCAGCTGTAGAGTGAAAATTTCATTCTAGAAATATCCCCCAGGCTGTGTCTAAGCCATGTCTCCGCAATATCCTTTCTTTCAGGAGTGCTAGTTCTGCAAGGTTCGCAGGAGAGCTTCTGTAAAGTTTGGAAGGTAGGAGACGAGGTACTGGCAGAAGTAAAGCTGTGAGGACGGGGCGTGAGTCGTGCTTGGGTAGCTCAGACGGTAGAGCACTTGCCCGCGAAAGGCAAAGGTCCCGAGTTCGAGTCACGGTCCGGCACACAGTTTAAATCTGCCAGGAAGTTTCATATCAGCGCACACTCCGCTGTAGAGTGAAAATTTCATTCTAGAAACATCCCCCAGGCTGTGGCTAAGCCATGTCTCCGCAATATCCTCTCTTTCAGGAGTGCTAGTTCTGCAAGGTTCGCAGGAGAGCTTCTGTAAAGTTTGGAAGGTAGGGGACGAGGTACTGGCAGAAGTAAAGCTGTGAGGACGGGGCGTGAGTCGTGATTGGGTAGCTCAGTCGGTAGAGCACTTGCCCGCGAAAGGCAAAGGTCCGAGTTCGAGTCTCGGTCCGGCACACAGTTTTAATCTGCCAGGAAGTTTCATATCAGCGCACACTCCGCTGTAGAGTGAAAATTTCATTCTAGATAATTAAAATTCTACATATTTATTCTTCATGTGTACGGATTTACAGCTCTCTGCCCCTAGAGGGTTCCGAATTGCAGCGTGTAAAGTAACTATGTCAGTGCGTGGGGAACAACGTGTTGTAACCGAGTTTCGAATTGGAAGAGTTCGCCCACACATGGAGCACCCTCTCCTCTAGGATGACAACGCCAAACCGGACACGAGAGCTGCGGCATCTGCAGCAATCCGACGCCTTGGGTTCACTGTGATCGATCGTCCTCCATACAGTACCGATGTGGGCCCATCCGATTTTCATCTGCTTCCAGAACTTAAAGAAGATCTTCGAGGACTTCACATTGATAATGAACCAGTCCAAGAATAGGTGACGTTGGGGCTCCATCAATAAAGCCAAACGTTCAACAGTGGCGGTATCAACAAAATGGACTCTCTTTGGGAGAAACGTGTTCGTCGCCAGGATGAAATGAAGAATAAAGATGTACAATGTTAATTAAGTTTGTTTCATTAGAAAGCGTTAAGAGTTTTCACATAAAAAATTTGGATGCATTTCTTTTCAGTACCCCATCGTACATCTCCGTTCGAGAGGCACATCGTCCAAATAGGGTAGTGATGTTTCCTCAAGTTGTTGTCTGTAGCGCGCTGCACTGAGCATGCGGTTAAAAAATATGGGACCTATGAGGACATCCCCGTGCATGCAACATCGCACATGTGTGTGTGTGGTTTTTCAATGTACTCACGGAACTGCACCCGCCTGTGACTATCATCACCGTGAAGATCTTGCACAAAGTGGATGTAAATAATTAGAGAACAGTGTCCTGGAGACGGAGTCTTAGCTGATGCTGCGTTCTTATGCTACCTTCCTAGTTGACCGAGTTGGACTCACTATCGCCTTAGTATGATTGCTGATTGTGTATCCCCCTGTTGCTGTGCATGGTCGTTCGGAACGTATTTAGTCGTGAACACTGCCCGTAGGCTTGAACCGTTCCATTAAACGGCCAATCGGTCTGTGAGTAGGCTTACTCTGGTTTGGATGTCGCCTGTGGTATGCTGTTGGTGCTTCCCGTTGACTCATGCCTGCCGCATGGATGAGAACAATTTCCATCTAGTCCTGACGTGTTATATTGCTGTACGAGTCGTTACACTGCAGAACAGTATCTTATTATGCCGCTGTGGTAAGTGGAGCACCATAAATACCCTTCGGTCGGACTACGTAAACCAGTTGCCTCATAGACAATGGGCCATGTGATACTAACGCCCTGCACGCGACTAAGCATTTTGACGGTGTGGTTGCAGTGGGTCATTCCTCTATTTGTAGTTTTCGATACCTCCACTAATGCCGAATCTTTCCTAAGAGACGTGACTTTTGAAACACCCTGTACATAGAATTTCAAAAGAATATAAAGGATGTTCATAAATTCCCGTTACATTACTTGGAGAGAGAAGTGAGAACATCGTATTTTGAATTGGAACCGGTGTCCGGAAACTTACCGTTCCCGTTCTGCGACGGTATCAATTGAGATGTTTAATTCATCCACTTCTGCTTGAGGAACTGAATTATGTGTGACGCAGTACAATTATCAGGTAACAATTAGACAGGGAACATCAATTTATCACTTAAACACATTAGTTTGTATTAACACTTAAACCTTACGTTCTGTATGCTCAGTATGCTGGGTTCTTTTTTGTTTTGGAGTAATGTTAATACAAACAAATGTGCTTAAGTGATAAATGTATGTTTCGTTATATTTCCTTTCGAATTGTTACCTAATAATTGTACTGCGTCACTCCCAATTAAATTCCTCAAGCAGAAGTGGATGAGTTAAACATTTGACTTGAAACTGTCGTAGAACGGAAACGATACGTTTGCGGACAAAGGTTCCTATTGAAAACATTATGTACTCACTCCCCTCTACAAGTACTGGAATCCTGTAACGAATTTCCGAATACTCTGATTGTGGTTTTTTGTTAAACCTTGTGGTATGCAGTTCTGCGAATTTTGCTGATTTCTTTTGAACATGACATCACAATGAGGTAAGTTCCACATGTTTCCACTGTTCTATCAACTGACACAGCTTTGAAAGATTTAAGGGTTTCAAAAAACACTAAAACTGCAAGGAAATTTCATTCTCACTCTCTAAAATTTGTGACACATAACCCGTTATCGGGCCGTTGGGGAGGGGGAGGGAGGGGGGTGCTGGCGGGCCCTTAACTTAGATGTTATACAGCACAACTTAATCTCAAAACACGATTTTTACTTAACATCTTCTATAGAAAAAAGTCGTTGCGTCGCCTGTTTTTGACAATGGTTCAAATTAGACAGGGACATTAGTATTACAGGTTACAAAAAGACGAGCGAAATATTTAACAGTCATGTGGCTTTCGTAGAGGAAAAAAGTATTAGATCAAGCAAGCATAAAATATGCAGAAACTTCTGATACAATATCAAATAATGCGAAAACTTCGCAAACAATACGTAATTACGGTTTGCTGGTAAGACGTATTAAGAGTTTATTGAAAGTAAACTCATCGTTGTAACAACATCGAGAGGTAGTGACTGGTAGGAAAGAGTAATAGCCGGGAAGAGAAACACAGCAGTAATGGACTGTTCAAGCATATTATCTGTAGCGTGTAATGGCCGTATGGATATATCTGAACCTTGCAGCAGTGGCGGTTCTTTTAAATACTCGTGAACTTTTTCATGAACAATACATGAACTCCAGTATTCCTTCAAAAATTAGTGTCCGGAATCAGATAAAAACTGATAGTGCAGTGGCGATATCTCTAATTCTAAACGTAATCGTAAGCCTTCAGTTCGAATTCCAGAAACTGTTGCAAACATTTTGCAGAAATTTGCAGCTTACGAGACTGACATTTCACTACGCAGTGGAGTGTGCGCTGATTTGAAATTTCCTGGTACATCAAAACTGCGTGGAGGATTGGAACCACGTTCGAGCCCCGGCCGACTTATAGTACTGAGCTGCCAGGAAGTTTCAGATCGGCGCTTCCACTGCAGAGCGAAAATTCGATCTGGAAACAATCCCCCAGGCTGTCGCTGAACCAAGTATCGGCGACATCGTTTCTCCCGGAGTACTAGTCCCGAAAGCTATGCAGGAGAATTTCTGTATAATCTGAGAGGTAGGGGATGATGAATTGGCGAGAGAGACAAGCGGCTCAGAGATGAGGGTATCGTCAGGAGTGCCCCAGGGAATTGTGATAGGGCCGCTTTTTTTCTCTATATACATAAATGATTTGGCAGACAGGGTGAGCAGCAATCTGCCGTTGTTTGCTTATGATACTGTGGTGTACTGTAAGGTGTCGAAGTTGAGTGACTGTAGGAAGATACAAGACGATTTAGATAAAATTTCTAATTGGTGTGATGAATGGCAGCTAGCTCCAAATGTGGAAAAATGTAAGTTAATGCCGATGATTAGGAGAACAAATCTGTAACCTTCGGACACAGTATTACTAGTGTCCTGCTTGACGCAGTCAAGTCGTATAAATGTCTGGGCGTAACGTTGTAGTGAGTTATAGAGAGTACATAATATTTTCAATAGGAACCTGTGTCCGCAAACGTATCGTTTCCGTTCTACGACAGTTTCAAGTCAAAAGTTTAACTCATCCACTTCTGCTTGAGGAATTTAATTGGGAGTGACGCAGTGAAAGATCTCTTGCGCGTCATGGTTGGCCTCCCAGGTCCCCAGGCCTCAGTTCGTGCTATTATTGGCTTTGGGGTTACCTGAAGTCGCAAGTGTATCGTGATCGACCGACATCTCTAGGGATGCTCAAAGACAACATCCGACGCCAATGCCTCACCATGACTCCGGACATGCTTTACAGTGCTGTTCGACTACAGCTATTGTTGAGGAATGATGGTGGACATATTGAGCATTTCCTGTAAAGAACATCATCTTTGCTTTGTCTTACTTTGTTATGCTAATTATTGCTATTCTGATCAGATGAAGCGCCATCTGTCGGACATTTTTTGAACTTTTGTATTTTTTTGGTTCTAATAAAACACCATGTCATTCCAAGCATGTGTGTCAATTTGTACCAATCTACATTATTCCGTGATTTATTCAGTTTTCAAATTTATACTGACTTTTTGATCACCCGGTATATATTTATGTTGGCCGGCTTAACAATCCTCGAGTTCGATCCGAGACCGGCTTGCAATTCCGACTCCCGCAATCCGGTACACGTATAAAACCACGCCGCCATCAAATCTTTCTTAAAAATGTTCAGAAGTTTGCACCGTCACAGTATTCAATAGGAAATCTATATCGTCTTATACGCTTGTCCTACGGAATCCAACGTAAATTGTGGGCCACCATACCATAATTTTCCGTATTCGTACTTAACTGAGTGGCGGTATGCGGATGAAAACAGTAGGTACCCTCTGTGGAAGTGAAAATGTCTCACATTTTGCGCTCTTGATCTTCTAGAATACGTAATAGTATTTGCAGTTGTTTTTTCTGCGTGGGCTTCACAACCTCAATAAATTTGAAGAAAGACATTATTCCACCAGGTTGTGTTTTAAATTATTTTATTTGCAGCATTTTATGTGATGAGGACGACGTATCCACATCTGTTTCTACAGATTCAAGTGAAAACGTGCGGCGCCCGAAAAAATCATCTCGAATAAAATAATTTAAAAGTACCCTGGTGGAATAATGTCCTTCTTCATATTTATTGCGAATTGTTGCTGGTAAGTTGGGTAAACCAAGTGTGTGGTATTGCTACCCCTTACGTAGCTGTTACTGTTGGACGTGCAATTTCTTGTACGTAGCCTCGTTTATGCAAACTACACAATCAAGGAAGCTGCGATATTCTACATCTGCATCTAAACAGATACTCCGCAAGCCACCGTACGGTGCCTGGCGTAGGGTACCCTTACCAGTACGTCATTTTCTTTACTGTTCCACTCGCAAATAGAGCGAGGGAAAAACGACTATCTTTATGCCTCCGTATGAGCCCTACTTTCCCGTATCTTACCTTCGTCGTCCTACCGCACAACGTATGTTGGCGGCCAGAGAATCGTTCGGCAGTCAGTTTCAGATGCCTGTTCTCGAAATTTTCTCTATAGCGTTCCTCGGAAAGAATGTCGCATTCCATGCAGCGATACCCATCTGAATTCCCGAGGCATCTCCGTACCACTTACGTTTTGTTCGAACCTACCGGTAACAAAAATAGCAGCCCGCCTCTGAACTGCTTCGATGTCTTCCTTCAATCCGACGTGGTACGGATCCCAAACACTCGAGCAGTACTCCAGAATAGGTCGCTCCATGGTTCTAAATGCAGTCTCCTTTACAGGCGAACCACTCTTTTCTAAAGTTCTCCCAATAAACCAAAGTTGACCACTCGCCTTCCCCACTACAGTTCTCATATGCTCGTTCCATTTCATATCGCTCTATAACGGAACGTATATAGTCGTGAACACTGCCCGTAGGCTTGAACCGTTCCATTAAACGGCCAATCGTTCTGTGATCAGGCTTACGTTGGTTTGGATGTCGCCTGTGGTATGCTACTGGTGCTTCCCGTTGACTCATGCCTGCCGCATGGATGAGAACAATTTTCATCTAGTCCTGACGTATTATATTGCTGTACGAGTCGCTACATTGCAGAACAGTATCTTATTATGCCGCTGTAGTTAAGTGGCGCACCATTAATACCCTTCGGTCGGACTTCGTAAAACAGTTGCCTCATAGACAATGGGCCATGTGATACCAGCGCCCTGCACGCGACTAATCATTTTGACGGTGTGGTTGCAGTGGGTCATTCCTCAACTTGTAGTTTCCAAAAAAATGGTTCTGAGCACTATGGGACTTAACTGCTGAGGTCATTAGTCCCCTAGAACTTAGAACTAGTTAAACCTAACTAACCTAATGACATCACAAACATCCATGCCCGAGGCAGGATTCGAACCTGCGACCGTAACGGTCTCGCGGTTCCAGGCTGCAGCGCCTTTAACCGCACGGCCACTTCGGCCGGCTTTGTAGTTTCCGATACCTGCACTAATGCCGAATTTTTCCTAAGAGACGTCACTTTTGAAACACTCTGTACATAGAATTTCAAAAGAATATAAAGGATGTCCATAAATTCCCGTTACACTACTTGTAGAGAGAAGTGAGAACATCATATTTTGAATTGGAACCGGTGTCCGGAAACTTACCGTTCCCGTTCTGCGACGGTATCAATTGAGATGTTTAATTCATCCACTTCTGCTTGAGGAACTGAATTATGTGTGACGCAGTACAATTATCAGGTAACAATTAGACAGGAAACATCAATTTATCACTTAAACACATTTGTTTGTATTAACACTTAAACCTTACGTTCTGTATGCGCAGTATGCTGGGTTCTTTTTTGTTTTGGAGTCATGTAAACACTTAATGTTTAAGTGTTAATACAAACAAATGTGCTTAAGTGATAAATGGATGTTTCGTTATATATTCCTTTCGAATTGTTACCTAATAATTGTACTGCGTCACTCCCAATTAAATTCCTCAAGCAGAAGTGGATGAGTTAAACTTTTGACTTGAAACTGTCGTAGAACGGAAACGATACGTTTCCGGACACAGGTTCCTATTGAAAATATTATGTACTCTCTATAACTCACTATAACGTTACGCCCAGACATTTATACGACTGCGTCAAGCAGGACACTAGTAGTACTGTGTCCGAAGGTTACAGATTTGCTCTCCTAATCATCGGCATTAACTTACATTTTTCCACATTTGGAGCTAGCTGCCATTCATCACACCAATTAGAAATTTTATCTAAATCGTCTTGTATCTTCCTACAGTCACTCAACTTCGACACCTTACAGTACACCACAGTATCATAAGCAAACAACGGCACATTGCTGCTCACCCTCTCTGCCAAATCATTTATGTATATAGAGAAAAAAAGCGGCCCTATCACAATGCCCTGGGGCACTCCTGACGATACCCTTGCCTCTGGTGAACACTCGCCGGACAACATACAGGGTTTTATTACTTAAGAAGTCTTCGAGCCACTCACATATCTGAGAACCTTCTCCGTATGCTCGCACCTTCGTTGACAGCCTGCAATGGGGCACCGTGTCAGTGGCCTTCCTGAAATCTAGAAATAAGGAATCTGCCTGTTGCCCGTCAACCATAGTTCACAGAACATCATATGAGAAAAGGGCAAGCTGCGTTTCGCACGAGCGAAGCATTCTAAAACCATGCTGATTTCTGGACATAAGCTTCTCAGTCTCAAGAAAGTTTATTATATTCGAAATGACAATATGTTCACGAATTTCGCGGAATACCGAAGTTAGGGATATTGGTCTATAATGTTGGGAGTCCGTTCTTTTATCCTTCTTATATAGTGGCGTCACTTGAGCTTTTCTTCTTTCGTTTGGGACTTTGTGCTGAGCGTGAGATTGACGATAAACGCAGGCTAGGTAAAGGGCCAGTGCCGTAGAGTACACTTTATAAAATCAAATTCGGATTCCATTGGGACCTGGTGATTTATTTGCTTTCAAATATTTCAGTTGTTTCTCTGCGTAAGAAATGCTTATTACTACAATACTGGCCATTAAAATTGCTACATCTCGAAGATGACGTGCTACAGACGCGAAATTTAACCGACAGGAAGAAGATGCTGTGATATGCAAATGATTAGCTTTTCAGAGCATTCACACAAGGTTGGCGCCGGTGACGACACCTACAACGTGCTGACATGAGGAAACTTTCCAACTGATTTATCATACACAAACAGCAATTGACCGGTGTTGCCTGGTGAAACGTTGTTGTGATGCCTCGTGTAAGGAGGAGAAATGCGTACCATCACGTTTCCGACTTTGATAAAGGTCGGATTGTTGCCTATCGCGACTGCAGTTTATTGTATCGCGACATTGCTGCTCGCGTTGGTCGAAATCCAATGACTCTTAGCAGCATAAGGAATCGGTAGGTTCAGGAGGGTAATACGAAACGCCGTGCTGGATCCCAACGGCCTCGTATCACTAGCAGTCGAGATGAAAGGCATCTTATCCGCATGGCTGTAACGAGGCATGCAGCCACGTCTCGATCCCTGAGTCAACAGATGGGGACGTTTGGAAGACAACAACCATCTGCACGAACAGTTTGACGACGTTTGCAGCAGCATGGACTATCAGCTCGGAGACCATGGCTGCGGTTACCCTTGACCCTCCATCACAGACAGGAGCGCCTGCGATGGTGTACTCAACGACGAACCTGGGTGCACGAATGGCAAAACGTCATTTTTTCGGATGAATCCGGGTTCTGTTTATAGCATCATGATGGTCGCATCCGTGTTTGGTGAACGCACATTGCAAGCGTGCATTCGTCATCGCCACACTAGCGTATCACCCGTCTTGATGGTATGGGGTGTCATTGGTTACACGTCTCGGTCACCTCTTGTTCGCGTTGACGGCACTTTGAACAGTGGACGTTACGTTTCAGATGTGTTACGACCCGTGGCTCTACCCTTCATTCGATCCCTGCGAAATCCTACATTTCAGCAGGGTATTGCACGACCGCAAGTTGCATGTCCTGTACGGGCCTTTCTGGATACAGAAAATGTTCGACGGGTGCCCTGGCCAGCACATTCTCCAGATCTCTCACCAACTGAAAACGTCTGGTCAATGGTGGCCGAGGAACTGGCTCGTCACAATACGCCAGTTACTACTCTTGATGAACTGTGGTAGCGTGTTGAAGCTGCATGGGCAGCTGTACCTGTACACGCCATCCAAGCTCTGTTTGACTCAATGCCCAGGCGAATCAAGGCCGTTATTACGGCCAGAGGTGGTTGTTCTGGGTACTGATTTCTCAGGATCTATGCACCCAAATAGCGTGAAAATGTAATCAAATGTCAGCTCTAGTATAATATATTTGTCCAATGAATACCCGTTTATAATCTGCATTTCTTCTTGGAGTAGCAATTTTAATGGCCTGTAGTGTATGTCGTCCATACAGGATTCCGTCCGATGGTCAAATGACGGTATGTTTGTACGATTCTCCCGTCTGAACGATTTGTTGAATATGAAATTCACAAAAAAAATGGTTCAAATGGCTCTGAGCACTATGCGACTTAACTTCTGAGGTCATCAGTCACCTAGAACTTAGAACTAATTAAATCTAACTAACCTAAGGACATCACACACATCCATGCCCGAGGCAGGATTCGAACCTGCGACCGTAGCGGTTGCTCGGTTCCAGACTGTAGCGCCAGAACCGCACGGCCACTCCGGCCGGCATGAAATTTACAGCTTCGCCGGACTTGAAACGTCTTTTGATTGCAGTACCTACTGCACCTTCTGAGTTTGATACGAGTGTAACTGCTGCTGATACAAGGTTCTTAAACCAGTCTGGCGTATCTGATACAGCCAGCATCCTCTTACGTAACAGAAGAATTCGTAGGAACTTGCGTGCAGATGAAAATAGACTGAAGAGCCAAAGAAACTGGTACACCTGCCTAATAATGTGTAAGGCCCCCAAGAACACGTAGAAGAGCCGCAACACGACGTGGCATGGACTCGACTAATGTCTGAAGTAGTGCTGGAGGGAACTGACACCATGAATCCTGCAGGGCTGTCCATAAATCCGTAAGCGTACGAGGGGGTGGAGATACTTTCTGAATACTACCTTGCAAGGCATCCCAAATATGCTCAATAATGTTCATATCTGGCAAGTTTGGTTGCCAGCGGAAGTGTTTAAACTCAGAAGAGTGTGCCTGGAGCCACTCTGTAGCATTTCTGGACATATGGAGTGTCTCCTTGTCCTGCTAGGATTGCCCAAGTCCGTCGGAATGCACAATGGACATGAGTGGATGCAGATGACCAGAGAGGATGCTTACGCACATGTCACCTGTCAGAGTCGTATCTAGACGGATCACGGGTCCCATATCACTCCAACTGCACACGCCTCACACTATTACCGAGTCTCCACGAGCTTGAACAGCCCCTTGCTGACATGCAGGTTGCATGGATTCAGAAGGTCGTCACCATACCCGTGCACGTCCATCCGCTCGAAAAAATTCGAAACGAGACTCATCCGACCAGGCAACATGTTTCCAGTCATCAACAGTTCAATGTCGGTGTTGACGCGCCCAGGCGAGGCGTAAAGCTGTATGTCGTGGAGTTATCAAGGGTACGCGAGTGGACCTTCGGCTCCGAAAGCCTATCGATGATGTTTCGTTGAGTGGTTCGCACGCTGACACTTGTTGATGGCCCAGCATGCAATTGGGGAAGTGCTGCACTTCTGTCACTTTGAACGATTCTCTTCAGTCATTGTTAGTCCCGTTCTTGCAGGATCTTTTTGCGGCCGCAGCGATGTCGGAGATTTGATGTTTTACCGGATTCCTGATATTCGCGGTACACTCGTGAAATGATTGTTCGGGAAAAACCCCACTTCATCGCTACCTCGGAGATGCTGTGTCCCATCGCTCGTACGCCGACTATAACACCGCGTTCAAACTCACTTAAATCTTGATAACGTGCTATTGTAGCAGCAGTAACGGATCAACAACTGCGCCAGACACTTGTCTTCCATAGTCTTTGCCGATCGCAGTTCCGTCTTGTGCCTGTTTACATATTTCTGTATTTGAGTACGCATGTCTATACCAGTTTTTTTTTTTTTTTTTTGGCGCTTCAGTGTATGTTGTGATGGTGTTGGTGACACTACAGAAACAGCTTTTCATAGAGTTGTTATGCCGCTCTTCTATTGCATCCCGCGCCCCAAACACTGCGGTCCTTTCATGGTTCAGTCCTGGAGAGAGCTGTACGTACTCATCTTACCATGAGTCCGTGTCCATTTCGTTACCACTCACTCGGTAATCATCGCCCTATAGCCAGCTGTCCGTGTGATCTGTCAGTATAATGCCGCCGTGTCCCTCATGCCAATGATTAGATCTTTCTCGAAGTCAGAAAGGTGACGATGAATTGCACTTGTACTTCCTCTATACTCCATTAACCGAAGAGAGGTGGCTTTTAAACACATCAAGGGGCGTGAACACAACGATGCCGTCTAGGGCTGTCAGTGACTACTCGCTCAGTGTGGCCGTGTCCGTTGCGAGAATAATGCGGTAGCGTGTGATCTTAGAACCTTTATTATAAAGATCATCAAGTCTGAAAGGCCAGTTTTTGATTTTTAGCATAAGTAGCAGTGTTTGTTATCACATTGAGCATTCAATTTTTCTGTGCCCACCCAATGGTATCACTTAACATCACGTCCGAGTTAACTCATTATGTCAGTCTCCAGGGATACAGCGAGCGACGTCGACATGTCAGTTTTGAGTCCACCCAAGAAACGATCAAAGAAGATATCGTTAAATTCTGCAGAGGAACAAATGGTTCTTAATGTGTACAAAACGGAGCTGTTGTATTCAGAGCTGTCTGTGATCGATATTGTGTTGAAAACAACTCTATGTACTGGTGTTAGTCGTTCTTAAGTGTGATAAGGGTTTACTGAAAATTATGCCCGCTAAAATTTGTGCCCAGAAATGTTCAAGGAAGTGTCCACTAATTGCCTTGCCTTGCAGGTACAACAGCTGAGACACGCTACCTAAAGATTTTTCGAGCTCGCATTGTCAAGCCATACTATCCAGAACGCTGCGTACTGAGAGGCTCAATGTTAAGAGTAAATCGACAGCTTTCAACAAGAAATCGATGAATGTTGCAAAACTATTGAACATATATCAGATGCTAATCATTTGATTAAAACTTCAGAAACGAAATTTCCCACGATTATACAAAAATCATTTAACAGTTATCATAAGATTCCTGAAGACGGTATCCTTGCAAAAATTTCATGACTAAGAAGATTTTTTTCGGAAACTGTTCCCAACTTATTTTGGTGCTAAGATTTTTCTTAACTCTGATAATGTCATGTAAGAGAATCCTTTTATCAAAAGTCAAATTATTTAAGAATTATCTCGGGTCCGCTATGAGTCAAGCACCACTATCTCATTTAGCAGTTAGTCAATAAAAAATGGGCTAGTTAAAGATGTCGATATTGATGAGGCAATTTCAAAATTTGCAGCCGAATCTGAAAGAAGAAATTCTAAGTTACATGCTGGTCATATGTTATTAAGGAGATCTTCGGTTACTTGTTCTGCTTCCTTAATAATCAGTTAAACTGTGTGTGTGTGTGTGTGTGTTTTAATTGTTTTAATGCTTATTACTTATTCATTTTCAACCGTAAAAAACTGTTCGTGTAGGAGTTAATATTATAATTTTATTATTTAATCACGCATATGAAAAACCTCCTACGCATAAATGCTGTAAATGTTGTATTTTATGTTTTTGTGGGGGTGGCAAATTGGAGGGGGGGGGGGAAGGGGTTGTGACAAATTAAAAGTCTGCACAGGGTACCAAACCACCTAGGTGCGACGGCTTCGTCAGTCTGAACTAAAGTAAAATATTGGATGAGTAGGCAACCAAATAGGGAATTCTTTGTACAGATCTCTACAAGTTCGAAATTAATCACAGTAAATATTTTCAAGACATTCAATAATATTTAAATAGCTCATGAGTCTTATCTTTACGTCATTAAGGTATGTGCGAGGGCCTTAGAAGCTTTATAAAATGAATGACAAGTTCACTCACAGAAACAAATTTTACGTTCCACTGATATGTTTAATTTTAGGTCAGTATATGTTCATTCATCGTTATAACAACATAGCGAAAACAAATTTTGCCTTTGGTATTTTACGTCACGTCGATTGTTATTATCGTTAGAGATTTAGCTTTCGCTTGGATTTCTGATTATAAGGGGGATAGGAAGTAACCATGGCCTCCTTAAAGGATCCATCCCAGAATTTGCCCGCAATGACTGAGAAACATCGGAAAGCCAAAAACTGCCAGCCCTAGAACGGAACCAAGGTTTTTAAAAATAATCCGATTTCCATCACACATTATCCAGGCTTTGACTAGCTATATAGTAAAAGTAAATTATTGTCACTTAGGCGGTTTTAAAATCAGCTTATAAGCACATCAATACACCTTTTTTATTTTTTTATTTAAAAGTTGCAATTTTACATTTTGTACATCAAGTTTTTATAGGTAGGAGATAGCTTTCAAGCAAGATCTCACCGACCTCTTCATACTTCTTTACTATTTATTGCATCCTTTCATCCCATTTCGACTAGAATTTTTTTTTTTTTTTCATTCCTCAGCTATGACCTCATTAATGCGCACGCTGAATTTTCTGCTTCTCTTTTCATACACCTAATTACATAACTGATTTTAGGATTTGGTTTAGCAAGCATGTTATAAATTTTGTGGTGCTAGCCTCCCACAGCGTCGGGGGTTTGATGGCGCCGTTTGTAGCAACTGCAAAGGTTAATAGGGTTTTCTTCATTTTCCAATTATCTATCTACAAAAACTCAGAAAGCCTGGGGATACCCGGTGCCGGAGAACGTGTCTCGAGCCATCCATCTCATACATCTACAGGCCGTAGAAACGCCAGTGCAGCACACATGCGAATTTATTGTCTCACTTCTTCATTTTCTTTGAATTCATGAGTAATTCCTAGATCCTCCAGAGAGACATTTTCATGTGAAAATAACATCTCTGCACTTCGGCTGTCGGCAATACAACTTCAGTCACAGAAATCGCTGCTGATTCGAAATCTACGTTCACGTTTACACGTTTCCATTTTAGAATATTTTGCACCAAATTTCGGAAAAGACGGATGTACCCTCTTTTCTTTTGTTTGACAATAACGCAAAGGCAACAGGGTAGATGTTTGTCTCATTATTTGTTCTCCCAAAGGCGGCGCAAATAGTGTATATTTGTGAAAATTGTTTGCTACAACACTTGAACGTACCATCCATAAAGAGTCTTGTTTACTTAGAGTCTCTCTCCCTACTCTTCCGCTAAAAACTATTATCCTTTCTCCTAATTTGTCGTCGTTTAACAGAAAACTGCTGCCATCATTCATAGCTAGTAACTCTGAAGTCAATTTCTTTTCTTTTCTGCGGATATCTCTCATTTCCCTGTGATTTTGCTCGCTGGTAGTATAAAGTTCTCTTCGTTGCTTGCTGCTCTGGACTTTTAGTGACAAAATCATACTGTCGATTTTGCAGGCATTCCAACTCCTCTGAATGTATTTTGAAAATAGAAGTCACTTCCTCCCGTGCCCTTTTCTTTGCCTGATTCAGTGTCTTCCTTACTTCCAACAGAGTGTCATCCGGAGCTCCACATTTATTTCCGAGAGATAAAAGCACGTTCGAATCCTTGATCTGTAGCATTCCTCGGCAGTAGTTTGCTTTCTGTCTTGAACAGCGCCACATCCAGTCCCGTCTTCTTTCGTTCTCCTCAATGTGTAAGAATTAAATTCGTAATGGCAACATGACTTACCGTGAGTGGTGGTTGAAACTCCCATATCGGAACTATTTTGACAGAAATACATAAGGCGTACGATGTCAATTCTACGACAGCTAGAGCGGCACTAAGGCTGTTTGTTCAGACAGACGGCTACTGTCGTAGAGGAGGATTATCGGGGCGCAGTTCCGCCGCAGAGCAGGTATTTTCATTACGACTGTCCGGGCACAGGTAAGCCGTGACACAAAGGGAGCTGGTATTGGGCGCAGATTTCACAGATTCTGGTTGGCCGCAAATCTCATTGGGCGCAGTTTTCATGGATTCGTGATAAGTGGGAGTACAAGACCACGCACTCTTTGAACTCAGACAAGAAAGAAAAATCATGACGGAAGCTTACAGACGGTGTTGATAACTTCGATAGAAATGGGTCACGAAGGAAAGTACATAAACTTGCTTTTTTTCCCCTCGTAACGAATTCCGAACAGTACACAAAGTGCTTGCTGCCGTGAACGATGATCCAGATTTGGGTAATTTTCGCAGAACTAAATTTTATAAATTACTGAAAGAAATGAATTTTAAATACGTTCAGCGACGACGCGATAGCATGCTAATAGACAGGGATCACATCATTTTATGGAAGCGGCGTTACCTACGAACCACTAAAAGGGTGGTGGGGTTTCGGGTTCCGCTGGATAGGTCAGGAGTCCACTACACGCAGCAGTCGGTTACACGGGTAGCAGGGGCTGTGTGGCGTGGACTGGACGGTTTTTTAGGTTAGATGGCCTCGGGCAAGTACAGAAAGGGCAACAGCCTCAAAGGGTGCGGGGCAAAGTCAGGACATGCGGGGACCAAGCAGCAATCGGTATTGTAATTGTAAACTGTCGAAGCTGCATTGGTAAAGTACCGGAACTTCAAGCGCTGATAGAAAGCACCGAAGCTGAAATCGTTATAGGTACGGAAAGCTGGCTGAAGCCAGAGATAAATTCTGCCGAAATTTTTACAAAGGCACAGACGGTGTTTAGAAAGGATACATTGCATGCAACCGGTGGTGGCGTGTTTGTCGCTGTTAGCAATAATTTATCCCGTAGTGAAATAGAAAATGGCTCTGAGCACTATGCGACTTAACTTCTGAGGTCATCAGTCGCCTAGAACTTAGAACTAATTAAACCTAACTAACCTAAGGACATCACACACATCCATGCCCGAGGCAGGATTCGAACCTGCGACCGTAGCGGTCACGCGGTTCCAGACTGAAGCGCCTTTAACCGCACGGCCACACCGGCCGGCCAGTGAAATAGAAGTGGATAGTTCCTGTGAACTATTATGGGTGGAGGTTGTACTCAACAACCGAGCTAGGTTAATAACTGGCTCCTTTTACCGACCTCCCGACTCAGCAGCATTAGTGGCAGAACAACTGAGAGAAAATCTGGAATACATTTCACATAAAAGTCTTAGGTGGAGATTTCAATTTACCAGATATAGACTGAGACACTCAGATGTTTAGGACGGGTGGTAGGGGCAGAGCATCAAGTGACATTATACTGAGTGCAATATCCGAAAATTACCTCGAGCAATTAAACAGAGAACCGACTCGTGGAGATAACATCTTTGACCTACTGATAACAAACAGACCCGAACTTTTCGACACTGTAAGCGCAGAACAGGGAATCATTGATCATAAGGCCGTTGCAGCATCCCTGAATATGGAAGTAAATAGGAATATAAAAAAAGGGAGGAAGGTTTATTTGTTTAGCAAGAGTAATAGGAAGCAGATTTCAGACTACCTAACAGATCAAAACTAAAATTTCTGTTCAGACACTGACAATGTTGAGTGTTTATGGAAAAAGTTCAAGGCAATCGTAAAATGCGTTTTAGACAGGAACGTGCCGAGTAAAACTGTGAGGGACGGGAAAAACCCACCATGGTTCAACAACAAAGTTAGGGAACTACTGCGAAAGCAAAGAGAGCTTCACTGCAAGTTTAAACGCAGCCAAACCCTCTCAGACAAACAGAAGCTAAACGATGTCTAAGTCAGCATAAGGAGTGCTATGCGTGAAACGTTCAGTGAATTCGAAAGTAAAATTCTATGTACCGACTTGACAGAAAATCCTAGGAAGTTCTGGTCTTACGTTAAATCAGTAAGTGGATCGAAACAGAATATCGAGACACCCTGGGATGATGATGGCATTGAAACAGAGGATGACACGCGTAAAACTGAAATACTAAACACCTCTTTCCAAAGCTGTTTCACAGAGGAAAACCGCACTGCAGTTCCTTCTCTAAATCCTCGCACGAACGAAAAAATGGCTGACATCGAAATAAGTGTCCAAGGAATAGAAAAGCAACTGAAATCACTCGACAAGGGAAAGTCCACTGGACCTGACGGGATACCAATTCGATTCTACACAGAGTACGCGAAAGAACTTGCCCCCCTTCTAACAGCCGTGTACCGCAAGTCTCCAGAGGAACGGAAGGTTCCAAATGATTGGAAAAGAGCACAGGTAGTCCCAGATTCCAAGAAGGGTCGTCGAGCAGATGCGCAAAACTATAGGCCTATATCTCTGAAATCGATCTGTTGTAGAATTTTAGAACATGTTTTGTGCTCGAGTATCATGTCATTTCTGGAAACCCAGAATCTACTCTGTAGGAATCAACATGGATTCCGGAAACAGCGATTGTGTGAGACCCAATTTGCTTTATTTGTTCATGAGACCCAGAAAATATTAGATACAGGCTCCCAGGTAGGTGCCATTTTCCTTGACTTCCGGAAGGCGTTCGATACAGTTCAGCACTGTCGCCTGATAAACAAAGTAAGAGCCTACG
The DNA here is from genome assembly GCF_023898315.1 of Schistocerca nitens. Classification (NCBI taxonomy): domain Eukaryota; kingdom Metazoa; phylum Arthropoda; class Insecta; order Orthoptera; family Acrididae; genus Schistocerca; species Schistocerca nitens. The sequence goes on from NC_064617.1 coordinate 261,548,403, forward strand.
GAGTATCAGACCAGCTGTGTGGCTGGATTGAAGAGTTTTTAGCAAACAGAACACAGCATGTTGTTCTCAATGGAGAGACGTCTACAGACGTTAAAGTAACCTCTGGCGTACCACAGGGGAGTGTTATGGGACCGTTGGTTTTCACAATATATATAAATGACCTAGTAGATAGTGTCGGAAGTTCCAAGCGGCATTTCGCGGATGATGCTGTAGTATACAGAGAAGTTGCAGGATTAGAAAATTGCAGCGAAATGCAGGAAGATCTGCAACGGATAGGCACTTGGTGCGGGGGGTGGCAACTGAACCTTAACGTAGACAAATGTAATGTATTGCGAATATATAGAAAGAAGGATCCTTTATTGTATGATTATAGGATAGCGGAACAAACACTGGTAGCAGTTACTTCTGTAAAATATCTCGGAGTATGCGTACGGAACGATTTGAAGTGGAATGATTATATAAAATTAATTGTTGGTTAGTCGGGTGCCAGGTTGAGATTCATTGGGAGACTCCTTAGAAAATGTAGTTCATCAACAAAGGAGGTGGCTTACAAAACCCTCGTTCGGCCTATACTTGAGTATTGCTCATCAGTGTGGAATCCGTACCAGGTCAGGTTGACAGAGGAGATAGAGAAGATCCAAACAAGAAGAGCGGCGCGTTTCGTCACACGGTTATTTGGTAAGCGTGACAGCGTTACGGAGATGCATAGCAAACTCAAGTGGCAGACTGCACCAGAGGAGCTCTGCATCGCGGTGTAGCTTGCTGTCCAGGTTTCGAGAGGGTGCGTTTCTGGATGAGATATCGAATATATTGCTTCCCCCTACTTATACCTCCCGAGGGGATCACGAATGTAAAATTAGAGAGATTCGAGCGCGCACGGAGGCTTTCCGGCAGTCGTTCTTCCCGCGAACCATACGCGAGTGGAACGGGAAAGGGAGGTAATGACAGTGGCACGTAAAGTGCCCTCCGCCACACACCGTTGGGTGGCTTGCGGAGTATAAATGCAGATGTAGATGTAGAATTGTTGAGAAATGTAGGAAGATCAATTTATTATTTGAATGAGACGTGGTTGAACGTAGAACGTACCCAAAGTAACGCGTGTGAGTAGATACTGTCATAAAATACTCTAAACAAGTGTTTCTATCCGGATTATCCACCGGAAACAGGGGTCTATCGGGTAAAGGTCCGGTCACTCAAATCCGGCCGCGTGAGGACGGATTGTCGGAAGAGCTACTCCTGTGGCCCGGGCCGTTCATTTAGCAACCACACATAACAAAGGGTCATCCGCGTTACTGTTGTTCCCTGTAGTGACTCGGAAGTGGTGGTCTATGTTTCTGTCTGTGAAAGTTGTAAATAAATTCGCTAATTTTCGTAATAGTGAATTACCACTTACATAACTTGCTGTGGAGAAAAAAGAAAAAGAAGTGAAAGAAAAAAGAAGACATATATCGATCCACAATGCCTGGAGAAGAGGTCAGTACAGATAGAGTTTCGATAGTTAATTCCTCATTACACGGATGCTGAGACAAAGTTTTGTGAATATGAATATTTTAATACGTTGCAGCACATCAGATATAGCGATGACATAAAGCAAAAACTTCCATTGCAAAGGAAAAAGTAAATCAGTACGTTTCTGGTATAAATTTTATCTCACCTTTTGCTTGAAAATCTGTTGCAATTTTCTTCCAGACTCTGTCTTTGTACACTAAATACCGGTATTTTTAATTTTTTTGACATGAAGCATAGGGAACTTAGGAACTTCTTCTATTAGTCTTTCCACAGCCATTATTTGTACACAAAACTGTCTTGCACAGTTGCACAGCCTACAAAACAATTCTATCGTCGCGTCGTCCGTCACGTGAAAAATTAGACACAACAAATTCCGGCAGGCACGCTCTCGGCTCACTTACGTTCCTCCAGCACGGCCCGGTCATGTCTGGAGCTCTACATTTATTTTGCTGGTATATTTCGTCCTCCGGGAGGCGGCAGATACTGGGACGCGTCTAGGTACGGACACGGCCCGAAGATGAGTGACCAGAACTAAAAGAGAACGCCTCATTGTTAGTGCCTAGACAAATCGGAAGTAAGGCAGGTTTCATCGAAGGCTGTTTTCGGAATTTTGAATCCGATAATACTGGAAATTATCATGCCGAGATGTGCGCCAGTACGCTTGACAAGTGGTGTCAAGACGTTCTCGCTCGCCTCAGGCAAACGCAATTATTGTTCCTTATAACGCATCGTGCCATTCTTCTCGAAAAGAAAAGTTCCTAATGCGAATTCCAGTAAACAAGGTATATCAGAACGCCTAAAATATAAAAATATAGCTTTTGAAGACGGTATGTTGAGGAGAACCATTAAGACCCGTTAAATAAAAAGAATAGAGTAGCGCACAACGAAATGAAATGAAATGAAATGTTGCAGGGAAAACTGTTCTTCGAATTATTCCTCCGTACCACTTTGAATTAAACGTCATCCTCCATCCACTTAATGTGGGCCAGAATCAAAAGTTTTTAGGTTAAGTCAGGCAGCCAGGGCCCGCTCTCGAGGCTGGCAACCCGGACATTTGTACGAGCCGTCAAAATTTATGGCCTCCATTTTAGTTAGAGCTGAAACAAAACTATTGATGTGTTAAATACTCAATAACATTCATAAAATGATGTAGTAGTCACGCGGGTGGCCTCTGCCGCGTCGGTTATCTACATTTTCATTATTATGGTGATGTCTCTTGCTGCGCGATCGAGCGCGTCCGTTTAATCTTCACGGCTATCTCAAGAGACGAAGGTTCAACAAGAAACCTCTGTCGCGGTTGTGTGACCGATCGTTATGAAGCTCGTCGTAAAGGGAGCGGCTTCCGTGTGCCACACTAAAAGCGCTAGTCCTATTCGCACTTGCTCTGTTTTTTAAAAGATAAGTGCATCTATAATTAGACTGTCGTTTAGTTTGATAGACATTAGTTTGTCGTTAATCGATTATCGCTTCGAAACAATGGAAGCGTTTTTAAATAAAATCAATATTTAATTTATCCAAAAAATCGGTTCATTGAATCAATCAAATATTGTGGCAAATCTGAATGTATTCAGTAGGTATGACTATACACTGAAGATCCAAAGAAACTGCTACATCTGTCTAACATCATGTGGGACCCCGTGAACACGCAGAAGTGCCGCACCACGACGTGGCATCGACTCTACTAATGTCTAAATTAGTGCTGGAGAGAACTGACACCATGAATCAGGCAGAGCTGCCCATAAATCCGAAAGAGTAAGACGAGTTGGAGATCTCTTCTGAACAGCACGTTGCGAGGCATCCCAGATGTGCTCAATAATGTTCATGTCTGGGGAGTTTGGTGGCCAGCGCAAGTGTTTAAACTCAGAAGAGTGTTCCTGGAGCCATTCTGTAGCAATTCTGGACGTCTGGGGAGTCGCATTGTCTTGCTGGAATTGCCCAAGTCCGTCGGAATGCACAATGGACATGAATGGATGCAGGTGATCAGCCAGGATGTTTACGTACGTGTCACCTGTCAGAGTCGTATCTAGGCGTATCAGGGGTCCCGTATCACTCCAACTGCACACGCCCCACACCATTACAGAGCCTCCACCAGCCTGAACAGTTCCTTGCTGATGTGGACGGTCCATGGATACAAGAGGTTGTCTCCATACCCATAGACGTCCATCCGCTCGATACAATTTGAAACGAGACTCGCCCGAACAGGCAACATGTTTCCAGTCATCAACAGTCCAATGTCAGTGTTGATGGGCCCAGGCGAGGCTTAAAGTTCCGTGTCGTGCAGTAATGGAGGGTACACGAGTGGGCCTTCGGCTCCGAAAGCCCATATCGATGATGTTTCGTTGAATGGTTCGCACGCTGTCACATGTTGATGGACCAGCATTGAAATCTGCAGCAATTTGCGGAAGGGTTGCACTTTTGTCACGTTGAACGTTTCTCTTCATTCGTCGTTGGTCCCGTTCTTGCAGGATCTTTTTCCGGTCACAGCGATGTCGGAGATTTGATGTTTTACCGGATTCCTGATATTCTCGGTACACTCGTGAAATGATCGTTCTGGAAAATCCACACTTCATCTCTACCATGGAGATAAGGAATTAGGAAACTATTTTTCATGACTGTGACTTATTAAAATATTTGTTACTATAAAATACATGTATAATAAAACTAGAGTTTCTTTTACGTTCATTGGATACGAAATACACTCCTGGAAATGGAAAAAAGAACACATTGACACCGGTGTGTCAGACCCACCATACTTGCTCCGGACACTGCGAGAGGGCTGTACAAGCAATGATCACACGCACGGCACAGCGGACACACCAGGAACCGCGGTGTTGGCCGTCGAATGGCGCTAGCTGCGCAGCATTTGTGCACCGCCGCCGTCAGTGTCAGCCAGTTTGCCGTGGCATACGGAGCTCCATCGCAGTCTTTAACACTGGTAGCATGCCGCGACAGCGTGGACGTGAACCGTATGTGCAGTTGACGGACTTTGAGCGAGGGCGTATAGTGGGCATGCGGGAGGCCGCGTGGACGTACCGCCGAATTGCTCAACACGTGGGGCGTGAGGTCTCCACAGTACATCGATGTTGTCGCCAGTGGTCGGCGGAAGGTGCACGTGCCCGTCGATCTGGGACCGGACCGCAGCGACGCACGGATGCACGCCAAGACCGTAGGATCCTACGCAGTGCCGTAGGGGACCGCACCGCCACTTCCCAGCAAATTAGGGACACTGTTGCTCCTCGGGTATCGGCGAGGACCATTCGCAACCGTCTCCATGAAGCTGGGCTACGGTCCCGCACACCGTTAGGCCGTCTTCCGCTCACGCCCCAACATCGTGCAGCCCGCCTCCAGTGGTGTCGCGACAGGCGTGAATGGAGGGACGAATGGAGACGTGTCGTCTTCAGCGATGAGAGTCGCTTCTGCCTTGGTGCCAATGATGGTCGTATGCGTGTTTGGCACCGTGCAGGTGAGCGCCACAATCAGGACTGCATACGACCGAGGCACACAGGGCCAACACCCGGCATCATGGTGTGGGGAGCGATCTCCTACACTGGCCGTACACCACTGGTGATCGTCGAGGGCACACTGAATAGTGCATGGTACATGCAAACCGTCATCGAACCCATCGTTCTACCATTCCTAGACCGGCAAGGGAACTTGCTGTTCCAACAGGACAATGCACGTCCGCATGTATCCCGTGCCACCCAACGTGCTCTAGAAGGTGTAAGTCAACTACCCTGGCCAGCAAGATCTCCGGATCTGTCCCCCATTGAGCATGTTTGGGACTGGATGAAGCGTCGTCTCACGCGGTCTGCACGTCCAGCACGAACGCTGGTCCAACTGAGGCGCCAGGTGGAAATGACATGGCAAGCCGTTCCACAGGACTACATCCAGCATCTCTACGATCGTCTCCATGGGAGAATAGCAGCCTGCATTGCTGCGAAAGGTGGATATACACTGTACTAGTGCCGACATTGTGCATGCTCTGTTGCCTGTGTCTATGTGCCTGTGGTTCTGTCAGTGTGATCATGTGATGTATCTGACCCCAGGAATGTGTCAATAAAGTTTCCCCTTCCTGGGACAATGAATTCACAGTGTTCTTATTTCAATTTCCAGGAGTGTATATTTTATGTAGCCTATAAATATTTTTATGTCATTGTCAGAATATAATTTTGAAGTTATGTTAATTACGATTTAACTTATTTAGAACAAGCATAAATATTTATTTTTTATAGCGTGCATTGTCTGAGTTATGTGCGTGCCTATTCCAGAATGTCTAGAGGTCAAAGATAATTGTCTTGTTATCAGTACAAAAAAAGGCGACTAGAAAAGGAAGCCGAAGTTAGAGCGTTAATAAATTATAGCCTGAGTTCTATCAAAACAAATGACGACCCTCAGGATCCGACATCAAGTACGGTTATAAAAGCCGGCCGTTGTGGTCGAGAGGTTCTAGGCGCTTCAGTCTGGAACCGCGCAACCGCTACGGTCGCAGGTTCGAATCCTGCCTCGGGCATGGATGTGTGTGATGTCCTTAGCTTAGTTAGGTTTAAGTAGTTCTAGGGGACTAATGACCTCAGATGTTAAGTCCCATAGTGCTCAGAGCCATTTGATCCATTTGAACGGTTATAAAATAAAGTACGCAATCGTCAAAGGATCATAACGATAAGTAAATGCAGGAAGCTTCTAAATCAATTGGAACTGATGATAACCTGATCTATCATAAACAGATGAAGGCACTGAAAAAATTGAGACTTAGAGAAAGCGTTATACAAACTTCAAGTACAGATCCAGCATTATGGCCAAGAATTTTAGAAGACGTCGAAATAAGTTTTTTTAATAAGACAAGGCCCACCTAAACCATTACATAATTACAAATTACCTTCCAGTGACACTGGTTAACATGTTAGTGAAAATTATTATACACCAATTTCAAGCAATGCAGAATAAGGTTTACGAACCTGGCTAGTGTACACGCTTTCACAAAACGGCGTTCACTGTTTCTGCTGCAGAATAGTCGACAGTATAGTTTGTTCCCTTCCGAAGGTGTTTCAAAAGCTGGAAGCGCCTCGGTGAAACATAGAAAGAGCATGAAATTTCTAAAAATCATATTCAGGTCCAAATATTGTGACTAGAAATCAATCGAAGGTTAAAGTGTTTTAAAACTATCGAGGCAGGCTCTCAAAGAATTATTAATGCCGAAACAAATCGTTGGAACGAAGTGCTTCTCAAAGTGGTAGCAACTACTAAAATGTTGGGTAAAAGCGGTATAAGGGATAAGTTATTAGTGTGTAATAACGGTAGTTTCTTCAAAATAGTTGAGATGCTATTTGAATTTGGTCCCATTATGGAAGAGCACGTCCGTATAGTGCTGAAGAAAGAAGAGACTGAAGCTCACTACCTCGGGAGAAATATGCAAAACGAGATAATACATCTGCTGCTTCAAAATATAAAGTCTCACATTATTGAGGAAATAAAAGAATTCCAAGTAGTTTTTCGAGAATTTTAGACTGTATTCCTGACATAAGTAAGTTCGAGCAGATGACTCATGTAATCATAAATGTTTCAATCAATAAATTTTACTCTGGTGCTGAAATAAAAAATAATGAAAGAGTTTTAGGTTTCTTAACAGTTGAAAGATCCACAGGAAAACAAATTGTAGTACTTAATGAGCGGATTAACACTTGCAGAAAGTAGAGTTACAAAAACGGGTCCCATTCGAGGGGCGATATAATGGGAGTAGAATCTGGAATTTACCAATGTAATTGGCGAACATCACAGTATATGTTCTCTATCTAGATGATGTGGCAAAAGCATCCTTCGGAGCCGCTAATTTCTTCATGATTGTGCAAAAAGTATTTTTTTTTATCAGCGGATATCCATGTGGTGAGAAAAGTTTAAACTCAAATGTGGTAATCAGATCGCATTATAAAGGAGAGAGAAGAGCGTTTTATTATAAATCTTAATGAAAGCAGTTCAAGTTCGACTGAATGAACTTCGTCTTATCGTTCCTTTAACATTATTGTAACTGGTATTGTTATTAAAAGCGCTTGTATCAATCCGCTGTGCTCCTGTCGGTTTTCTACGCTTTCTTGCATCACATTGTAGCCCAAGTTTGTAACACAGGTGCGTCGCAGGCTCCGCTGTGTCAGCCCGGAGGCCAACTGCTAAGCGTGTACGAAGGATTTTCGGTACCCCTGCTTTCACTGTAACAGATGGTGGTCGGCTACGTGAAGCTTTTGAGGTCTAGGTAGGTACGAGTACATTATAGGTATGCTGTGTTGCGACCTCCACCTAAAAATTTAGGCACACCCAATAGCTGTCGTGAACGATGGGACTTGAAAAATCAAGTTACACATTATTGTCGCAGACCAGGTAATTTTTATTCATTCGTGCACTATACTTCAAAATGACTGTCTCTGTAAACAATGGTCGGAACGTTCGTTCGTCGACGACAATAGAAATCCGCTCCTTGATCATGGAGACATTTGAGAACAGCTGTGTGAATGTCCTTGCCGATCGAAAATCTCTTCCTCCCCTATCGCCATCCCAGATATTCTGTCAGCTTGCCGAAAAAGACGGAAATCGCGTGGTGAAAAATCTGGACTTTCCCATCAGTTTCACCCATGTCTGTGCGGCCTTAATCAAATTTTTGGCACTATTTCATTACGGCTGGACCCATCCTCGCCATAATTTCACGATGATTCGGTGCGCAGTTTAGACGTTTTACCTGAAAGAATCTTAATGAACTTCAGCTTGGGAATACATTCCCATTTGCCGCGCTATTTCAACCGCAGGCACTGCGACATGCAACTGCTGTGCGTACCGCATCACAACTGTGTGGAGGAAACGCGGAACGTGTACTCCCTCGTGACAATGCGCCACTCTTGATGCTCAGTGGTCTTAGCGTGGGACGATATATGGAACTTACTTTCTGCAATCCCTAAGTTCTCAGATCGCTCTTCATCTTCAGGAATGGCTTTCTTCTGTACTGAAAATAACCTCGCATAAGGTTTTAATCAACATATTCCAGAGGAATCGAAATACTGGCATATCACCTTGGAAACGTTCGCTCAAGGTACTCATGGTGTCACACTTTCCATTATTTCAGTGTCGAATCCTAGTGAGCAAGAGGCAAGGGAGTATCTTTGTTGTCAACAACGAGTACCGCCGTTATACACCTTAATTGCCGTCTTTAGCAACTGTAATAAAAGTCTATAAGACCAGATACTTTTCGCTTTTCCCACTTTGAAAATAGAGAGAGATGTTTTTCTGTAAAGCACCTTTTTCCCTTCCTGTAAGGTGCTTTATGTTATTTTTTCATTTTTAGTTTTATTTTTATTTATTTAATTTTTATAATTGTGGTAATTCTCTCTCTCTCTCTCTCTCTCTCTCTGTCTCTCTCTCTCTCTCTCTCTCTCTGTGTGTGTTTGTGTGTGTGTGTGTGTGTGTGTGTGTGTGTGTGTGTGTGTGACATGTCCTGGCTACTGTGTGTGTAAGTTATTGCTTTATTATGATACAGTGGTGGATGATCTAGGGTGGAGATACTGCCTAGTTTACGATATTGTTTTGTTATTTTGTGGTGTTTATGGGGTTGTTCTTGTTGTGAAGGAACTGTCCCCATAGGTGCCACAAAATAATATCTCAGACTAGCCAATATTCCCACAAGACATCATCCACCACTGCACCCTAATAAAGCAATAACTTAGACAAACAATAGCCAGGACGTATTAGCTCCCTTTACACACACACACACACACACACATACACACACACGGATAATTATTTCACTTATAAAAAAAGTGAATAAATAACATAAAATGTAGAAAATGAAATAAAAAATTAAAACAATAACAAAAAGTACTTTACAGGAAGGGAAAAAAGTGCTTTACAATAACACATCTCTCTGTCTCTCTCTCTCTCTCTCTCTCTCTTCGCAGTCGGAAAATATAAACGCTAACAGAGCGACTGCAGATGCTTCCACCACTATCAAAACAAGTAAAATACGAATGCATCCCGTAACAGCAAAAGAAACACTTAAAATGACATGAGGACTGAGCACAGAAGTGTAAATGTGTTAAGTGCAGTGAAAGTACTGTGCGCAAATGCAAATACTCAAACACGTGGAAGACGAAGAAGAATGGAATAAACGTCCGCAGCTCGTGGTCTCGCGGTAGCGTTCTCGCTTCCCGAGCACGGGGTCCCGGGTTCGATTCCCGGCGGGGTCAGGGATTTTCTCTGCCTCGTGATGACTGGGTGTTGTGTGATGTCCTTAGGTTAGTTAGGTTTAAGTAGTTCTAAGTTCTAGGGGACTGATGACCATAGATGTTAAGTCCCATAGTGCTCAGAGCCATTTGAACCATTTTTTGAATGGAATAAACAAAAGAAAGAAAACAGTGACTAACGAAACGAATAAAAACTGTTTATAGTAATAAGTGAAGCATGTGAACCGTTAATGATCAAAACAACATTGTAAGAGGGAAAATAGCATATTGTTACAATGACCACTGAAGGTACTTTAAGATAAAGCGAAACGCCTGTGGTCTTAATAAGATTTTTATTTACAGCTGGTTTGTTCATTGGATGATTTGGAGGAGGGGACCAAACGGTGAGGTCATCGGTCCCATCGTATGAGGGAAGAACGGGGAACGAAATCGGCCGTGCCCTTTCGAAGGAACCATCCCGGCATTTGCCTGAAGCGATATAGGAAAATCGCGGAAAACCTAAATCAGGATGGCCAGGCGCGGGCTTGAGCCGTCTTCCTCCCGAATGCGAGTCCAGTATGCTGTTACATCTGGTAAAGACGGCAAAAAAAGGCCAAAAAACATAGAAGACAAAATGAGGAACACTGTTTTTCACAAACACACTAATTACAGTTATTACACATCACATTTATTTCAGCTGTGGAGTACGTATTGTCACTACAGTGATATGACGGATGAAAATGGTGTAACACGTGGAGGGAAATATTTATAAATGACTCTCTTGAGACCAAACATTTCTTGTAACAGAACACTCGACGTACCGCCGTGATCAGTTTCTTTAAGTTTGACAATAGAGATGCAATTCGCCCAATGCACTGTGTACGATTTTGGTCTTTAAAAACGACAGTCATTCAAAGCTGATGGTTTCTCAAACATAGATGGAGAGGTTGCCTGTAGCCAGTTACTAGTAGAGACAGAAAACCAAAAAGTGGAAAGGGTACGGAGTGGGGTGGAGTTACAGCTGTGCTGAAAATTAAACGGGGGTGGTAGAGACGTATAACGAGGAGAACGGATTGAGGGTGATGGATCAAGGAAGTTTGTCTGACGCCCTACAAATAAAAAACTGGATTCCAGCACATAAGAAAAGACGAAGACTGTGGCCTAATGGAACGTGGGTAGGTAACGTTAGAAAACATGGAGGAGGAACGTGGATGTTCCTAGGTGAAGGCTGTGGCGAATGGCAAAGTGTAGAAGAGACCTTTATCCAGTACTGGGCGTCACTCGGCTGCCGGTAACGATTTTGGTCGTGCAAATAGCAAATTTAAAACTTTATAACAGACTATAGATGTATAAATCAAATGACATGAAAGGGGCGCAGTAGGCTAAATGAGAAGAGAGTGACGCAAGATTGTAGGTTGTTCTCCAAGTTATTCTGTTTACGGTATTTTACGGACTACAAGATTCTACGGACTATAAGACGCAACTTAATTTTTAAGCAATTTTTTTTTAAAATAACATTTTTGCCCTTTTTATTATTAGAGCGCAAAGGCAGATTCAAAAAATTCTTAGTTTGTAAAACCGAACTGACCTCTAAAATCGAAAATCGTCACCTGAACTTCCTTCTTCTTCTTCCTCTTCATTATCATTGTCCTCTTCCTTCATGCATAAGATGGTCTTCACTGCCATCCAGAGCGTTACTTACGCCGCACTTCTGGAAACATTTAACAATAAGGTATTCTCTCACTCTGGACCACGACTTTTCTATACACTGACTGACCTGTTTGATTGTAGGTCGTTTTACAGCTCCCTTCGGCGAGAATTCGCCTTGGGTTTGATCCATCATCCATTTGTTCCATTCCTCTCTCACATACAGTTTAAATAGTTTATTTATCGAGACATCCAGAGGTTGCAATTGTGAATTAAGTCCTCCTGGAATAGCTGCAGGTTCTGTATTTCCCTATCTCAATTTCTCTTTCACAGAATTTGTCAAATGAATGCTAAAATGATTTAGCACAAGAAGAGAGCGGTTCTTCAGTAAAGCACCTTTCCTTCTCTCCCGTGCGCTGTTAATCCACAATTTCATACCGGCCTCGTCCATCCACCCCTTGTCATGTAAGTGAACAACAACACCTGGCGACGCTTAATAAACCTGTAGCACCAACTAACTCCATCCTTAAAGTCTGTTAAGTTCACAAATCTTTAACATAATGCAGCACGTCAGCAACCGTATATGTATAGAAATAAACAATTTTTACAGCCTTCAATTGCAAGGTAATGTTTACTCGTTTACCTAGGTTTCGATTCCAGTAATGGAAACTTCTTCAGAACCTATAAATTAAACCACATACGGACATATATTACTCACTGAAATGCATCATCAGTCTAATGATTGAATAATAAAGAAATCGTGATACTTACAAAAAATTAAATTATTTTGAGAGCCAAACAATGGCCATGTCACAGATTAAAAATTAAAACAATAAAGACGCATAATCATAAGGTTATGTCTGTCAAAATTAAAACCATTAAGGCGAACGTAGACGAAGCTACACCGGCCGCTCACAGTTGGTCCTTATTTCTGGCCGGCGTAGCTTCGACTACGTTCGCCTTAATGGTTTTAATTTTGACAGACATAACCTTATGATTATGCGTCTTTATTGTTTTAATTTTTAATCTGTGACATGGCCATTGTTTGGCTCTCAAAATAATTTAATTTTTTGTAAGTATCACGATTTCTTTATTATTCAATCATTAGACTGATGATGCATTTCAGTGAGTAATATATGTCCGTATGTGGTTTAATTTATAGGTTCTGAAGAAGTTTCCATTACTGGAATCGAAACCTAGGTAAACGAGTAAAAATTACCTTGCAACTGAAGGCTGTAAAAATTGTTTATTTCTGTTAAGTTCAACTATAGCGTTAGCTTAAAAGCGTGCATTTGAAGAATGTTTGTATTAATTCCAATGCCATTTTCACGGTGTCCTTGAATCCATTTCAATAAGTCATCTTCTAGTTTTGGAAATTTTGCATTCAGTCCTCTATTGGCACATTTTGTCATCCTAATTTTTTTCAGTTCTTCTTTACTATCCCGCTAATCGTGAATTGTTTTCTCTGTTGGTGGTGGATCTAAGTATCTCTCAGCTGCTCCGTTTCCATGTTCTCCTGCATGTGCTATTGTTTTCAGTTTATAGTCCGCATCACAAGCCTACCTTATATTTTTTTTCCATTATGAAACTAGCTACCGACAAAAATATTGTACTGGTCCCGATAACATAGGTCACTTTCAATTCAAGTTCACTGGCACCGAAGACTGCAGTGAAGCATCAAAGGCTGGACAGTGTTCTGGGTTTGTGATGACGGGGCGGTGGTGGTGGTGGTGGTTAGTGTTTAACGTCCCGTCGACAACGAGGTCATTAGAGACGGAGCGCAAGCTCGGGTTAGGGAAGGAAATCGGCCGTGCCCTTTCAAGGGAACCATCCCGGCATTTGCCTGAAACGATTTAGGGAAATCACGGAAAACCTAAATCAGGATGGCTGGAGACGGGATTGAACCGTCGTCCTCCCGAATGCGAGTCCAGTGTGCTAACCACTGCGCCACCTCGCTCGGTATGACGGGGCGGAAGGGAGACAGTGTTAGAAAGCTTGTGAGTTCCCGCAACTCATATTCGTCGCATCGGTGCACTGCTGCTGCCAGTTGAATCCAATGTTGTCAGGTAGAGATAGGTTTCCCGCGACGTCGAATATATAGCCATTTTTAAGACTAGCGAGAATCCTAAATCAAACACTGTGTTTCGAGTATAAGACGCACCTGAATTTTGGAGGCAGTTTTTCGAAGAAAAAAATGCGTGTATAGACTTTTGCGATCCTTCGAGACGCTGAACTGCGGTAGTCATTTTTGCAGAAAAATTAAAGGAACGGCTCATTACATCCACTGTAATTTTGGAAGCTATGATTGTATTTTCTTTGGAATTATGAAACTGGCAACTTGCGGGAAAAAACACAATAGACTATGTAAACGTTACAACTGGCTCTGTACGGGCGTCCTCATCGTAACTCAGTTACCTGCAGTTTACAGTGACAGAGTTTACCACCGACTAGCAGCACAGTACGGAGTTCATGTTAAACTCGATGCAAGTAGGGAATTACCTTCAGAAATGATTCAGTTGTCAAAATTAAAAACTGAAATGTCTGAAGCCGAAGCAGAATTTGACAGATATCCCCCTCATTGTCAACCAACTATACGTAGCCGTATCCTTGAAGTGTGTCTGAAGTTGTTCTAGTAATTTGTTACTACCGGTAAGTATTACTGAATCTGACCTTCAAACACATTTTTGAGCTTTTCAATTTCACCAGGGAGAAGGACAGGTGCAGTCTGACAAACTCGCCGTGAAACATCGGGGAAGTCATTAGTCACATCTGACGTTAAATTTAATTTCTGATTTCTTTTCTGTGTACATGGCAGGTACGGCATTTTTGCTGAAAATGGGTGACCAACAAGCTTTCTTCTCAAACACCAGTTTCAAGTGACTGTAGTAGGCTGATAATAATTTGCAGATGGTTCTTCATGTCAGTACAATGCAAAGTTTTGTTAACGTTATCCATCTTATACTTACTTCCAACACATTTTAAAATTTGCAATAGTACATTCATTGCAGTTTCCAAATGTTCATGAGTACTGTATTGAAGAATTCTGTACATACTGACTTCAACGTAAATGGAACGAAGATATTAAACAATCTGGAAAAATAATACATGACATGCTATGCCCTTCTGCGTCTAAGAGAATCACATTATTTTTCGTGTGTCAGGTCAAACTACGTTGTTTACATAGACTGTCATTAGTCATGACCTAAGTTTCTGTGTTGTGCTGAGTAACTGTTATTTGGGAAAAAAAGTTCTTTGGATCTCCTGTGTTCAGCAAAATTGTTGTACCTGTCATATACACAGGAACGAAATAAGAAGTTAAACTTAACATTAGATGTGACCAATGATTTCCTTGGCGTCTCACGACGAATAAGTCAGATTGGCACCTGTCTTTCTCCCTGGTGAGATTGAAAATTTCAAAGTTGTGTTTGAAGGCCAATAATGCTTACCGGTAGTAATAAATTGCTAGAACAACTCCAGACACACTGATGCAGTATTTCAACGAAACGGGTTGACAATAGGGAGGATATCTGTCAAATTCTGCTTTGGCGTCCGACATTTCTGTCTTTAATTTGAACAACCGAGTCATTCCTGAACGTAATTCCCTACTTGCATCGAATTTAATGTGAACATACAACGCTGCTACTTGGCACCAGTTTTCGCATTAAAAAAAAGTTGTCTTCTCGGGAGTTTCCAACACATGAGCCCTGTCACCATATACACTCCTGGAAATGGAAAAAAGAACACATTGACACCGGTGTGTCAGACCCACCATACTTGCTCCGGACACTGCGAGAGGGCTGTACAAGCAATGATCACACGCACGGCACAGCGGACACACCAGGAACCGCGGTGTTGGCCGTCGAATGCCGCTAGCTGCGCAGCATTTGTGCACCGCCGCCGTCAGTGTCAGCCAGTTTGCCGTGGCATACGGAGCTCCATCGCAGTCTTTAACACTGGTAGCATGCCGCGACAGCGTGGACGTGAACCGTATGTGCAGTTGACGGACTTTGAGCGAGGGCGTATAATGGGCATGCGGGAGGCCGGGTGGACGTACCGCCGAATTGCTCAACACGTGGGGCGTGAGGTCTCCACAGTACATCGATGTTGTCGCCAGTGGTCGGCGGAAGGTGCACGTGCCCGTCGACCTGGGACCGGACCGCAGCGACGCACGGATGCACGCCAAGACCGTAGGATCCTACGCAGTGCCGTAGGGGACCGCACCGCCACTTCCCAGCAAATTAGGGACACTGTTGCTCCTCGGGTATCGGCGAGGACCATTCGCAACCGTCTCCATGAAGCTGGGCTACGGTCCCGCACACCGTTAGGCCGTCTCCCGCTCACGCCCCAACATCGTGCAGCCCGCCTCCAGTGGTGTCGCGACAGGCGTGAATGGAGGGACGAATGGAGACGTGTCGTCTTCAGCGATGAGAGTCGCTTCTGCCTTGGTGCCAATGATGGTCGTATGCGTGTTTGGCGCCGTGCAGGTGAACGCCACAATCAGGACTGCATACGACCGAGGCACACAGGGCCAACACCCGGCATCATGGTGTGGGGAGCGATCTCCTACACTGGCCGTACACCACTGGTGATCGTCGAGGGCACACTGAATAGTGCACGGTACATCCAAACCGTCATCGAACCCATCGTTCTACCATTCCTAGACCGGCAAGGGAACTTGCTGTTCCAACAGGACAATGCACGTCCGCATGTATCCCGTGCCACCCAACGTGCTCTAGAAGGTGTAAGTCAACTACCCTGGCCAGCAAGATCTCCGGATCTGTCCCCCATTGAGCATGTTTGGGACTGGATGAAGCGTCGTCTCACGCGGTCTGCACGTCCAGCACGAACGCTGGTCCAACTGAGGCGCCAGGTGGAAATGGCATGGCAAGCCGTTCCACAGGACTACATCCAGCATCTCTACGATCGTCTCCATGGGAGAATAGCAGCCTGCATTGCTGCGAAAGGTGGATATACACTGTACTAGTGCCGACATTGTGCATGCTCTGTTGCCTGTGTCTATGTGCCTGTGGTTCTGTCAGTGTGATCATGTGATGTATCTGACCCCAGGAATGTGTCAATAAAGTTTCCCCTTCCTGGGACAATGAATTCACAGTGTTCTTATTTCAATTTCCAGGAGTGTAACTGCAATTACCTGACTGAGCCACGGTGATTATAGTTTGAAAACAGCCAGCTTTAGATAGCCTATTGTGAAGTTTTTTTCATGATCTTCCATGGTCCATACTTCCAAAGAAAATATAAACGTCAATAGCTTCCAAAATTGCAGTGAATATACCAGTTGCAGATATTATGAGCCACTCCTTTAATTCGTCTGCAACAGTGACTACCGCAATTTAGCATCTCGAACAATCACAGAAGTCGATACACGGCCTCTGTTTTTCTCGATGCAGCGTGTACACGTCATAATGACATCACGCGTGACTTTACCAGCGTGCGATAAGACACCCTCCCAACCTTCGGACGTCGTTGGCCCGCCACAGCGGCGGGTCCAGGACCGAACAGCTTCAGGGCGCGCTGTCTCGGCATAGACGCGAACTGCGGTTCTCGGTCAGCATCCCACTCAGTGACCAGGCGACACAACTGACGTGGTGGCAGAGCTGTGGTGCAGAAACAGATGATTCTGTACAATCACTTAGGTACGTACACTCTTTAGAGCTGTACATGTTTGGCCTGTGCTTTGCCTTTTGGCACGACGTCTAACATATAGGTAGCCGCCGGTGCGGAAAGATTTGTGGCATGTTGCTGCTTGAGTACTGCTGCATTATCTCATACACTACTGACCATTAAAATTGCTATACCACGAAGATGACGTGCTACAGACGCGAAATTTAACCGACAGGAAGAAGATGCTGTGATATGACAATGATTAGCTTTCCACAGCATTCACACAAAGTTGGCGCCGGTGGCGACACCTACGACGTTCTGACATGAGGAAACTTTCCAACCGATTTCTCATACACAAACAGCAGTTGACCGGCGTTGCCTGGTGAAACGTTGTCGTGATGCCTCGTGTAAGGAGGAGAAATGCGTACCATCACGTTTCCGACTTTGATAAAGGTCGGATTGTAGCCTATCACGATTGCGGTTTATCGTATCGCGGCATTGCTGCTCGCGTTGATCGAGATCCAATGACTGTTAGAATATAGAATCGGTGGGTTCAGGAGGGTAGTACGTAACGCCGTGCTGGATCCCAACGGCTTCGTATCACTAACAATCGAGATGACAGGCATCTTATCCGCATGGCTGTAACGGATCGTGCAGCCACGTCTCGATCCCTGAGTCAACAGATGGGGACGTTTGCAAGACAACAACCATCTGCACGAACAGTTCGACGACGTTTGCAGCAGCGTGGACTATCAGATCGGAGACCATGGCTGCGGTTACCCTTGATGCTGCATCACAGACACGAGTACCTGCGATGGTGTACTCAACGACGAACTTGGGTGCACGAATGGCAAAACGTCATTTTTTCCTATGAATCGAGGTTCTGTTTACAGCATCATGATGGCGTGTTTGGCGACATCGCGGTGAACGCACATTGGAAGCGTGTATTCGTCATCGCCATACTGGCGTATGACCCGGCGTGATGGTAGGGGGTGCCATTGGTTACACGTCTCGGTCACCTCTTGTTCGCATTGACGGCACTTTGAACAGTGGACGTTACATTTCAGATATGTTACGACCCGTGGCTCTACCCGTCATTCGATCCCTGCGAAACCCTACATTTCAGCAGGATAATGCACGACCGCATGTTGCAGGTCCTGTGCGGGCCTTTCTAGATACAGAAAATGATCGACTGCTGTCCTGGCCAGCACATTATCAAGATCTCTCACGAGCTGAAAACGTCAGTGGTGGCCGAGCAACTGGCTCGTCACAATACGCCAGTCACTACTCTTGATGGACTGTGGCATCGTGTTGAAGCTGCATGGGCAGCTGTACCTGTACACGCCATCCAAGCTCTGACTCAATGCCCAGGCGTATCAAGGCCGTTATTACGGCCAGAGGTGGTTGTTCTGGGTACTGATTTCTCAGGATCCATGCACCCAAATAGCGTGAAAATGTAATCACATGTCAGTTCTAGTATAATATATTTGTCCAATGAATACCCGTTTATCATCTGCATTTCTTCTTGGTGTAGCA
Source organism: Schistocerca nitens (assembly GCF_023898315.1). Taxonomy (NCBI): domain Eukaryota; kingdom Metazoa; phylum Arthropoda; class Insecta; order Orthoptera; family Acrididae; genus Schistocerca; species Schistocerca nitens. The sequence continues at coordinate 261,566,915 of NC_064617.1, forward strand.
ATTTTAATGACCAGTAGTGTATTTCCACACAGTGCTAGGCTGGCCCGCCTCGCAACACTGCAGTGGCTATGTTACACTCCGCAAAGTAAAACACCTGCGCTCGCCTGCGGGTGGTGCCATTGCACTTTATGCATTCGTGACCAAATATGGTTGGTGCGCTACACTGCAGACGAACACCGAAGGCTAGACGGACAGATCAGGCAACTAATGTAGAGGTACTCAGTCGAAAATAGGCAAAAAAGAAATTTAATGCAGAACGTGACTGAAAGAAAGGATAGGTTGATTGGACACATCCTGAGGCATCAAGGAATAGTCAGTTCGGTAATGGAGAATGCACGGGGAGTAAAAATTGTATATAGAGACCAAGGTTTTAACGTAGTGAGCAGAGTCAAATTGATGTAGGTTGCAGTAGTTAAACAGATATGAAGTAGCTTGCACAGTGTAGCTAGGATATCAGATTCAAACTAGTCTTTGGACTGAAGACTACAACAACAGGAAGTAATAAACTTGACTGTTCATCACTATACGTGTAGATGTGGCATTGGCTACGAAAAAGATCGTTGTCGTAAATGTGAACTTTTGCACTGAACAAAACTCAAAAACTTAACATCTTGTGACTACAATATCAGTGAGTCACGAATGGAATTAGTCAACTCATACAAATACTTTCGTGTAAATATGAAACTGAATGATCACGTTGGATCAATTATAGGTAAATTAGTGGCACATACCGGTTCAAATTGGTTGTACAATGAGAAAATTCAGTACATATTTATTTGTCGTCTGGCGAACTGAAATTTACAAGTTGAAAACTACAAATTTTACAAAAGAGAAAGCAAATTATTACACGTTCAGTGAAGAATTAATACAAGTCATAAATCCTGCGAAAAGAAAAAACCTTTGACACAGCATTCCACATCCACATGCCTGTCTCAATAGTCAATATCCAATCAAGGCTGTAGCCCCCGGGAGATCACTACATTTCCCAGAGTATCTTCCCTTGGATTAGTGTTGCACAATGTGCACCGCGGTCTGTTCTGCTGTTTCGCAATCATATTCCGGGCTATCGATGATGCCTCATCCGCGTAAGGGAACCCTAGTTCTGGCGTGACCTGTTAGAATCCTATTTAGGCGGCATCATATCGTCTTGGACAGTTCAGACCCTGGCGCTGGTATAGCGATGTCAACACTATAATGACCATTGTTAGACTCCCAACTCTCTTCCTTTGCTTCGTCCAGGAGAAACAAATGACGCTCCGTCATTTTCGCACACAGGTCTGCGAGACTTCATATGAGTGCGAGGAGCGTTATCCATTAAAGTGTGTATCGAGAAGCTTGTTCTCGTTCCTTATTGGGGTCTAATGTCGTCTCTGGTCTGATGGAGTTATGACTGAAAAGGTATGAATCCTCAGTGTTGGTTTGACTCAAGGTGAAAACCCAATGACAAGCACGCAGACCGTCTTCAAACGGAATTGCTTGCAAAATTCTTGTGCATTTAGAATATTGATCAAGTGTATGGGACACATACAAAATAGGACTTACTACGGATACTGAAATTATGCAAAGAAAGGCAGCACGAAGCGTCACAGGTTTCTTTCATCCACGAAAGAACGTCACAGACATGCCGAAAAAACCTACAGAAAGTCTAAGAAAAGCTTGCTTACAAAGTCTAAAGAACCAGTATTAAGGGAGAAATCTAATCATATACCATAGTCTCCTATCTTTTTAGTAAAGGTCGTGGAGACAAGACTAAACAAATAATAGTGCGCTCAGAGGCATCTGGGCAAACATTCTCCCCGCGCTCCATAATCGCATGGAACGGGAAGAAAACCTAATACGTAGTTCAGTAGGAAGTACCTCTGTCACGCTTTTCACAGTAATTTGCCGATTGTAGACAGAGGCGTAAAGATGTAAACAAACTGCTTGTGACCAGAAAAACAAATCTGCACAGGACGAACTGCACGTATACAATACGAGCTGCGCATGCGTATGCGTCCTTCATCTATTGTAAGGTTCTCGTCGGGTATGTGTTGGCATGTCTACGGCTTCTAATAGCTAAATGAATGTAAACCTATACAGAAATAAATTCGTCCCAGAATCACTCAAAGTGATCAAGTCAAATCTCATAAAACATAAAAAGTTTTCATTGCTTGAGCCAGTTGAATTCATGGATCTGCTTGAACTAACACTAAAGTTCAACTACTTCAAATTTAATAATAAAATTTAAACGCAGCATAAAGGTCTCGTAACGGGTTCGAGTTTAGCAGGTATAACTGCCAATATATGACCACCTGAAGCAAAAAATCAGTAGGCACTCAGTAAACAGGAAATAAATATAAAATTCACTGTTGAATATGAAAATAGCGGTAGCATCAACTATCTAGACCTGAACCTCAGTAGAAAAAACAATTTACGCACCTACCTTCAAAGGCTGCAATAATACAACAGCAGCAGATACCACCATATGCAGCTCATCTACCCCCCCCCCTTCCCCCTTACAACACTCAAACATGCTGCATTCATAGCACTAGTTAGGCAGTAATATACCAACGGATTATTACGGCGAAGCACGATACACTCAAGACAGTGAAACATGCAGCTGCAGCTAATAGTTATAATGACACATTTATTGGTAGCATGATACACAAAAGAGAAAACGGTGATAAATAAAAAACTGCTAAACAGAAAATAAAAAGAAGCCCACTACCGGTATACCATTCAAAAGTAAACTCTCCTACAAAACAGCCAATATTTTCAGACTGCACAACATACAAATTGCTTTCATCACAAATAACGAACTGCACCACACACAGAGACACAACATAAACACATAGAGATAAACACACATGATCAGTTACTTACAAAATATTGCGCTATCCGTGCAGAGCCCTCTATGTAGATCAAACTGGGAGAGACTTTCGAAAAAGATACAGTGAACACATAAATGCCTACCACAGAAAAATTATACTAAATCTGCAATAGCCACCCACATTAAGGACACTCGCTACCCATTCCATGATATCGCGAATGATCTTCATATATAACATAAAATCGATAAGGGACTAAAAATTGGATTTTATGATTAATTAGAAATCCTAATTCATGGCACGGTACCTGGTAACAGGTTGCTAAATGATAAGCTAGAAAGTAACAATAATAATTTTTTTTCAAAAGTTTTTCCAATGTGGAATTCTTATTTTATTATCAAGAGTTAACTAAAAAACATTTTAACATTATTGAATAATCAAGGCACCCCAAATAATCATATTATTTAATATGTCTATCACATAAGTAAGTTTACATAAAAAATTTTCTTCACGTTTATACCAACTTAACATTTGAAGTAAGTTTATCTTAGCAGTTACGAGTGTCTGGAATGATATAAATATCTGAAAGTGGAAGTTTGTTTATTAGTGTGTTCTGTGTGCTAGATCAATAAACTTCCAACAAAAATGTAAGTAAATACACTAACTAAATGATAACAACTCGCTTAAGGTACGCACCAAAATAAATGTATCGTCTGTACAGGGTTAAATTTCGGTGCTTATCCTCACTGGTACACCTAGCAAACAACCATCATCATACTTCAGGTTAATGTAACGCACATGCAACAGTTAGGCACTAAAATGGCTCTTCCTCTGAATTCCAATATTTTTAATGTGGGTTGTGAGGAATAAGATAAGCAAAAGAGAGAAAGCGCGCTTATACTGATCATGGGAGCACCCAAAATTTGTGAAGCCTCTACCGGCAGCCTATCTTTGACGCAATGATACGTGACAATGAAAAGATTGTTAAGAATTTCAGTGTCTATATTGACTTTGCGGAAGGATGACCCTTTAAAACCATATCGGATATCAAGGGGGTAAAATCATAGCCTTGGCAGGTTCTAACTTTTTTCCTGCATTTGCACTTAAAGCCGCAAAATGACGACGGATCAGTTGCATCATCGTATTAAGACGACCGACGTGGAACAATTAATTTTGTGAAAAGCTTTTAAGAAACGGGTTAGGACAAGGAATGAACCAAATGACAAACAATTGAAGTAAATATTCGTATTACTAGAATTTAAGTCAAATTTTATCAAATAAAATTACACAATTTTTTCTGATCCATCCATTGACAAGGAATGCTGCAAAGCAAGAGGTGCAAAGACGCTGAGGCACCAGCATTTGTCTTTAAAAATAAGCCAGTTATGAAAATGCAATCAGAGGATGTCTGTAAGATTCATGCTGTGTTTCAGTTCGGGAAGGTGCGAGGCTGATAATAAAATGTGGGATTGCAGTATCTGATGATGGTAGCATACTACAGAAACGTGTCGTGATAATAAATATTATTAAAATGTGACTGAAGAAATACAATGTGCACAACTTTGCTTCCGCCGTTTGCCGATGCGTGGCGACAACGGTAAGTAGCGGTCGAAAGAAACAGATCGCAGTCGTCAGGCAGTTAGCTTGGACCTCGGTCATCATAACCTCGTTCAAACGTTAGTCGATTTGTGTATGCATTTGTTCTTGATTGAAAATGTCAGTTTACGAACCTAATTCTCGTCATTTGCGGGAGGTGTTACTTTTTTGTTCCAATATGAAGAAAATAGCGGCTGAGTCTCATCGAATGCGCTCAAGTACGTATGGTAAGGACGCCATTCGTGAAAGAATGTGTCGTGAGTGGTTTCAACGTTTCAAGAACGGTGATTTTAACGTCGTAGACCGGCATAGTGGTGGAAGAGAGAATGTTTTCGAAGATGCAGAATTGGAGACATTGCTGAGTGAAGACCCTCATCAAACACAAGAAGAATTGGCACCATTAGTGGGAGTGACACAGAAAGCCTTTTCAAAACTTCTCAAGGCTATGGGCATGATTCAGAAAGAAGGAACTTGGGTCCCGTGTGAGCTGAAACCAAGAGACGTTGAACGGAGTTTGTGTCTTAGTGAACAGTTGCTTCAGAGGCAAAAACTGAAGGGATTTCTGCATCGCATTGTGATAACCCAAAAAGCAAAAAATCATGTTGATATCCCGGCCATGCTTCCACGTCGACGGCCAAACCGAATAGTCACGGCTCCAAAATCGTGCTCTGCATTTGGTGGGACCAGCTCGGCGTCGTGTTCTATGAGGTGTTAAAACCAAGTGAAACGATCACTGGTGCTCGTTATCCAACGCAATTAATGCGTTTGAGCGGAGCATTAAAAGACAAACGGCCACGATACAGCGAGAGGCAAGATAAAGTGATTTTGCAGCACGACAACACTCGATCCCACGTTGCAAAAGAGGTCAAAACGTACTGGAAACGTTAAAATGTCAAGTCCTACCCAACGAGCCGTATTCTCCAGACATTGCTCCCTCTGACTATCACCTGTTTAGATCAATGGCGCATGGCCTGGCTGACCAACACTTGCGATCTCATGAAGAAGTCAAAAATTGGATCGATTCGTGGATCGCTTCAAAAGATGAACAAATTTTTCGACGCGGGATTCGTACACTGTCCGAAAGATGGGAGGAAGTAGTGACCAGCGATGGAAAATACTTTCAATGATACATGTGTAACCAATTTGGTTCATTAAAGCCTCAAATGTTGGGTAAAAAACGGCGGAAGCAAAGTTGTACACCTTGTAGAAATTATCTCATAAATGAATAGCACGTGTACCGCACAGTTGTGCCGTTGGGGTTTCTATCCGGAGAATTTTGATACCAGTAAACAATCGAGCTCTCCTATCACTTTCAGACACCACCAGCCCTCTGGTACGAGATGACTAGATCTACATCTGCATCTACATGATTACTCTGCAATTCACATTTAAGTGCTTGGCAGAGGGTTCATCGAACCACAATCAAACAATCTCTCTACCATTCCACTCCCTAACAGCGCGCGGGAAAAACGAACACCTAAACCTTTCTGTCCGAGCTCTGATTTCTCTTATTTTATTTTGATGATCATTCCTACCTATGTAGGTTGGGCTCAACAAAATATTTTCGCATTCCGAAGAGAAAGTTGGTGACTGAAATTTCGTAAATAGATCTCGCCGCGACGAAAAACGTCTTTGCTTTAATGACTTCCATCTCAACTCGCGTATCATATCTGCCACACTCTCTCCCCTATTACGTGATAATACAAAACGAGCTGCCCTTTTTTGCACCCTTTCGATGTCCTCCGTCAATCCCACCTGGTAAGGATTCCACACGGCGCAGCAATATTCTAACAGAGGACGAACAAGTGTAGTGTAAGCTGTCTCTTTAGTGGACTTGTTGCATCTTCTAAGTGTCCTGCCAATGAAACGCAACCTTTGGCTCTCCTTCCCCACAATATTATCTATGTGGTCTTTCCAACTGAAGTTGTTCGTAATTTTAACACCCAGGTACTTAGTTGAATTGACAGCCTTGAGAATTGTACTATTTATCGAGTAATAGAATTCCAACGGATTTCTTTTGGAACCCATGTGGATCACCTCACACTTTTCGTTATTTAGCGTCAACTGCCACCTGCCACACCATACAGCAATCTTTTCTAAATCGCTTTGCAACTGATGCTGGTCTTCGTATGACCTTACTAGACGGTAAATTACAGCATCATCTGCGAACAACCTAAGAGAACTGCTCAGATTGTCACCCAGGTCATTTATATAGATCAGGAACAGCAGAGGTCCCAAGACGCTTCCCTGGGGAACACCTGATATCACTTCAGTTTTACTCGATGATTTTCCGTCTATTACTACGAACTGCGACCTTCCTGACAGGAAATCACGAATCCAGTCGCACAACTGACGAGGGGAAGGCCTCAGACACGGCCAACCGATTCGGCTCAAATTTGGCAGGTCGCTTGTGTACAGCCTAAAACAAAGGACTCTAAGATATTTTGGGTCAACACCCCCGCAATTTTGAGAAAATCACCCCTAAAGGTTGTGACGAGCAATCGACTCAAAATTGGAGGGATCGATAGATAATTGTAAATAGAGAATTTTTCATCATCAGGTATGGGGTCCGCAAACGCAAAATTTTCCAAAAATCAAGGAAAGAAACTTTTACAACTGCCGCTTCTCTACCCACATGGTAAACGCCTTTCGCCGACAGCGCCGATAGCGCAATGCCCAAGGTAATTGGCCGGGAATCGGGAAACCTGGGTTCGAATCTCGAAGAAACGTAGCGGATGCTATTCTTTTCGTTTCTATTTTTCCATATCTCAATTGATAGAAATAGGAGGGTTAATAAGGCAAGTAAATCAACGAGGAATGATAGCAATACTGACCTTATTAACCATCCTATCCCTATCAATTGAGATATGGAAAAATACAAACGAAAAGAAGAACATCCGCAAGGTTTCTTCGAGATTCGAACCCAGGTTCTCCGAGTCCCAGCCAATTACCTTGGCCGTTGCGCTATCGGTGCTGTCGGCGAAAAGCGTTTACCATGTGGGTACAGAAGCAGCAGCTGTAAAAGTTTCTTACCTCAATTTCTGAAAAAGTATGCATTTTCGGACCCTATACCTGATGATGAAAAATGCTCTATTTACAATTATCTATCGATCCCGCCAATTTTGAGTCGATTTCTCGTCGTAACCTTTAGGGGTGATTTTCTCAAAATTGCGGGGGGGTTGACCCAAAATATCCTAGATTCCTTCGTTTTAGGTTGTACTCAAGCGACCTGCCAAATTTGAGCTGAATCGGTTGGCCGTGTCTGAGGCCTTCCCCTTGTGAGACGGTACCCCATAGGCCCGCAGCTTGATTAGAAGTCGCTTGTGAGGAACGGTGTCAAAAGCTTTCCGAAAATCTAGAAATACGGAATCAACTTGAGATGCCCTGTCGATAGCGACCATTACTTCGTGCGAAGCGGAGCTGAAGATTTAAATCTTTTTCGTCTCTCCAGCGCCTCAGTGAACCGGTGTCACGGAGAGGAACAGTTAGCAGTCGGCAAAGTAGTTCCGGGCACACACATCGACACCCTCTAACACAACACGCACAGACACATCCGCACACGCTCTCGCGCGCACTCACAAGCCGAACGAGCCCTCCAATTTCCTCGCCACTAGGCATTTGCGCCGCACAAAGGCAACAATAAAAACACCGCAGGGGAGGGGGCACGCGCCGAACTCTGCAGATCCCCTCGACAAACAGCGTTTAACAACAGCCGGCGACCTCTTCCCACTCTGCGCGTCCCCTTCACCCCCCCCCCCCATCCCAGGGGAGGGCGCGCCTGCACCTCACGCCGCGAAGCTCTCACGCGTCGCAGAGCAGGGGCGCGCGACAGCAGACCGCCGAGAACAGTGGCTACAGGCCATTGTCGCAGCATAGGGCGGCGACGCGATACCCGTGGAAACGGACCGTGGCGATCGGCCGCGCAGCTGCCTTCGCGAGTCCCGCTGACGCACTGCGAGAGGTTTAGGATGGGGGGAGGGGGGGGGGAAGCACAATATGGCCCGCTCGCACTTGTCCGAGGGGCGTCCTGGGACCTGCCCGCCGATTGAGATATAATGAACTGGCGCCGAACAACAAGCTCCTTCCTTTGTGCAGCGCCCCGGCCGTGTGTCGTTAATTATCCATCGGGATTTATGGCCGGAGAGAGCAGGGTGGGTGTCCGATTCAATTAGGCCGCTGTTGCGCCCCTCGTTTATAAGTTAATCAGCGATAGGCGCGATGCCAAGTGGGCGCATCCACTTGGCCGGTCCTCGAGATGAGGGTGCGTGGCGATGTTCTCGAGCAATCGCCGTTATTGCTGCGCCGTCCCAGGCACTCGTGTTTGCGGTTTTGGCGGCGTGAGTCACGAAAAGAGACAACTCACCCAATGAATGAAAGCTTACTTAACGGCTGAAACTGACAAACGTGTTGGGGGCTAATATCGGGGTTGCCTGATAGCTGAAATTTTTCTGACAAGACGAGAAGGCACCATTCGGTATACATCACGGAGGGTAGATTGCTAACTCTGATTAAAATTCAGTTCTGTGGCTAGCAAATTTTGCCAGTAAAACTATAACACTGATTAAAAAAACAATGGCTCTGAGCATATGGGACTTAACGTCTGAGGTCATCAGTCCCCTAGAACTTAGTACTACTTAAACCTAACTAACCTAAGGACATCACACACATCCATGCCCGAGGCAGGATTGGAACCTGCGACCGTAGCGGTCGCGCGGTTCCAGATTGTAGCGCCTAGAACCGCTCGGCCACTTCGGCCGGCTACCACTGATTAACCGTTAGATACACTCCTCTGATATGATCTCATGATCACTGCGCTTTCCACAATGCACATAATAGTTACATTGTTTCTGTAAATAGCGTTTAGAAATGTTAATCCGCAAATTAAACTGTGGCGAAATGGGACTGCAAGGCTCCAAGTATTTCTGAGGATTTCAGACCAGGGTGCCTCAGATAGGGTAACATTTCTCTCTCTCTCTCTCTCTCTCGCATTCGGGAGGACGACAGTTCAATCCCGCGTCCGGCCATCCTGATTTGGGTTTTCCGTGATTTCCCTAAATCGCTCCAGGCAAATGCCGGGATGGTTCCTTTGAAAGGGCACGGCCGACTTCCTTCCCCATCCTTCCCTAATCCGATGAGACCGATGACCTCGCTGTCTGCTCTCCTTCCCCAAAAAACAACCCAACAAATCTCTCTCTCTCTCTCTCTCTGTCTCTTACTATCCAAGTCTTTCCTATCATCTCTCATCATATCTTCTTAAAAAAAATTTCTTTCAATTTCTAGTGAATTTTTAATTCATTATTACTTTCATTGTAATTGTTGAAAACAAAATTGCTGTTTGTGATGTGCAATATGTATTGTAATCTACATGAAAGCTGTAAAGTTGTATGTGGGCTGCTTCTGTGTTGACAGCGCTGTGTAGCGCTTTGCATTGGATCTCTGACTGCGCTTTCTTTGTAAAAGACTCTGTGGCTGGTTGGACTCGTTATTGGAAGTTAATCGCCAGTAGTGTTGGGCAGTTGAAAGTTAGTCGCCAGCAGTGATGGAAGTACTGGTGGGCAGTTGGAGGTGAACAGCCAGCAGTGATGGATGTTAAATGTGAGAAGTTAGCAATGATAGAGGGTAGAGGTCTGAAGTGTTAGTGTAGGCTAATGATAAGTATCCGACTTGGAGAGTGAAAATTATTCATGATTATATATCTTTGTACTGGATGTCAACGACGATTTATATTCGTGTTTCAACTAGATGTCACATTATTAAGGTAAGAAATACATTATTTGGTTTGCAACAAAATCTTTCCTTTGCTAACCACATGCCTATTAGTAGTTAGTGGCTTTAGTAGTTAGAATCTTTTATTTAGTTGACAGTATTGACGCTCGCTGTATTGCAGTAGTTCGCGAAATGAAGATTTTTGTGAGGTAAGTGCTTAATGAAATGTATAGGCTATTGTTAAGATTTCTTTTTAGTAACGGCCATTCTTTTGAATGAATTATTTGAAGTCAGGTTGTAATTTTTTTGAGTAGTCAGATTGCGTTGTCCTAGAATATTGTGGGTCAGTGTTGACATGATAAGAAAAAGTAAAGAGAAAGTAGGCTCAGTACGTTCAATTTTACCCAGCTGTTTCAGAATCAAATAACGTAGAAGTTTCATCTTCTCGGTCATTCAGCAATTTAAGTACAGGAACACACATTTAAATGAACGACCTGTTATGAAATGTAATGCAATATGTCTCTAAATGAGCAATAAATCAAACCAAGTCAAATCAAAATTCCACTGATGAGCCAGAACATTATGACCACCGACCTAATAGATGGTATGTCCAGCTACCTTTGGCACAGATAATAGCAACGATGTGTCGTGACATGGAAGCAATGAGGCCTTGGTAGGTTGCTGGATGGAGTTGCACACACAACTCACCTAAGTTCCGTAAAGTCAGGGAATGGGGTCGATGCGTCTGACTCCACCTTGAATCACATCACAGATGTTATCAATCGGGTTCAGATCTGCTGAGTCAGGGGAGCAACACATCAATTGGAACTCGCCTCTGTGTTCCTCCAGCCACTCCATCACACTCCTGGCCTTGTAATATGGCGCATTACCTTGTTGAGAAATGCCACTGCACTCTGGAAACACACATGAAGGGGCGTACGTGATCGGCAACCAGTGTACGACACTCCTTGGTCGTCATGATGCGTTGCACGAGCTCCACTGGACCCATGGAGGCCCACGTGAATATTCACCAAAGAATGAGAGAGCCGCCACCAGCTTGTCTCCGTCCCGCGGTACAAGTGTCAAGGACCTGTTCCCCTGGAAGACGACGGATTCGCGCACCCCTCACCTCCCCCCCCCCCCCCCCCCCCCGCTCCCAATCCGCAATCCGCCTCCTCGGCATGATCAAGAAGGTATCGGGATTCTCAGACCATGCAACGCTCTGTCACTACGCCAATGTCCAGTGCCCATGATCACGTGCCCATTTCAGTCGTAGTTGCCGATATCGTAGCGTTAACATTGGCGCATGCATGGACCGTCGTCTGCGGAGGCCCATCGTTAGGAGTGTTCGGTGCACTGTGTGTTCAGACACACTTGTACTCTGACCAGCATTAAAGTCTGATGTTAGTTCCGCCAAAGATCGCCACTTGTCCTGTTTTACCAGTCTGCTCAGCCTATGACGTCCGATATCTGTAATAAAGGGTGGCCGCTAGTGTTACTTAAACATCGATAGTTGATGCATCCGAGATCATCGATGGCATTTATAAAAACCATCGATGTATCGATTAACTATCGATTACTCTGAGCCGGCATTTCAAATCAAAAATAGCTTTCTAAGAATTTTTATTGCTTAAAACACAACAATACAAGATACGCAAACTTTGTTTTATAAAAATTAATGTACTTAAATACTCGTCCCTCAGTTTGTTGTTTAAAATACAACATTAAAAGATACACGTAACGTGATTAGATTCTTATCCTTTAGCCTGTTGCGTATTTAAGTAATTATTTATGCTGCCTTGGAGAAAACCTTCTCTGCAGGAGCTGAAGACGCTGGACATCACAAAAATTTAATGACCATTACACTCAACACAGATTTTGTACAATATTCTAATACACAAGCTGATTATCTATTACAGATTTTTCAAAATATTGATGTACCTCAATTGTGGAATCACTGACTGGTGTAACGACATCGATGTTACGCGGTTGCTAACTGGGCAAAAAAGTAGATCATCCGATTTCAAACTCTTAGATGTATCAGTAGACGTATTAGCACTGCTCATTGATGCTTCTGTTTCAAGTATTATTCCTGTAGTTGATGCGATGATAGCAGCATACTCTTTCTGAACTACTTAAGCAGCGTTCTCTGCCTCTTGAAATGTTCTGAAATAAATTCTTTAAACCTAGGATCTAATAATGTCAAGCATATTAACAGTCAATGTGTTAAGTGGTTTTACTCTTTCATTGACTGATTTAATCAAGGAAACCAGAACACTTCATCCTTTATTCGTTGTCAGGTGCTTTACTAGTCCGAAAAGTTTGCAGCAATACCTCGTATAAGAGGTATAATTAAGGAAGTAGTGATGTATGAGTCCCCTGAGATTGTTGTTGTTGCTACTTCACAAGCCTCAAGAAGATCTATTATCTCTTGTATAGTTACGTAATTTTCTGCTGTGAGGGTAGGCAGTGTTTTTGAACTTTCATTGATTGCAATCTCAAACTCACTTCCTACTTCCAAAATTCTTTTGAGCGTGTGGAATGAGCTATTCCGTCGAGTAAGCACCTCTTCTATCAGTCTCAGTTCTTTTTTGTTTGCTCTTTTTTGAACAATGCGCAGTTTGTCACTGGCTAGTGTAGAGTTATGGAAGAAAGTCACAATAGCCTTTGTTTTCAATAAAATTTTGGAAAATGTATCTGCTCTGAAACAATCTTGTACTGTTAAGTGGGCAAAACAGTGTGAATGTCGAATCCTTAAGATTTAGGCACATTTTTCCTAGCTGCAGCGTTGTCTGTAGCCATTACTACTATTATCATGGATATTGTATTCTAGAAAGGTTTGATTGAAGGCCTGAAAAAAATGTAAAGTAACCCGCCATGTCCGAAATTTTGCATAATATTGTCAAAAAGTTTCCTTTTTTTCAACTTCTTGTTATCTGAAAAATTATTTTCGTATACAAAAAAAAAATTCTCATAAAATTCGGGCCAATGGATTACTTGTCGACGTTACGTTGAGCTTCAGCGTCTTAGAAGCACGGGGAAAGGAGGAAGAGGAAGAAGAAGAGGAGGAGGAAGGTTAGCATAAGGAACAGGGCCGGCCGCGGTGGCCGTGCGGTTCTAGGCGCTGCAGTCCGGAACCGCGGGACTGCTGCGGTCGCAGGTTCGAATCCTGCCTCGGGCATGGATGTGTGTGATGTCCTTAGGTTAGTTAGGTTTAAGTAGTTCTAAGTTCTAGAGGACTGATGACCTAAGATGTTAAGTCCCATAGTGCTCAGAGCCATTTGAACCATAAGGAACAGGGATGGGAGGGGGGCAGTGTTTACTGGTCTGCCACGCAATGCTGCTAGCCTTAGGTGTGCATGCTTGCTGATGACCTGCAGCGGACACGGTATAAACTGCACATGCGAATAACAGGACTGAAACTGCGTTGAAGAGATTAAGGGTGGCTTCTTCACTCATTATGTTGTTTCTCAGTTGAGTTGATACTTATTACAAAACAAAAGGGTCATCACTCTATTGCAGTGCTACAGCTGCTACCTCGATGAGATCGGCAGCACTTGTGATCTTAGTGCAATCGTCATAAACTGTGTAACTTGTAAAAGTTTTGTTGGGCGTTTCGCCTTTGGTCGGGGGAAGTGCACGGAGCGGTGTAAAGAGCACAACACGGCATTAATAAAGGATAAGGAAAGCTGCGGCGAGAGGCCCATCATACCGATGTATTCTTATAATATACCCGCGCCGCTCGAAGTTTGGACTTGACACAACCTGATAGCGTTTCGTCGGCTTCACTGTAGTGGCGATCCATTACACAGTAGGTGAGAGTTATCGATGCTCACCATGCTTTCTTATCAGTGGTCTCATAAATTAGTCCTATTTCCTGATCATGTTTATAATATTTAATGGAGACGGTACGCTTTAGAAACTGACTATTATGCCCCACTTTTTTAAAAAAAAATTCTACACATATGATTGATTTTTACGGCTCATTTTCAACCAAGAACAAAAAAACTTTATTTACGCACCTCTTACATAAACAAAGTAATCTTGGAAGCGCGGAATTTCCTCAGCCAACAGAGACTACCGGTGGTGTGCGAGAAGTACTGATCGTTTCATGTCAGCACCATTCAGACCACTTCTTCGCTACTGTGCTCTTAGTGTCACTGCTGCCAACGACAGCTATTCAGCAGTTGTAGCACTGTAGTTGCGTGATGAAGAATAATCCTGTTATTGTTTGGCGTTTAAATATCGAAAAGAGTGACGAAGAAGCCACTGTTGGCACATTGAGGTCACTTACTACGATACCCCATAGAGGTAGAAGCTTCAGAGGCAGAATCCTTTCTAGTGACGCTCGAAAAATTATTCATCAGGTTGCAGAATGATATAAACTCGAAAAAATTAAAAAAATAAGTAAAAATAATGGTGAGCTTATTCGCCCATAGCACAAGTTTCAAACAAGGGTTTTCAGCATAAACGGGCAAGAGCTTAAGAAATATGTACAGGATTTGGAGTTTTGCAATAACATTCCTTGATATTCACAGTCAGTTCTTAGCAAGAAGAGATTAGTTTTGTCTCACATCCACTGAAACATTTACATTTCGCCTGAATTACTTATGAATATGCATTGTAATGCTGTGAAAGCAGATAGCGTGTAAATACGGCAATATGTTTTAATGAATATGTCCAGCCACCATACAAGTAAAGAAAATTGACACTCGACGGGTTGTGCTTTTACTAGATTCAGTTTTGCGGGAGCTGGTGTATCCTTCATCTACATCTACATGGATACTTTGGAAATCACATTTAAGTGCCTGGCAGAGGATTCATCGAACCACCTTCACAATTCTCTATTATTCCAATCTCGTACAGCGCGCGGAAAGAACGAACAGCTATATCTTTCCGGACGAGCTCCGATTTCCCTTATTTTATCGTGATGATCGTTTCTCCCTATGCAGGTCGGTGTCAACAAAATGTTTTCTCATTCGGAGGAGAAAGTTGGTGATTGCAGTTTCGTGATAAGATTCCGTCGCAACAAAAAACGCCTTTCTTTTAATGATATCTAGCCCAAATCCTGTACAATGTCAGTCACACTCTGTCCCATATTACGCGATAATACAAAATGTGCTGCCCTTCTTTGAACTTTTTCTATGCACTCTGTCAGTCCTATCTGGTAAGGACCCCATACCGCGCAGCAATATTCTAAAAGAGGACGGAGTCTCCATAGCAGATCTGTTACATTTTCGGTCCTGACAATAAAACGCAGTCTATGGTTAGCCTTCCCCACAACATTTTCTATGTGTTCCTTCAAATTTAATTTGTTCGTAATTGTAATTCCTAGTTGAATTTACGGCCTGTAGATTTGACTGATTTATCGTGTGTCCGAAGTTTAACGAATTCCTTTTAGCACTCATGTGGATGACCTCCCGCTTTTCGTTATTTAGGGTTGTAAGTAGGCTGTTTAGGTTTTTTTTATTGGTAACGCCACCTCTGTATGAAAATCACTGGCTGTGTTGTGTGCAGTCTGTGGCTGCTTTGCATTGTTGTAATACTCGCCATTGTAGTGTTAGGCAGCTGGCTGTGAACAGCGCGTAGCATTGCGCAGTTCGAGGTGAGCCGCCAGCAGTGGTGGATGTGGGGAGAGAGATGGCGGAAATTTGAAATTTGTCATGAACTGCTATAAATATTATGACTATTGAGGTAAATACATTGTTTGTTCTCTATCAAAATCTTTCATTTGCTAACTATGCCTATCAGTAGTTAGTGATTTCAGTACTTTGAATCTTTTATTTAGCTGGCACTAGTGGCGCTCGCTGTATTGCAGTAGCTTGAGTAGCGAAGATTTTTGTGAGGTAAGTGATTTGTGAAAGGTATAGTTTAATGTTAGTCAGGGCCATTCTTTTGTAGGGATTTTTGAAAGTCAGATTGCGTTGCGCTAAAAATATTGTGTTTCAGCTTAAGCACAGTCCTGTATAATTTTTCTAAAGGGGACGTTCCATATGTCGACCCTTAGCCTAGGATACCTCACTGGAATCTTCTGATTTTTTTACTTGTAGTTTGTGTAGTTAGTGTAGATTTTGTTTATTGCTAGCGCGTAATTGTAGAGAGAATCTCCTTTGTAGTTGCAGTCTTTCATTGTTGTACAGTAAAACAGTTGTGGCATGTATGTAGATTTGCACCAAGTATTTTGCAGCTGCGCTTGCAATTAACTAGATATTGTTTTCAGTGCTATGCTAATGTGTTCTCTTATTTTTGCTCTTCAAATTGTGTTTTTCTGTGTTGTCGTGTGAAATACTGTGACAATAATGGCGTGTGAAAAACGTAATACTAGGCTCCAAAGTAAACTGAGAAATGACAGTGAAAACGAATGCAGTGTGTTAGCGCCACCGAGTAATGAATTAACTGATGTTCAAAGTAGTAATTTGGTAATTGTGCATAGGTAAATGGAGCGGGCGGCAAACAATGGCGTGGACAGTGAAACAATTAGTGAAGAGGGAAGCATTATCGATCGATTGGTCGGCAACAGCTCGCCTCAGGAATCGGGAATGACAGGACACAATTTTGCAAATATTGTAGATTCAGGTTTTGGGCTCTCACCGTTTTCTCAAATGAGTCAAGACACATTTTCCGCTTGTCAAAATGTGAATGTTGCCGGTGCTACTTCACTGCCGAAAAGCACTGAGGAACATGTTTCAGACACCAGTGCATTGTTATTACAGTTAATACAACAAATGGGATAAACACAGCAAAAGCTTCAAAAGTTAGACACAATGGAACAAAATCTTCGAAAGTTAGACACAGTGGAACAAAATCTTAAAAAGTTAGACACAATGGAACAAAATCTTCAAAAGTTAGACACAATGGAACAACACCAGAGACAAACACAGCAACAGTTAGATACAATGGAACAACACCAGAGACAAACACAGCAACAATTAGACGCAATGGAACAAAATCTTCAAAAGTTAGACACCACGCTTGAACAAACACGTGAAGATTTAACTACTGAGTTACATAAAATCGAATCGAAATGTCAAAAAGTCTGTAACGACGTAAAAACACAAATTTGTGAGCATTTTCAACCCATTTTTTCGCGGCATGAAAAAGCATTACAGAATCACGAAGCAGCCATAAAAGGACTGCAAATTATTGTTCATGAAAATCATGAGACCTTGCAAGCTAAAATTGACTCAGTTGCATCTACCGATACGGTTATGCAACTTGCAAAAACTCAGGAAAACTTGAAGGACACAGTAGATACCATTTCAACACAAATGGACACTCCGAAACTTGGTTCAGAAAAACATACAGAGGAAATAATTTCACTATCGGATAAAGTAGCCGAACTTTCAGATCAGTTCACTAACTTATCTACAAAGGTAGATGATGATCTGAATGACACAACACCTGTAGCCTTCACTGACACTGAAGAGTATGAACAAATCAGAAAATTCAAACAAAATCAAAATCAAATTAATACACAGTACAAATGAGAAATCCGGGAAGTGCAAGATCAGTTGGCACAAGTAGTACAAGAATTACGTATTTCAGAGGACACTCGCGCCCCAATACGGGAAGAGGGACTTAGAAATACGGAACAGCCACAAAATAATAACACAGGACACTTCGGAAATTATGAAAGAAATTGGCAAGGTGCACCGAATTTTGAGATGGAACCGCCGACACGACGTAACAATGACAGATATGCTACTCGCCGACACGATGATTTTGACTATAAGCTGTTTATTACTACACGTAAATTCAAAACATTTAAGAATTCTGCCAACGACATTCATCCACAAGCGTGGCTCCATCAATTCTCTCATTGTTTTCCTCCCAACTGGTCATTGGAGCACAGGTTAGAATTTATGTGTGGCTACTTGGAGAATGAACCAGCTGTAAGAATGCGATCGGTCATTCACGATTGTCACAGTGAAGGAGATTTTTATCATGCCTTCCTCTCAGCATATTGGTCTCAAGCTACACAAGACCGAGTAAAACATAGCATCATAATGATGAAACATTTCGAAAAATCTGAATTTTCCAGTCTTGTGAAATATTTTGAAGACATGTTGCACAAGAATCAGTACCTGTCAAACCCATACAGCCCCTCAGAACTCATCCGCATTTGCTTAATCAAACTGCCTGAACATTTACGACATATTATTTTGGCAGGACGTTGCAAAGACGACATTGAAGCTTTTCAGGGACTCTTACAAGAATTAGAAATTGACACTGACAATCGCGGAACGCGAAAACAGGAACACAACAATTATAGGTCACATCCGTCGCAATTCCGCGATGAAAGAAATAATAACTGGACACGACAAGACTATTCTCACAACACAAGTCGTGACCAAAACAGACACCACCCGTATGACAACCGTTGGCAGAGCAGTAATAATTACAGGGAAAGATCACCTCTCCGTGGTAGTGACTATCACAGAGACAATCAGAGAAACAGACAATATGGGAACCAAAACAATTATTATTACGGGAGACAGAATAACTTTAGACGCAACGGTCCAGCGCACAGTTACGATTCAGGAAGAAATTCTCCACCACGTGACCGACAAGAAAGAAACTATGGAATCTATCGACATGACGACAGACGATATGATCGTAACGACAGGCCTGAATTGCATCAGAACTGGCGGGTTCAAACGGAGCTGGGCCCTCTCGGCAAGGCGAATTTGTAGAAGTTAGGTCTCCTAATCCCAGTAACGACGCGCGCCAACAAAGAGACAATAGGCAATGACTCATACCGCTGGCAGCCACAAAACGTACGTATGACACTAACGACGCAGGTGCCGTAGCTAGTAATTACGTAAAAATGGAAGACATTAGGGACATCTTACTCCAGGAACACGACGTAAAACATAACAACATTGCATATCCTGTGATTCACATTACTGTAAATGACGTAAAATTTACGGCAGTACTTGACTCTGGCAGTCCCATTTCAGTAATTAGTGAAACAGATTTTAGAAAATGCAACATATCGAACGATTGCCCCACACTTCCGTTATGTAAAATTAAATTACAAGGAGCAATCTCTGGAAAAAGTGTAGATGTACGCCAACAAACCAATTTAGAATTCTTTTGTCAAAGCCACAGCTTCTCTATGAGCTTTCTTATTGTTCCATTATTGTCGACGGAAATTATATTGGGAGTAGACTTTTTGAATGAATACAAAGCAATCTTAAACTTTCATGATGCTGAAATAAGTTTAGAGAAGGAAGGTAAGTCAATAGCTTTGATATTTGAAGATTGGCTCTCAAACCATGCCGAGGAAATTAATCGGCTTTACCTTCTGTTAGACAACAGTTCGGAATTTTCTACGGAACTAGACACTAACAATCGCTCTGCAAGTACTGACAGGGATGATATCGACGGCATATTTGAAATTAATGAGTTAATTCAGAATAAAATTCAAACAATTGAGAATTGTAATGACACTGATAGGCAGGACCTTTTTGAGATTTTACAAGCACATTGCACAGTTTTTACTCACAAAACAGGAACAATTAAGGGATTTCAATACCAATTTCGTGTTCGTGAGCATACTAAATTTTGTGTTAGACCATACGTAATTCCAGCACATTATAGGGACTGTGTTAGAACAGAAATACAATCTATGGTTAATGAGGGCATTATTGAGCCTGCAGTAAGCTCATACAACAATCCATTACATATTGTTGAGAAGAATTCCACTTCACAATAGTCTACATTCCCGGCAAGGAGAACATTGTTGCGGACGCACTGTCACGCGCACCGGCTGGGCTTGAGAAAAGTAACACAGAAGGCAACCTCGAGAAAAATTTCAGTATTCTTTACATTCAGAAAGTCGCCTTTGAAAACTTCATCACCACATCTTTAAAGGACATTGCTCATGAACAAGATAAAGATCAGATTTGGAAAGACATCAAAAGTAAATGGCATGAAAAGACACACACTCAGATTCGGCATTATTATCTGGTTAGAAACAACATACTCTTCAAACGCTGCACTGTTGATGACAAGCTATGGGTACTTTGCATTCCAGACGATTTTTTTAATAAGCTCATTTGGTACATTCATTTCAACTACGCACATTTTGGCCCACGAAAATGTTATCATATTCTTCGAACGACTTGTTATTTTAACAATATGGAAAAGAGAATTCGAAGAGTCTTGTCTATTTGTAAACTTTGTCAAAAGGCGAAACCATCTACTATCTCACATCGTGCTCCGTTGTTTCCTATTATTCCTTCTAAATTAAAAGAATTTGCTGCTGTTGATCTCTTGGGACCGCTTGTCAGAACATCTAATGGATTTTGGTACGTTCTAGTCGCTGTTGAACTTACTTCAAAATTTGTTTCTTTCACACCGTTACGTAAAGCCACTGGACGGTCTGTATCCAACGCCTTTGTTAAAAATTTCTTACGTGAAGTTGGACACGTTAGTAAAGTCATTTCAGATAACGGACAGCAATTCAGATCTGCTGTTTGGTCACGCATGCTTCGCAATCATAAAATCAAACCTGTTTTTATTTCATTGTACTCACCACATTGTAACCCCTCCGAACGGATTATGAAAGAAATCAATAAGCTTTGCAGACTTTATTGTCACAGAAAGCATCAGCATTGGGACAGATATTTACACTTATTTCAAAACGTGTTGAATGAAATGCCTCATGATTCCACTGCTTTACCACCTACTCTTGTACTGAAGAATGAAAAACCACCGAACAGAATCAGAGAGCTTGTACCTTTCCCGAATACACGTAAACTTCGACACAAAGACATAATTGATTTGGCTCTTAAAAATATAAAATCTGCAGCAGACAAAAGGAAAAAACTCCACGGTAAAGCAAATGCAATGAAATCGTATATTGGTCAGAAAGTTCTCATTAAAGCTCATTCATTGTCACATAAGAAGAAACACTTGAGTCACAAATTCTTTCTAGTTTACAATGGACCTTACAGAATCCGACGTATACCACATGATAATTGCGTTGAAGTTGAAACTCTGCGTACTAGGAAGAGTAAAGGTTTACACCACATTTCACATTTAAAACCGTTTATTGAAAGATAATCTGCTTTTTAACTTTGTCTTTGCCATAAAACTTTTCACTTCACATTTCTAGTATGCTTTGTCAGACTTAAGAAACTGTTAACATGCAACAATGTTTGAAGTTAAACCTCCAGTCAAGAACCAAGAGAACTTATTTAAACAGAAATTACGAATGCATTGTTATAGTGAACAGACGACACAGTGTTATTGTGTGTGTACATTCTTGCTTGTTAGTTGCATGATTACGTAACGACTATAAGGCTTACATACTTAGAACATTTACCAGTACTGCTAATGAGATTTTAATGCAACATTTTGGTTTACTTGAAAATACATTCTGGAGTTTGTGTGACAGCTACACGACTATATCACGACCTTTATGGACTGTGAGAAAATTTTAGCTTTTGACCAACATTGTATCAATAAGTGTGTGCATTTGATTTCTTTGTTATTGTAATTACGACTATGAAAAATTTTAACAAATATGTATTGCCCAGTGCCCAAAACAATTTGTAAAATTTTTTGTGGGAAGCATGGGGGCTATGTAAGTAGGCTGTTTAGGTTTTTTTATTGGTAACGCCACCTCTATATGAAAATCACTGGCTGTGCTGTGTGCAATCTGTGGCTGCTTTGCATTGTTGTAATACTCGCCATTGTAGTGTTAGGCAGCTGGCTGTGAACAGCGCGTAGCGTTGCGCAGTTGGAGGTGAGCCGCCAGCAGTGGTGGGTGTGGGGAGAGAGATGGCGGAAATTTGAAATTTGTCATGAACTGCTATAAATATTATGACTATTGAGGTAAATACATTGTTTGTTCTCTATCAAAATCTTTCATTTGCTAACTATGCCTATCAGTAGTTAGTGCCTTCAGTACTTTGAATCTTTTATTTAGCTGGCAGTAGTGGCGCTCGCTGTATTGCAGTAGCTTGAGTAGCGAAGATTTTTGTGAGGTAAGTGATTTGTGAAAGGTATAGTTTAATGTTAGTCAGGGCCATTCTTTTGTAGGGATTTTTGAAAGTCAGATTGCGTTGCGCTAAAAATATTGTGTGTCAGTTTAAGCACAGTCCTGTATAATTTTTCTAAAGGGGACGTTTCAGGGTCAGCTGCCAATTTTCGCACCATTCAGATATCTTTTCTAAATAGTTTCGCCAATTGTTTTGATCTTCTGATGACTTCATTAGTCAATAAATGAAAGTGTCATCTGCAAACAACCTAAGACGGCTGCTCAGATTGTCTCCCAAATCGTTTATATAGATAAGGAACAGCAAAGGGCCTATAACACTACTTTGGGATACGCCAGAAATCACTTCTGTTTTACTCGATGACTTTCCGTCAATTACTACGAACTGTGACCTCTCTGACAGGAAATCACAAATCCAGTTACGTAACTGAGACTATATTCCATAAGCACGCAATTTCACTACGAGCCGCTTGTGTGGTATTGTGTCAAAGCCTTCCGGAAATCCAGAAATACGGAATCGAACTGAAATCCCTTGTCAATAGCACTCTACACTTCATGTGAATAAAGAGCTAGTTGTGTTTCACAGGAAAGATGTTTTCTAAACCCATGTTGACCGTGTTTCAATCGACCATTTTCTTCGAGGTAATTCATAATTTTCGAACGCAATATATGTTCCAAAATCCTGCTGCATATCGACGTTAACGATATGGGCCTGTAATTTAGTGGAATACTCCTACTACCTTTCTTGAATATTGGTGTGACCTGTGCAACTTTCCAGTCTTTGGGTACGGATCTTTCGTCGAGCGAACGGCTGTATATGATTGTTAAGTATGGAGCTAATGCATCAGCATACTCTGAAAGGAACCTAATTGGTATACAGTCTGGACCAGAAGACTTGATTTTTTAAGTGATTTAAGTTGCTTCACTAATCCGAGGATATTCACTTCTACGTTACACATGTTGGCAGCTGTTCTTGACTCGAATTCTGGAATATTTAATTTTGTGAAGGCATTTCGGAAGGCTGTGTTTAGTAACTCTGCTTTGACAGCACTGTCTTCTATAATATCTCCATTGCTATCGCGCAGAGAAGGCATTAATTGTTTCTTGCCGCTAACATACTTCACATACGACCAGAATCTCTTTGGATTTTCTGCCAGTTTTCGAGACAAAGTTTCGTTGTGGAAACTGTTGTAAGCATCTCGCATTGAAGTCCGCGCAAAGTCTCGAGCTTCTGTAAAAGATCGCAAATCTTGGGGATTTTGCGTCTGTTTAAATTTGACATGTTTGTTTCGTTATTTCTGCAAAAGTGTTCTGACACGTTTTGTGTACCAAGGAGGATCAGCTCCGTCGTTTGTTAATTTATTTGGTATAAATCTCTCAATTGCTGTGCTGTCGACCCTATTTCTTTGAATTCAAGCCACATCTGGTCTACACTTATTAATTTGGAAGGAGGGGAGATTGTCTCTCAGGAAGGCGTCAAGTGCATTTTTATCTGCTTTTTTGAATAGATATATGTTTTTCGTTTATTTTTGGAGGATGTGGGAGTTGCAATATTCAATCTCGCAACGACAAACCTGTGTTCACTAATCCCTGTATCCGTTTTGATGCTCATTATTAACTCAGGATTATTTGTTGCTAAGAGGTCAAGTATGTTCCCACAACAGTTTATTACTCGCGTGGGAGCATGAACTAAGTGCTCGAAATAATTTTCAGAGAATGCGTTTAGTACAATTTCAGATGTCGTTTTATGCGTACCTCCGGAATTAAACGCGTATTTTCGCCAACATATCGCGAGTAAATTAACGTCACCACCAACTATAATCGTATGAGTCGGGTACGTACTTAAAGGAACAAGCTCCGCTAATCGACCACAACATGGGCTACCAACATATTAATGACATTTGTGTTTCTGCAAATACAGAAGTGATGTAGGGGCATTAAGACTGCGTCAGTGTTTTGTGTTTTCGAATCACTTTACACATCAACATGTACAGCTGAAAACAGTTGTAAGTACAATGAGGACTCAGAAACAGAAGAGGACAGTGGCAGGTATGTTTAATTAATGTCGACAATAATTGTATTTATTTTAAAATTCATTATACAGTACAATCAGAAACACTTAACAAATCATTTTTCCTCTAATGACTGGATTGTATTACAGCAGTATTATTTACATTTGTATTACTTACTACAAGTAAGTTAGCTCACACATTTTACGACGAAAATCCATGTTATTTACGCGTGTAGTTTTTACCATAAACATCTGATCGGTACGAGATGTGCGCGACCGTGAGTTGTCATCACTGGAAGATTCTTTCACGACCCCTCCCACCAGAGTGACCACTCTGTTAAAAACATAGTTTATAAACAAAGTGCCACCATATTTGTTGGTGATTAAATACCTCCATACAATCGACTTTCCCTCTACATTCTAAACGCCATGGAGGTAATAGGAACCGACAATTTTTCAGGCGCCAATTCAAATAGGATTACTTTATGAACGATATGACTATCGATAGTAAAATCAGGCACAGGATAGCGGTGATAATGCAGATACTATCGATTAATGGGTAGTTTATCGATGTTGAAGTAACACTACTGGCCGTTCACCACCACGACGTCTGGACGCAGTTTCACCTTGGTTTCGCCAAGTGTTGAAGAAACTCGTCACAGCATTTCTTGAACACCCGGCAAGTCGGGCAGTCTCTGACATGCTCGTGCCGAGCCTCCGGGCCATCACAATCTGCCCTCGCTAAAACTCAGACAGATCGCAGGCCTTACCCGTTCGATGCACGGACAGCACGCTCACTGATTCTATATCCACCGTGCGTGTCTCTGACTAGCAGTCATTCCAGCTGACACTGATATCGCTTGTTCGGGTTTATGTCGATGGGACGTCGGTGGTCACAGTGTTCTGGCTGACCACTGTAACTATTATTGTATCGTACTGAATCTCGCTTATAGGTCATTGGTCAACAGAATAAAACATTTTTATATCTAGTTTCTAAGCAGGCGGATATAACTAATTTTGGCGTTCTAAGTACAGCGATGCTACCAGATGTTTCCCGTTACGTGATCTTTCTGAAACACTAAATAGTAATTAGATTGTATCAATTTTATTTCGAATATACAGTGAACATAAATAAAACCAAAGTATAATTCACGTAACACTAAAATTACTTAAGTACTTACATAAAACATCAAAAGAATCATCATCGCATCTAAAAAGTCACATATACCATCAAAATAGTAGTCACAGCTACAAATCTTAACGTCTTACAAAGTTCAATGTCAATTTATTTGGAGAAATTGGATGAGGATGCTTTTCTTTTCCAAGATTTCTCACCAGTGTCTGTAAACAGAAGCCAACAGCAGTCGTACGTCATTGAATGACTCCATCTTTATATTGTATGATCTCCAGCAGCGATACAATGGTTTATGTTTTCTTTTTAACTAGTGAATGAAGCACAGATAGTGTTCGACCTTTGTTTCCTTTAATATTTTGAATATTTAAAATAATAAAATCATCTGGAAATCTAAAAGAATAATACATAACTTTAAGTAAATTGAAAACCGTGTGTAATACTACATATGTAAGAGTGCATTGTGATTCTACAATGAAAAAAGTAGGGAGTTTTATGTCACACATTAAATGCAAAATGATTGTTGACAAGTGGAGTTAGCACCAGAACTCCATCCTTTTCTCTGCGTAACTGATGGTCATCGTGGTATTTGCTTTATAGTGTACCTTATTTCTTTCCCCTCAACTTCTTTTATAGTCCTTGCCATTCACCATTAATCTTGCAGCAGGACATCAAAATATTTCTATTAAATGATCCATTTTTATTGTATGATATGTTCATATTTTTAATTTTTGGACTTATAGGCATTTGCATGTATATAACTCTTACGTGTAGATCGCGGATTATAGGCTATGTTATCGCCTGACATTGTATTGATACGTAGACGTCTGAAGATGAAACTGTAAAAGGCTTCGAAATAGATTGCAATTAGACAACAAACACAGATGTTTGAAATATTAGCATGAAAATAACTTTTGCACTTCATAGGAAAAATACTGACAACTGAAGTCGATATCGAAACCATAAGTCATATTTTAAAATGAAACTGTCTCGTAAATCCACGACGCACATCTTTATCCATTTCTAGAAGACAGCTGCCAACACACTACGCATTGAACCCATTTGAAAGTATGGACAAAACCTTTAAAAATAACGCTTACGAACAATTATACACATTAACAAAACAGCAACCTTTTTTTAAAAAAAAAATTTTGTAGTCGTATGAGTCTGCCGCTCCCGTGGGGAAGGGCTGATCGGCAATGCAACGAAGCCACACTCTCGGTAGAGCATAAAAATTAGATTTCATTTAATTGTTTCCGCTAAGTCAAATAATGTAAAAATAAGCCATAATACGGTATAGTGGTTTAATAACTTCATCATTTGTCTATCATTTTCACCTTGCAGGTTTCCTTTGAAACATCCACCGAAATTGTGCAGAGAAAAAGAAAGAAAGAGAATATGGCCTCTCTCAGTTATTACTTTGTCTTTTTGCTACATTAAGTTCCTAGACTCATTTCGGGGTTGAGGAAACAATCATAGTTGCAGCGCATAAGTTTAACAACATCCAGTCAATTTTGCTACTGTAAAGAAGAAAATCTCATCATAAATTCGCCCTCAGGAAATGATACAAATAATGCTTTTAGGATTCGTCTCTTCGTTGTAACATCTCATGCGGTTTTCTGACTTCCTAGAATTTTACAATCTTTACCCTTCGGTGGAGTAAAATGTTTTTTTATTATTGAATAGTACAGAACCAAGAAATTTTCTTCGTGCGAAACTTATTCGCGAACTTGTCACGCAGATCACGGTAAGTAGTTTTTGTAGCAATTGTTAACAGTAAGGGCGCAGTTGCAATAGTTTTCCTAAATCCCTCTTGACATATTTCTGAATAATTCACGCGACAGTTTCTCACACACCTTCCTCTTTGCAAAAACAGAGCGGTCTTTTATACTGCTGACACTGGGAGGACCACGATGAAGTTAATACAGAGAGCTCGCTGAACGATAAGTTCGAAACTGAAAAGCACAGAATGCTCTCAGGGAGTCGCCATCTCTGCGGCCATGTCTTTCAGGCCACAGATTGACAGAAAAGCATAGGAGAATGCGCACAACTGTACTGGCATGTTCGCTCTTTCACTCTATTGGTAAATAATTAATTTAGGCAGCATATGGAAACAATTTAAACTTCATTTTGAATACCTAGCTTTATGGGACCATCTCCCTACTGCTCGTCTTTGCATTATCTCTTAGGACGCCCCACAGTTTTTTTGCAAGTCCAGGACGTCCCGAATTTTTTGCATTTTCTCTTATTTAGCTTCCAATAGATCCTTCTGCATCCCCTCCTTTTCCAGTTTACGTAGTTCCTGCCAATAGCGTCGTGGCATAATGTTTTCTTCAACTTTTCAGTCCGCAAAAATTAACCTCAAACATTCTACTGGGATTTGTGTACAAAGGCATGAGCTTCGAATCTTACGTGTTTTTTCTTACCCTTTTGTAAAGTAGCTAATCCTCTCCCAATATCTAAGATAGCTAACTGTTCGTTTAAAAAATCCACGCCGAAAATTAAGTCGATTTTCAAATTTGGCATGATTAGGAAGTTTGTTTCCATCATGTGTCCCTGGCAAGTAAATTGGCAATAGGTTCAAAATGGTTCAAATGGCTCTGAGCACTATGGGACTCAACTTCTGAGGTCATTAGTCCCCTAGAACTTAGAACTAGTTAAACCTAACTAACCTAAGGACATCACAAACACCCATGCCCGAGGCAGGATTCGAACCTGCGACCGTAGCGGTCTTGCGGTTCCAGACTGCAGCGCCTTTAACCGCACGGCCACTTCGGCCGGCGCTGGCAATAGGTCTGTAGGTGCTCTGCAGTATGTTTTCTAATAAGTGCACCTTTGTTTCGTGTCTTATTCATCGAGAGAAACGGACAGTTGTTAGAAGCTATTTTGGAAATGGCAGTGATGTATCTACTACTATCCAAAATGACAGTCAGCTTAACATCTCCAATCGTCACTTTTAAGAGCAGGTGCAAATCCTCCCTTGTGGTCACGACCTTCTCTTCTAATTACATCGCATCTGGATCCTCGTACTCTGACGTATTTACTTGGCTCCTTCCGAATGGAATTATGAGCCGGACTCACAGTGACAACTAGTCAATTACATGCCGCGTTAGCCTTACGGTGTTCCTCCGTGGGGTTTAGAGGTCGTACTTCCAATAATCTCGACCGGCTGTCTGTTCACTTTCGGTTCGTGCAAGTTTCTTACGAAATGTCGTTGGTTATAGTTTCCCACAAAATTATTCCAGTCCTGCCTCATATCAGCGGTTGACCGTCTCCACGTTACCTACGTTAAATGTGACCTCCTGAACTCTCATTCTGAGAAATGTTTCTTTTGTCGCAATTTCTGTTTGACTGTTCCCTACGATTTCCTTCATTTCCTCTTCTTCCTTCTCGTGCATTATGTGCTTCATATGCGTGGTCAAGTTCTCTGAGAATACACTCAAACGCTTCAGAGTTATCGCCACATCTACTCGCCAATACTTGCTGATAGAGAAATGGCAGTTCCATGTAACAGGAAGGTATCAATTCACATGCACTGCAGAGTGCATCGAGAAACTGGTTTTTCTAAATGAGTGATTCAAATAATTTCGCAGGGCTCTTGAAACCCGATGATTCCAGGTCTCTGCAAGACCCCTGCTTTATCCTTTCCTGTGTCTCTTTAGATCAATAATTAATGAGGAAAGCGTTTCTAAGTTCCTGGTACGTACTACAATTTGTTGCGATCGCGCGAATCTCTTCGACGAAACCTTCCCAGTGTGTGCAGGATTCTAATGTAGTGCAAAGATCGGCCGAATTGAGCTATCTGAGGTCTCCAGTGTCTCTGTACGTCTGGAAATTTTGGACCGACAAAAAGAAATTTTTTGTGCTCAAAACCCAAGTCTTGGTTCAGGTTTACTTGTTCTCGATGTTCTGAGATACGCATTTCTCTACTATGAGTAATCAGACATTGCGACATGTTGCCACTTCACTCATCACTGTTCTCTTCGTAATTGTAAGAATTACATCTCCTCGGTGGGACGCACAGGCGTGGCCTCATTGTTGTTAGTGAACACGGATGCCGCACTCACATCAGCTGACCTATGTGTCATGTACGATCTTCTTTCCATGCTCATGAAGAGTCGCAAAAACTTTTTTCTTATGTGTCACGGCACACCTGGCTATTTTAGCCCGTCTCTTTGCTACAATTGTCTCCTTTCTTGCACCTGCTGTTTCTATTCCAGGTAATCTTTCTTCTTTCTTCGCCTCGTTCGTTACCACTTTCGAGTCGGACGAAATCTTCTTTGTTTCGGTGAGCTCACCCGTAATCTCGTTAATACTTTCTTCAATCGATTCTTCAAATTTCTTCCTTTCTTTTTAGCTCTTAGCATTTCTCTCTAATCATCAAACTAATCAAATTATTTACCCAAAAACATGACATCTCACAAACAAAGATATCAGGATATTACCTCCTTGAACTATAGGCTATCCTAAGAATCACGAAGATGTTTATTCCCAATCAAAGACAAGTTTGGATAGTGATAAGTACATTGACTGATAAGCTTAACTAGTACACACCAATTAAATTTAATTAGGGTTTGCAAAATTTATGAAGTGGAGGAATGATTTCTGCGACTTAGCCCTTGATGAAATGAACGGATAACAAAATCCAACAAAGTGACACAAAAGTGGAAATGGTTTAACCCCTGCTGTTTGTTTGGTGGCCCAATAAACTTGCAAGTACAGCGGCTATTGACGTTAAAAACACAGCTCAACTTCATGCGTGAACAAACTCCTGTGTGAAATTATTATGCCTAAGCTGCGAAGATCTCGCCTTCACCCAACTCAAGCTGCAAGACAGCTGATACATCGCGCAGTGCGACGTCCCAGAAGTAATTTCGAATTGACAGCTGGTTGCTCCGGACCCTGGGGAACCTGCCCAAGTAGGCTCCCGTAGTTGGCGCCTTTACTCGACGGCTATGCTGGAAGAAGTCTCCTTTTTGTACAACGCCCATGGGCGAAGTCGTCACTCTCTGCCTACTACGGCACTAGTCTGCACTCACTTGCTTTTTAACAGAGCTTTTTCTCGTGAGCAGCTGCCCAGCTGAGGGGACGAGACGTGGCGTCGCCGTTTCACTTCAGGAATGTTCGCCCTGTGTTCAGACCATAAAATTTCGCTGGCGACGCTCCACATCCCAGGCCCCTTTGAAAAAATCGCCCAACACAACAGAATAGAATCACACTGTACTGGCCGCCCGAAAGGCACCATGCTAATGCAGACCTCATACGTGCCAGAGGCAATGCCTGCTTGCACCTCTCCATCCATCGAGCCCTCTGTTGCTTTTAGAACGTGCGACCGACGGCGTTTCAGCTTTTGTCTCCCTAGTGAGGCAAAATACCACGGCTCTTCCCAGCAAACGATATTATGCTCACAAAAATGCCTTCATCCACCAAGCAAATCCAGAAATCATCCATTGTCAATAACGTTTAAGATATGCACCTAATCGTGTAGCACAAGTAATTAGCGAATTAACTGGTCCCACAGCCTCTAATAACCTGATGGTGATCTTAAAGTGAGCGCGCGGGATTAGCCGAGCGGTCTGAGGCGCTACAGTCATGGACTGTGCGGCAGGTCCCGGCGGAGGCTCGAGTCCTCCCTCGGGCATGAGTGTGTGTGTGTTTGCCCTTAGGATAATTTAGGTTAAGTAGTGTGTAAGCTTAGGGACTAATGACCTTAGCAGTTAAGTCCCATAAGATTTCACACACATTTGAACGTTTTTTTTCTTAAAGTGAAACGCAAGTAAGTCAAAATGACATACTACGTTTCTTGTGATATACCACCTTTACTAAAGTCATACCTCCAGAAAGAAATCTCATACTTCCAAAAATGGAGGTAACTTAAACTACCAAAAAAAAATACTTCATTAACTTTAGCCATTGTAATTTTGTACATTCAAACAACTGGTTCATAATAATTATATAACCTCCACAATAATCTAATTTTCATCTTCCTACATGAGCTACAATAGTCCAAATGTTCACTGCGACTGCACAAATATATATTTGCCTCTCACTATTGCCTCCCGTCAGCACATTTTCTCTGGTGTTTCGACGGATACTTGCAATTTCATTTTTACAATGTGTAGCTTGGGTCAGTCCAAAGAAATACTTCTCATCATGTCACTCATGCGACGATCAGTGTTGATGGAAAGCGTCGGTTGGTTTCCCATTACGAACAAATTGATCATTTAAAGCGTAATTCTACGTACTCATTCAGTATAGCACTTCCACATTAGTCTAGTGAGTCATTTTTAAATCGATATTTATTAGCTGGGGCGGTAAAACACGAAGAATAACCAAACCGGTACACCAGCAGCGCCAGCACTGCCCTGGCCAGCGCTGACTGCTACCACCAAGCATGCACAGCTACCGTGTCGCTGTTGGAGAACCGGTTTGGTTATTCTTCGTCTTTTGCTGTTCCTTCGCTTCTTCCTACTGCCGTGAACATGACCTTCTTTCTGTTTGCACGTGCTGAACTTTTTACTATAGACGCTTTGCCTTGTGATATTGAAATGGGCACAATGAAGTGACATCGTCAATGTTTATGGTGAGATCGCAGCTTGCTTGCACGGCCTTTTCATGATGAAACGTTACGTGTTGCTTCTGATCTATGAGATACCATTGCAGTTATATTTCATGTCAGCAACGCTTCGTTCGGTTTCACAATTTGTTTGGAATACGTGGATCAATATCCATTTTCTGTGCAGTCATTTGGGCCTACAAGTTGTTTACCCCGTTGCTTTTCCACTCGTTAAACAATGTAATGGGCATTATTGTGAATATAGGATTATTTTCTACCTTTTGAAAACGTGTGGTGATGCAAAGTCATGTGGTTCAGGGAACTGCATTTAAATGTTAGACATGAGATTTTATGTTCATTTTCCGCACAGTACACACATAATTTGCGACTCTGACGAAGATTCTTCCTGGCAGATTAAAACTGTGTGAAGGACTGAGACTCGAATTCGGGACCTTTGCCTTTCGCGGGCAAGTGCTCTACCATCTAAGCTACCCAAGCACGACTCACGCCCCGTCCTCACAGCTTTACTTCTGCCAGTACCTAGTCTCCTACCTTCCAAACTTTACAGAAGCTCTCCTGCGAACCTTGCAGAACTAGCACTCCTCGAAGGTTCGCAGGAGAGCTTCTATGAGGTTTGGAGGGTAGGAGACGAGGTACTGGCAGAAGTAAAGCTGAGAGGACGGGGCGTGAGTCGTGCTTGGGTAGCTCAGTTGGTAGTGCCCGCGAAAGGCAAAGGTCCCGAATTCGAGTCTCGGTCCTCCACACAGTTTTAATCTGCCAGGAAGTTTCACACCAGTGCATACTCCGCTGCAGAGTGAAAATATTCTGGAAACATCTCCCAGGCTGTGGATAAGCCATGTCTCCTCATATCCTTTCGTCCAGGAGTGCTAGTTCAGCAAGGTTCGCAGTAGAGCTTCTGTGAAGTTCGGAAGGTGGGAGACGAGGTACTGTCAGAAGTAAAGCTGCGAAGATGGGGCGGGAGTCATGCTTGGGTAGCTCAGGTGGTAGAGCACTTGCCCGCGAAAGGCAAAGGCCCCGAATTCGCGTCTCGGTCCTCCAAAGTTTTAATCTGCCAGGAAGTTTCACAACAGCGCACACTCCGCTGCAGAGT
The DNA here is from genome assembly GCF_023898315.1 of Schistocerca nitens. NCBI lineage: Eukaryota > Metazoa > Arthropoda > Insecta > Orthoptera > Acrididae > Schistocerca > Schistocerca nitens. The sequence goes on from NC_064617.1 coordinate 261,599,841, forward strand.
GAAAATCTCATTCTGACGAAGATTGTTTGCCAGTCCTCTGATCTTCATTCAAATTCTTACATTTGCTCAATGAAGAAAATCGCCCATATTTCAAGACGAAATAGAACGAACTCTCTTCAACAAAGAGGATACTTTTAGTGTTAAATGAAATTTTCTGAAAATTTCAGCTGGCAAGGTAAGAGGTTGTTGCAGAGGAGGTTCGAGTCCCCTCTTTGCAGTGACGAAAACGTCAAATTTAGCTACCACACGAGCTCATTTCAGTTTGTTAGGTGCTGTGGGACACAGTGTGAAAGTCCATTTGCCTTGCAGAAATCGTTCCTATAAGGTGTGATTTATTACTAGGGATAGGAACTAACCACGTAACAGTTGTTGCAAAGGTTAGGGTTTCAAGCTGTTTTGATTTAGCTTATATTAAATCCCCTTTTCATTATTCCGTTGCACTATGAAAAAGTTGCTGGTCACTACACCAGATAAGGTAAAGTTAGTCAGATCGCGTTGTTGTTCAATTGTGAGTCAGACTTTACTTAAAGTGAAATGTTTAAGGGAGCTAAAACCGATGTCACATTATCTTATGAACTCACAAGTTAAAGGTTAATGTAGTGACAGGTTTTCAGTACACCTATGTTCATCTCTTATGGGCAATTTTAAGTTTCAGAAATGTCATCTACAGTATATGCAGAAATGAAATAATTTCAGAGGAGGCCTACAGATATTTCAAATAATTTCAAAGGCAGCCTATATGAGTAAAGCCCAGAATCTTTGAATTCAGTGTTTAGCTTTTGCTGTGTTACAATACTTTCTGAGATGTGACAAAGGCAACAAGAAAACTCGTTTCGAAACGAATTGCAGAAAAAAACAGGTCTTCACATATCTGCCGCAAAAATAGAATAGATGAAAAATATCAAAAATGTTCTAAATTAAATGAACACAAATTACGGAGAAATTAAAGAGTCGATAGATATAAATGTCTTGTTGGAGGAATAAAGGAGAACGGCCGTGAGGGGGAGGCTAATAAAAGTAGGACAAGGAAGATGTATATAACATTTCAGTTGACTAAAGATGTGTACACTAAGAGATCTAGCTACTCGCAAACAAAGTTATAACATTAAGTTGTATTAACAGAGGAATAATGTTAACATGCAGCCGAAAGCTTATATATCACTAGGGCAAGAGAGATACAAAGTGGGAAAAAAGAGAGTAAAATCTTAAGAAAAATGAAGACAAGTACAATAAATGTGAACAACTTAATGCAGTGATGAGAAGATGTGAAACAATGTTTTACCGCTATCTGGTTACAATGATGAAAATATTGTTTTTAAACATGTAAACTGAAAAAAATATCCTAGTCGAAGTGCCTTCAAAAAATCAGAAGTAATCTGAAAGAGAAGAAGATTGAAGAACATGGCACTCCGAACAGCAATACGTTTTGAAAGACGGCTTTAGATTCCCATCTCCAGAGAAAACCGAAAAAGAAACCTGTATCAATGTGATCAGAAGTCCGGGAACAACAGCATTCTGATCGAAACGAAAAATTATTGAAAAAAAAAGCAGATGTTAGGACAGATATAGTTATTTACGTGGTCCATGTGTGGCCCAAATCCAGTAAAAGAAAAGAATCCTAATCAACAATAACAGTAAAAAAAATGATTGAAATGGCTCTAAGCACTAGGGGACTCAACATCTGAGGTCATCAGTCCCCTAGACTTAGAACTAACTAACTTAAGGACATCACACACATCCAAGCCCGAGGCAGGATTCGAACCTGCGACCGTAGCAGCAGCGCGGTTCCGGACTGAAGCGCCTAGAACCGCTCGGTCACAGCGGCCTGATAATGACAGTAACTTGCCTCACTAGCACCAAGATAGTTGTTTTACTCATTGCAAAGTAATGAATAAGAAGAACTTCTTCCGAATCTCACAAAAGACTGGCCATAATCTGTTCGCCAGTTTATGCGAAGGACCACTAGCTTCCAGTCACTGCATTGCTTACTTGTGCGTTTCTGAAGTTGTGGACCCTAATCTCAACATGAACGGTAGTTAAAAAAAAAAAAAATATTCTCATTTGCACAGAGCTTTCTTGTACTTAATTTTTCCGTACAAAATGCACAATAACTTTCGTTTGATACACCTGCTCTGTAACCTATTTAACAGATAATTCCTAGGCAGTCGTCCAGTATCAGATTTGGTATTTTCTCGGTGTTTTCTGCTGAGGTTGGTATTCTTTGGCGTCCTTCACGGGGGTCGTTTCAAGAGCAGAAATATTTTGAATGCAACGATCCACTCGTTGATCTTAAAGAAGAAGAAAAAGTACCTTTATTAACCGTCACTATTTTAGATATATTACCATCCATGATAATCTGTGGGAACTGTAAAAAGTTATGACGGCAGGCAGTCCATTGTATCAATGTGAATAAACACATACAACACGACTACTAGAAAGAAAACCACACACACACACCCACACACACACACACACAAACACACACACATACACACACCAAAGCGATTCAGTGGATAAAGTTGACACTTTCCGTATGTCATTGCATTAGTATCAACGCCGTTCTAGCACCACACTCAGAAATTAGAACCTTGATAATTGAGACATTTGTGCATACAAGTTTTTCAGTTTTGTGCTATATATTTAAACTGGTCTTATTTTGCTCTCCAGTTGGAAGCAGTTGTCCAACAACAAAAAATGGTTCAAATGGCTCTGAGCACTATGGGACTTAACATCTTAGGTCATCAGTCCCCTAGAACTTAGAACTACTTAAACCTAACTAACCTAAGGACATCACACACATCCATGCCCGAGGCAGGATTCGAACCTGCGACCGTAGCAGTCGCGCGGTTCCGGACTGAGCGCCTAGAACCGCGAGACCACCGCGGCCGGCTGTCCAACAACATATCTTGTTAGAAATTATTACCCAGTGACAGAGAAACCGTAAAATGTGTGGGGTAGAGTATGCCATGGATTTTGATTGAAATTATTTACAAAATTAAAAAGAAATGTGTCAGTGATGTCCAGCGAGAAATTAAATGACATTCATTCCAATAGTGCGGGATTTTGTCTTCACTGTGCAGTGAGGAATAATGTTCGAACTGTTCCGTTAGGACCAGATCGGCTTTTTTCTACATCTAATGCATACTCTGAAAAAAAAAACAATGTGAAGTGCATGGCTGAGAGTACTTCCCATTGCACCACATATTAGGGTTTGTTACCGTACCATTCTCGTATGGAATAACTGCTTTAATGACTACGTTGCAGTTAGTCTAATCTTCCCTTCACGGTCCCTATGGGAGCGATGCATAAGATTTAACATTGGTTCTTGGAACTTCGTAATCAGGCTTTCGGTGGATGTTCAGACGTCTCCCAGTTCATATTTTCAGCATTTCAGTGACGCTCTTCCATGAGTCACACAATGCTGTGCCTATTCGTGCCGCACTTCTTCATATATTACGTTCAACAAACCCTGTTAGTCCTATGTGGCATGGGTTCAAGGCATTTGATCGCTATTCCAGTATTCGCGAATGCATTATACGCAATCTTCTTTGAAGACTGACTGCATTTCTCATGAGTCAAAGGGCATTATAAATGGCAGGCTCAAAATCACATCGGTTCATGCCCTAGAAGGGACGTTCCACCAGACCTCAGATGACAACAGTCCACAATTAAAGAGCACAACGCGTTCTAAACAATCATACTCCCAAGAATACTTCTAGTCCACACCACACTAACGCCCCGAGCTCCCGCCTCAAGTCCCACTAACATGGATGGCAAGACGATGTCCTCTTACAGCGTCAATCCTTCCTTCTGGAGGAATCATAGAAGAAGATATGGAAGGCTAACAAAGATTTCCGCCGTAACGGCTGCGACGATCCCCTACTATTCCAGCACTAGGATCCTAACTACCCAGGAAGATTTAGTACCGCCTAAACAGGCTCAGAACATGCCACCCCAGAACTGGTGTTATCGTACGCAGATGGGGCATCGTCAATAGCCCCAGATCCAGAGCAGTGGAGCGGAAAACATGCAACGTTCCTTCCCACGTGCGATACAATATGCAGCTGATTGTAACCGATTCCCTCAGTAGCTGCCCGAACAACCCCTTCAAGATACTGCATTCTCCCTCACCCCCACCCACCCCCACAACGGCATCCAAAAGGTGATTCTTCTTATCCCTGAATCACGTGTCCCGGGTTCGATTCCCGGCCGGGTTGGGGAATTTCTCTGCCCGGGGACAGGGTGATTGTCCTCATCATTTCATCATCATCATCATTCATGACGGTCGCTAGATTCGAGTGTGAAAAAGCTGCACTATGTAAAACTTGGGAGTTTGTAAGGGCGCTGATGACCGCGCAGATGAGCGCCCCACAAACCAGACATCATCTTCTTATCCCTTTCTGCTATTCTAGCGAAGCCAGCCTCATAAGTGAGAAGAGTTCAATAAGATGAACGGGCGCCTGCTGCACAGTCCTGAAGGATGATTTTATTAATATTTCTAGGAGTATGCCCATCGGACTTCGAAATTAGAAGAAGAGGAGCCCTTTATTGGTTAAAGAAAGGCAATGAAATGGAAGCACGCAGGATGCTTGGAACTGAGCCCAGTACAAAAAAGCTAATGAGAGAGCGCATATTACAAATATGAAAAAAATGAATGGGGCACTTTAGGCACAGGCAGGAGAATATACGAATTTCTTCCTAACATCAGGGAGAGTCTAAAAATGAGATTTCTTAACTCGTCGAGTGGGCTGATATATTACCCGACTGGACATGGCCCGAATGATACGTATCTATGCAAAAGCAAAAGACAAATGAATGATAGTTACACCTGCGGTAGTGTATGTGCGCCAGAACACACACTATGGACTGCGTGCTCTACTAAGACGCGGCGGGTTATGGCTGTCCGGTAGTAAGGATGTTGGAGCCCAAAGCAGCGCTGAGGAGTGAGACAATCTGGCGTATCTAGGACATACTGCAGCCGTAGTATCCAGGAAGCCCAAGGAAGACTTCACGAGGCCCTCAGCACTCGTCAGCATGTTACCATCCCGGCTGGGAAAGATCCTCTGCAGATGGAGAGAAGACAACTGAGGTCGGTGACCATTGAATGAAATGGTTTCTCAAGAATATGGAAGTGTGGACTCTAAGAGGTCACAGTGAATAGTGGAATTGCTTGTTATATATGTAATGCTACAGATGTGCTTTTCGATTGTCAAGGAATCCAGCAGATTGGGCGAATCTAGTAGTGGAAACAAGCATCTACTGGTTAAATACAACAAAATAAATTACTAAAAACCGAACATATTATTTAGTACTAACAGTAGTATTAGTAGTTGGGTAACTGGTTAAGGGTTTTATTTCTTTCTTCTAGTAGCATAAGTAGTTGTTGTATTAAAAAATTAGGAGTCAGAAATAAATCAATAAATAGTTGATATATACATTGAAGCGCAAAAGAACATGGTATAGGCATGCGTATTAAAATACAGAGATGTGTAAACCGGCAGAATATGGCGCTGCAGTCGGCTACACCTATATAAGACAACAAGTGTCTGGCGCAGTTGTTAGATCGGTTACTGCTGCTACAATTACAGGTTATCAAGATTTAAGTGAGTTTGAATGTGGTGTTATAGTCACCACACGAGCGATGGGATTCTCTGAGGTAGCGATAAAGTGGACATTTTCCCATACGACCATTTCACGAAAATCAGGAACCCGGTAAAACATCAAATATCCGACATCGCTGCGGCCGGAAAAAGATTCTGCAAGAAAGGGACCAACGACGACTGACGAGAATCATTCAACGTGACAGAAGTGCAACCCTCCCGCAAATTGCTGCAGATTCCAGTGCTGGGCCATCAACAAGTGTCAGCGAGCGAACCATTCAATCTAGCGGTTCTAGGCGCTCAGTCCGGAACCGCGCGACTGCTACGGTCGCGGGTTCGAATCATGCCTCGGGCATGGATGTGTGTGATGTCCTTAGGTTAGTTAGGTGTAAGTAGTTCTAAGTTCTAGGGGACTGGTGACCACAGATGTTAAGTCCCATAGTGCTCAGAGCCATTTGAACCATTTGAACCATTCAACGAAACATCATCGATATGGGCTTTCGGAGATGAAGGCCCACTCGCGTACCCTTGATGACTGCACAACACAAAGCTTTACGCCTCGCCTGGGCCTGTCGACACCAACATTGGACTGTTGATGACTGGAAACATGTCTCGTTTCAAATTACATCTTGCTGATGGACGTGTACGGGTATAGAGACAACCTCATTAATCCATGGACCCTGCATGTCAGCAGGGGCTGTTCAAGCTGGTGGAGGCTATGTAATGGTGCGGGTTGTATCCTGTCTTATCACCTGCATCCATTTATGTCCATTGTGCGTTCCGATGGACTTGGGCAATTCCAGCAGGATAATGTGACTCCCCACAAGTCCAGAACTGCTACAGAGTGGCTCCAGGAACATTGTTCTGAGTTTAAACACTTCTGGTGGCCACCAATCTCCTCAGACATTAACATTATGGATCATATCTGGGATGCCTTGCAACGTACTGTTCGGAAGAGATATCCACCCCCTCGTACTCTTACGGATTTATGGACAGCCCTGTAGGATTCATGGTGTCAGTTCCGTCCAGCACTACTTCAGACATTAGTCGAGTCCATGCCACTTCGTGTTGCTGCCCTTCTGCGTGCTTGTGGCACGGCAGGTGTACCAGTTTCCTTGGCTCTTCAGTGTAAAATTAGTGTTATCGAAGAAAATGTGATTTGTGTGGCCTATTTTAGCTTTTCATATAATAGGCTGTAAATGTGAATAATAAATAAAAAAGTATCCCTTGCTGCAATTTTCCTAAAGGGCTCGAAATACCGACGATTAGCTGATCCCTCCTCCTCTGCGCTTGTTAACCCCTGTAGACTTCCCTGCAGCTGAGGTACGAGTATGTCCCACTGGCTCAGTCTCAGACAGTGCCTAGAACTTGGTTTGGGCAGCGGTTTTCAAAATGTGCGTAGCGGCCCCCAGAGGCATCACGGCCTTGAAACAGGGGCGTCGGGGAGATTTCATTAAAAAAATAATAATTTTGTTCATTTGCTCCCTGAACAATGGAAAAACGTGTGCGCTATTGGTGGTGTCTAGTGTGCCAGGAATCAAGTCATGTTCTATGGCAGCGTGCTATATGGTGAGACACGGAAGAGGGACATTTTAGAACTGCGTACTAATAATAGCGCGGTGGTGGGAGAAGATCTTGGGGATAGTTCTTCTCCATACAAGACGCCATTTCACTTACAGTGGAGTAGCGGGACTTGCTACATCGTTTGTTCGTCTATGACAGTTTCGTTAGGAGTGGTTAGTCCGTTACAGCTACGCAGCTAATACGAGGGTTGTTTTTTAAGTAAGGGCCGTTTTTATTTTTAAAAAAAGATATAAATACTTTTGTAAAAAAACTTTTATTTTCTGATTCTACACACTTTTACCTATCTTTCTACATAGTTGCCTTGTTTATTTAAGCACTTGTTATACCGTACAACTAAGTTTTTAAATCCCTCTTCAAAGAATTCGGCCGCCTGCTCCGACAGCCAAGAGTTCACAGCCGCTTTCACTTCATCATCGTCATTGAAGCGCTGCCCGCCAATATGGTGTTTCAAGTACCGGAAAAGGTGAAAAACTCTAGGAGCAAGGTAGGGGCTGTATGGTGCATGGTCCAAAACTTCCCAGCCAAATGAATCAATCAAATCCCGAGTGTTTTGAGAGGTGTGAGGCCTAGCGTAATCGTGCAGGAGCAAAACTCCTTTTGCCAGCATGCCGCGCCTTTTGTTTTGAATTGCTCTGCAGAGCTTCTTTAGATTTGCACAGTAGGCATCTGAGTTGATTGTCGTTCCTCGTGGCATAAAGTCCACTAGCAAAACACCGCGCCGGTCCCAGAACACAGTTGCCATAATCTTGCGCTTTGACAGCGTCTGTTTGGCTTTGACCTTGATGGGTGAGGTTGTGTGTCGCCATTCCATCGATTGTCGCTTGCTTTCTGGAGTGATATGGGATACCCATGTTTCATCTCCAGTGACAATTTGACTCGTAACGAATCAAAAAGTCCAATGAAATGGCAAATCTCTTCCCTTTGTGGTCCTCTGTGAGGAGTCTGGGTACCCACCGAGAACACAGTTTCTTAAAGTTTAGGTTTTCAGACACAATTTTGTACAAAACCGATCTTGAAACTTGTGGAAATTCCAAAGAAAGAGTGGAAATTGTGAATCTTATGTCCTCACGAATCTTTGTTTCGACTGCAGCCACCAAATCATCAGTGATCACAGAGAGCCGGCCTGAGCGTTCTTCGTCATGGACGTTTTGACGGCCATTTTTGAACTCTCTAACCCATTGACGCACTTTACCTTCACTCATTGCATTCAAGCCATAAACTTCTGTTAACTGACGATGAATTTCTGCAGCTGATAGGCTTCTCGCGGTCAAAAAACGTATCACTGACCGTATCTCACACGCGGCGGGCGATTCAATAATCGTAAACATTATAAAGTAGCACAGCGATGCGTACACGTCAGCTACAGAGCCGCAACTTGCATCAGTGTGAACGGGAAGGATGCCGGCAAGTGGCGCGGTGGCTTGCGGCGTCCGCGCGAACTACGGGACTATACGCGCGAACGGCCCTTACTTAAAAAACAACCCTCGTATTCCGTGTACAATGCAATCCATGCCAACACGGGGTTGTTCCGAGCCGTAACACAATCCTCAGATGTCCGGAACACTTGAAATCAACTGGGAACATGAGTATAAGAAGCGTACAGGCCCGGTACGCAGTGTAGTGACGCCGTAAATTGTTGCAGGACGAAGGGAAACGATAGTCGGAGGCCCGGGACGTTCAGCCAAACGTCATGCTAGTGAGCTAGCAATCAAATGTGAATTGGTTAGACGAATTAAGCATACATTATAATTCCATCCGTTCCAATTTCTGATTGTGCAACGATTCAAGCCAGCTCATTTTGCTGTACGTAAAGACTTTGCTTCCAGAATGCAAATGATTTTGAGTGATAATGTGCTTTTGCTGATGAGCGATGAAGCTCGTTTACATTTACACGGGACCGTCGGTAAACAAAACCTGCATTACTGGACTCATGAGCACCCACGCCTTACTCACCAAAATCCTTTGCACTGTGAAAAAGTCACACTATGCTACGCTCTTGGCTCATTCGGTATTATTGGATGGTATTTTTTCGAAGGAAATGGGGCCACAGTCACTGTTAATTCGGCTCGATAGATTCATGAGCTTGAAACATTCTTGAAACCAGAGCTGACAAGACCAAGACCCCTTTAAAGGATGTTCGGTTCCAGCAGGATGGACCTACATCACACACTGCGAACGCTTCAGTGACGCATGTTTCCTGGACAGATTATGTCACATTTTGGCAACGTTCCTTGGCCTCCTCGATCTCCAGACTTATCAGTGTCAAACAGCGAAATTTGGTGCTGTTGCAGAATTCAGTCATTCAAAAAGTTGCTACCATCCCTGCAGAGACACTGGTCTTGAATCGCGTATTCGAAATGGGCATCACCTCGAAGATATTATTTTTCACAAATACACTGCAGGAAAAGAAACAGTACATCCTTTTAGAGGTTTCCAATTCACTCAAGATTAACTGTTGCTACGGTGCATATAGAGTACAAGAAGTGATTACATTTACACAAGAACAGCACAAGCGATTCTGAGGTACGAGGTATCGACCCATGCTGAAACACCCATATTAGTATGCGATGTGGCCTCCACATGCGGCTATACACTGGTTGTCTCTGGCAGCCAGTCGATCGTATAGATGGTGAATACTGGCTTGGGATGCGTTATGCCACACCTGCTCGATCTTTTCACTTGGTTCTGTCAGAGATGTTGGTTGACGAGTCGCACGACCCGTCATATCCCACTCATGATCGATTGGAGACAAGTCCGTATATCGCGCTGGCCACGAAAGTTGCTGCACGTCTTGCAGAGTACGTTGACTCTCACGGGCAGTGTTTGGGTGAGCATTATCCTGTTGGAGCAACACATCACATTCCTGTTGCAAGAATGGCAAAAAAGGGGTCTAACAACATTCTGCAGGTACCGACCGCTGGTTAGCGTCTCCTCAAGAAACACTAAAGGTGAACGAAACATGTATCTTATCGCACCACAGACCATAAGGCTGGAGTCGAGCCAGTGTGTCTTGGACGAATGCACTCTAAGAGACAGAGCTCACCAGATTTGAGTCGTACACGAAAACGACCATCACTTGAGTGTAAGCAGAATCCGCCTTCTTCGCTGAAGACTATGGCGCCCAATTTCATCTTTCAAGGGATCCCCTGTCGGCATCAGCCGAGCCGTGCACGTCGATACTGTGGCGTAAATGGAAAACGGGCGAGAATTGTGTGTGTACCCGTAATCCCATTGCTTACGACCAGTTAGCAACAGTTCCCACTGACACGTCTGGGCTCACAAGCCCTCTTATTTGTGCTGTGGAAGCTGTATGATCTGCCGCTACTACCCTTACAGTACGACGATCCTGGACCGGTCGTCTGTGCTGCGTAGTCATCCAGAACCTCGTATACGGGTGTGAGAATCTTTACGTGACCACTGATAGCAGTATCGTTGCACAACAGACGAGTTGTGTCCAAATCGTGTGGCAATTCTTCGAAAGACCATCCCGCCATGTGAAAGGTCACAATTTGACCCCTTTCAAACTCACTCATTTGGCTGTACCCCCCCCCCTCCCCCAGGGGTCTCACGGTTCTTTCGTGAGCTCCCTAGCTGCTTTTCCTTCTCCCTGCCCCCTCCCTCCCTATCGCCACTCCTTCCCCGTTGCCACCTCCTTCCCCTCTCTCAGTATTCTGCTTTATATCGACCTGGCTACTCCCCTGGTTTCCTGTATTGGTTGCATTTTTGTTCCTTTTGCCAGTTCTTTCACCCTTTTGGCGTTCCGGTCCCCACTTGAGGTTTAACCTCCACTTCAAAATTTGCTGTTTTTAGTATGAGCCATATGGGGAAGAACTCCCTCCCTAGCATCTACGGTGCGGTTTCCTCTCCCCTCTCCCTTCTCCACTGTAGCTCCCTTCCACCCTGATAGGTCACCAGCACCTGTAGCGAGTCCGTGTGGTGGGGCCGTTATGTACCCATATGGCTGAGCCCCCTGACAGCATAGGGATCAACTGGTACCTGAGCTGTTCCCTCCCTATGTATGCCAAGTAGTGGTTGCTTATCTTGGAGCATCGGAACTCCCGGCAATGGTCGCCGTGCCAGACGGCCCTTGCTGTGGCTGTGTGGCGCCCATGAGGAGAGCCCCTCGTTGGAGTGAGTGGTATCAGGGCGGATGCTTGGCGCATGAAGAATACCAAGCTGCAAAAATCTGGCCGTTCTCACACGGCCGTCTCTTCGAATGGTGGAGGATCCTTGTATGACCCGGTAGCCTTCCCTACCATGGCTACCCCATGGGAGGAGGGACAGGCTGAACGTCTTGGGCTGAAAACTTTTCGCCGGCCGAAGTAGCCGAGCGATTCTAGGCGCTTCAGTCTGGATCCGCGCGACCGCTACGGTCGCATGTTCGAATCCTGCCTCGGGCATCGATGTGTGTGATGTCCTTAGGTTAGTTTGAGTAGTTCTAAGTTCTAGGGGACTGATGACCACATCAGTTAAGTCCCATACTGCTCAGAATCATTTCAACCATTTTTGAAAACTTTTCCCCGTTGCCTCGTCTGTACATTCACCGCCACAAAGCCATTGTTTTTCGTGGAAAATATCGAGGACAAGTGTGGTGAAGTGGAGTCTATTAGTAAGATGCGCACGTGCTCCCTGTTTATCAAAACTTCTTCTGCCACCCAATCCGCAGCTCTTCGTGCATGTGATCGTCCTGGCAACGTCCCAGTGTCTATCACTCCTAACCAATCTCTGAATATGGTCCAGGGAGAGTCATTTTTCATAGAAACCTCACCCTGCAAACTGATGAGGAACTCTGGGCTAATCTGGAGCGGCGTGGCGTTCATTTTGTTCGACGTGTGCAGAAGGGTCGCAAAGACAACCGCACCGATACTGGCGCCTTCATCCTGGCTCTCGAGGGGGATACCCTCCCCGAGAATGTCAATGTTATGTGCTAAAGATGTAACGTGAAGCCGTACTGTTGGCGAACGTTGTTGAAACCATTATCAACACAGTTACTATCTCCGAGGTGTCATAAGCCGTCATCGAATGAAAATCGACGTCGTCTTCCCAAGTGTGCTAATTTTTCAGACAGGGTAAGTCTTCCCTACAATAAATGATAAAAAATGAGCTTTAATTTAATGTCAATAAACATACATTAATTTTAAAACTGACCAACTATTCTTTATTTAAAAACTGTCTGTTTCCCGTGTGTCACCTTGTAGGTGGCAATCTAGAATTATGGAAGAAAAAGTTAGATTACAGAAATATACACCAGATTTTTTCTGCTCTAAACACTATTTTAGAGGACAATGACTTGCAGCTGAGAGAAGAATTGAGACTCTATTTGTGGACAATTTATCTAAGACAGTGAGCACTTTCTGAAGTATTTTCCAAAAGAAATTGATCAACACAAGTGGATCAAAGATCCTTTGAGTACAGAATTTCCATCAACACTTACCACTGAAGAACAAGAGCAATTTACTGATATTTCTTCATACCTCACATTGAAATCGAGTCCGCAGCTCGTGGTCATGCGGTAGCGTTCCCGCTTCCCGCGCCCGGGTTCCTGGGTTCGATTCCCGGCGGGGTCAGGGATTTTCTCTGCCTCGTGATGACTGGGTGTTGTGTGATGTCCTTAGGTTCGTTAGGTTTAAGAAGTTCTAGGGGACTGATGACCATAGATGTTAAGTCCCATAGTGCTCGGAGCCATTTGAACCATTTTTGAACTGAAATCGAAGTCATTACGGCTTGAGTTTTGGAGTTTGGTGAAGCAGGATCATCCACCAGGTTTTATACCATTTGCAAAATCATGCGTATGTGAGGTAGGTTTTCCAGCTTTGGCTATCATCAACAAGAAATATAGGTTGTGAATGAATGTGAAGAAAGCGATGCAAATCACAGCTTCGAATCTCGTGCCAAGATTCTTAGGAAATGATTATGATGAAGTAATCTCATCATTCCCATTGATTTCATTGCAAGAATAAGATGTAATAACATTAAAAATGATTAAGAGTGTTATGTCAATAGTTAATAAAGAAGCAACTACCGTTATTCATTGTTTAGAAAGTTAGTTTATTTATCCCACACTTCGAAGCAGATGTCGTGTGGAAAGGAGCCTTGGGTGTTTATGTTTAGGTCAAGGTGTTGAGTGGTACTTAAGGAAATAAATTAGTGAAATCAAAGTGAACTAGAAATTAGAATACAAACGAAAAACTTGGTTTAGTTTAGAGAGCTACATACTCGCAAACAGCAGAACAGAAGAGACAATGACCGTGAAGTCAGCAAGTTCCACATAAGCGGGCACTGTCGATTCAGCCGTCAGGGCATCGCCCGACTGGCTCACGTGTTTCTCAGTTGTCGTATGTGAGCAAAGGCCCTCGCCTACATCCCAAGAGCCAATGACCGACGTTAAGAAGATTCTTCGAGAAGCTTTTCAACGTGACAGAAGAGGCAATGACCGGCTCACGTGTTTCTCAGTCGTCACATGGGATCAAAGGCCCTCGCCTACATTCCAAGAGCCAATGACCGACGTTAAGAAGATTCTTCGAGGAGCTTCTCAATGTGACAGAAGAGGCAATGACCGTAAAGTCGTTCACCTCCAGTAAATTGAAGCGAATAAATACGCGAGACGCAGTGGGCCAGACAGATGAAGACGGAGGGAGACGGAGACGGAGACGGAGACGAAGAAGACGAAGAAGTAGCAGTAGTTTTCAGTCAGTTTCGGTGCTGAAGACCGTCATGCAAGAAGAGTCTACATCATGCACAGACGCACCAAGTCCGCCTCTGTAATGGAATAGCAAGCAGCAGCCGCGGCGCCAGAAGACAGAAGTTAAAAGGTATTTGAAGTCTGATTTTTACGTACCCGGGTGACTCGTGAGGACGGGAAGGAGACGGTCTCACCTCAGCAGTCACCAGTGAGCTGGGATGAAGACCTGACAGCCGAAGACTGGCAAGCGGGAGTCCGTGGTTCGAGTCCGAGACACTGGCCTTCCCCCGCCGCACCGCTCCGCTGGCCGAGGCACAACACACGCGGCCGCTTAGAGGAGAGAAACACTGGGACTCCACATCCAAGGTACCACCATCCGATGCACGACTTCGCTCGCAATAATTAAACGGGCCACCTCGCGCTGCGCGTCTCCAGTCAGCTGGGCGAGACGGCGACACGAGATACACACCGCTACGCGTAATCAGACGCCGCCGCCGCCGCCGCTGCCGCAGCAGAAGACTTCACAAACGACACAGCTGCCGCTCTCCGAACCAGAACATTCAGTAAGATACAGTTGTACAAATCTTCAATAAAAGTTATCTTCTGTAAAATGATGTTTCATTCGACCTCATACCCGAGCCAAGGAAGAACCCACCCTGCCCACATGTTGTTAAGAGAGAAAAATTAATTTATCTAGTATTTTCATCCTGACATAATGCTTTAGAATGCTCATCCTGACAATTGACTAGCATCAAAAGAAAAAACTCAGTTACATTTAGCAGCAGAAGTGTTACATTTAGTATCACAACTGTTACAAAGGGAGCCGTGGACCTGCGAGCTAACATCCCAAAGATGTTCGGGCTCACATGCCGTTCCTCTTCGTCGAAATGTCTTTGCTAAAACTCGTCCAGGGGTTGAACCGCACGTGTCGCATTACACGCCCTAAATTAGACACTAGTAACCCTTTGGTTAAATTGTCTAGCTAATGGCAAGTTTGCGAAACTGTATGAAACACACAAAGTTAATGTAACATATAATAACAGTAATTATAATAACAGTAATAATAATATCGGGAACTAAATAAATGATCCATAAATGATGCAGGCCAAACAGTTGCGATTTGGTTAGAATAATGTTTATTCAGAACGCAAGCTATAGCGGAAGTGGTCGTATTAAGAGTTACAGCTACACTCGAGCGCATATCCATTTGACACAGTTCGATCATTCACAATCTCATCGCGAAATACAAGTCCAATACTCCATCTCATTATCTACGCGAAAAGTTAGAGTTCACACCAGGCGCGCGGCTGCTCACCGCTCAGAGACTAAGTCCCGCGATACCACACAACGCGAAATTTTCTAAGACGTTTCACTTCTTAGCTACCTAAAGACCAACTGTCCGCTTTCGCGTCTCAGCCCACACTGTCCCTCTGCCCGTCTCCGGCCGCGTCTCCCGCGTGCCGAACATCGTCGCTCAACTGGCTAGCGCAGTTCCCTTCCCTGAAGCCGTCCATCTGATTGGCAATAGCGTATTCTACATTATTTTACATTTTAACATATTTAAATAATCAAAGCTTGACCACTTTCACATTCTAAATAAAGTAACAATAATATCCATTACATAATAAACGTTAAATTCTTTTACATAAAACCAGTACAATTTCCTTCTTAACTTTAAATGTCACGGCCAGTAGCCTTGCACCAATGTGCTTTCTGATAAATAAATAAAGAAAAAAAGTAACTATTATGCACTAAACTTTACAACAAATATTCTATTACCTAAGGTATCATGCTGTCTTCGTTCAATGTCTTTTGTGTGGAGGCAATGATGATCTGATGCTTAACTGAAAATATTGATAATTTAAATTTACTATATATTTTAAACAAATAAAGTTTACAACATTTGTCATGCGCTTTTATATGAAATGTCGATCGTTAAGATCGACTAAAGCTTTCAGATTTTAGCATTCAGGTCTTTGTTACAAACCTTGTTAACTTCACTTTAAGAGTAAATCCTAAACTATTATATATGATCAGTATTCAAGTTTTATTGGGATCACCATGAAAATTTAAGAAAGATGGTAGATTAAAATTACTGTGGCTTCATTCCCTCAATTACTACACAGTTAAATAGTTTTCATAAATTTTTCCCTTTATGGCTGATCTTAGGTCCGCCATATTTAACACTGCTACACCTCCTTGGACACAAACAGCTCCTACGGAGTTTCCCCATGATGTACGTTCTCGTCTGTCTCACGCTTAGGCCTGATCAGCTTGGCCTCATTCAGCATAATAGACGCCTGTGAATTTCCCGATCTCGTGGTGGATCTGCGCTCTTCGTGGCACACGGTCCTGGACGACAGGATTCGTTTCACAGTTCCTGGAAGGCTGTCTCTTTCGGCCATATAATTAAATGAGAGCGAAATGCTCGTTAACTCGCAGACCCAAAAAGTTTGAAAACCGCTCGGTTAGGGTATGTATATAATATCCTATCTCTCCCGCACAATGACCCTTGAAGTGCCACTGACACGCCACACACAATGAAGGAGACAAGTCGTGATAGGCCCTGGTTTTCCTGAAGGAGAGATAGTATGTATGGGAAAGGATAGTGCCTCGTTTGCTAGCCAAACACACTTATTCACAACAGCTTCCAATCGCTTGGCAGCATTCACGGCGATCTGCAGCTCCTTATGAGCAGAAGTTGAGTCATCCCATGCTCAGAAAGGGTATTCACAATGGGGCTGCATTGTGGCCGATGCAATTTTTTTCTGAAGAGTAAGCAAGGTTGCATGGGGGCTTAATAAAAATATTAATGCAAATAATTTTAATTTTTTTTTTTTTTGCTTTAGTAGCTGTCTGTCCGATTACGAAGTCTCGTAACGGTTGGCCCTGACTGTTATTGTTACGCAATCTGACTGCTTAGAACAATAACAAAGAATGAAATGGAAATTTTCATTAACACAGTTAATTAATTAAGCCCCCAGCAACTATAAAACCAACGCAACAACAAGCACAAGAGTAACTGTTCTGTGTGTGGGAGTGTGACTCAACGTACGCATCTGGCACGGTTCTTCTTCAACAACACAACAATTTTTAAATAACATTATACTGAATTAATTAAAGAAAATACAAATACCATAATTACTCAAGAGAACCACAATTACACTCTAATCCAAGAACCCAAGCCAGATGCTTTGTTGACTGAACCTGTAATGACACATTATTTAAAACATGGAAATAATGAAAAATAAATCAAGTTTCGTTACCTTCATATATTGACCAAATTCACTCTCATAATTACAATATATCTCCACACCGCCTCGCTATTACCACATCTGAACAAGAACCTTTCAGTATCACATCTCAGCAAGCACTCCCTACTAGCACATCTGAACACCAACTGACTACTACGAGCTCTCCCCAAGCAGTGACCTCTAGCACATCTCAATAATGACAGCCCGTGGAGGCGGCGGAACAATGCTCTCTAGCGATCTCTGGCGCTGTGGCTCAGTGTAGCCACCTTTCATATGCCCTTCCTCCACGGCTAGAATTTGATGGTATTTTTGCCAGCATTGGTGGTGAAAATACCACCAAATTCGTCAAAAAAATACAGACAAAAATAAAAGATAATATTAATACGTAAATATCATATAACTAGATAAAATTTTGGCTTTGCACTGACCTTTCAATAACCTAATATATAAAATACAGTAAGCAATACAAATTCTTTCATACATGTGACTTTACATAACAGTTTACACAAGTATTATGTGGTTAAACAGTTCAATCAATAGCGTCAGCAATGACGAATATGTGCAGGTAAGAGTCTCATAACTTTCCACAAACAGTAATACACAATAAATCAGTTTATACAAATATTCACATAAACGCTTTCCATAGCCCAAGAATAAGCAGTTGACAGTTCCAGCAGTAGCACCCAGCAATGGTCAACAGGTGCAAATACCACAAGTAACATTTTTTCAATAGAAACAGTCCATCAGTGGCACCCAGTACTGTTGAATAGGTGCAGACACCAACAAGTAACACCATTTCAGTAGAAGCAGTCCATTAGTGGCACCAGCAATGTTGATCAGGTGCACACAGCGACAGGTGACTTCATTTCAGTAGAAGCAGTCCATCGGTGGCACCCAGCAATGTTGAGCAGGTGCACACAGCAACAGGTGACTTCATTTCAGTAGAAGCAATCCATCAGTGGCACCCAGCAATGTTGAGCAGGTGCAGACATCAACAGGTGACATCTTTTCAGTAGAAGCAGTCCATCAGTGGCACCCAGCAATGTTGAGCAGGTGCAGACACCAACAAGTAACACCATTTCAGTAGAAGCAGTCCATTAGTGGCACCCAGCAATGTTGATCAGGTGCACACAGCAACAGGTGACTTCATTTCAGTAGAAGCAGTCCATCAGTGGTACCCCGCAATGTTGAGCAGGTGCAGACATCAACAAGTAACACCATTTCAGTAGAAGCAGTCCATCAGTGGTACCCAGCAATGTTGAGCAGGTACACACAGCAACAGGTGACATCTTTTCAGTAGAAACAGTCCATCAGTGGTACCCAGCAATGTTGAGCAGGTACACACAGCAACAAGTCACATTTCTCAGCAGAAGCAGTTCAATAAAATACACTGTCACTGATCACACTGTTCATCAGAGTTTATAAGCAGAAATTAAACATGTCCTAGTGGCACCAATATTGTAGAAAAGGTACAAGTAACAGTCCATAATTTTTTTTTACAATCACTGATCACACAGTTCATCAGCAGAAATTAAACATGTCCTTGTGGCACCAATCATGTAGAAAAAGTGCAAGTAACAGTCCATACTATTCACCATAACTACTGAGACAGTTCAGTCATGAACAATAGTTTGAATGCACATACAATTTCTTTAACAAAATATAATCAATGCTCTTACACTAAACATACAAATCATAATAAACACACAAATGATATCAGTTAATTGTCACATTAACTATTACAGTACACAATAACAGTTAACCTATAATATTTATGGGTGTCAGTGCAAGCCACTACCAACAAATAAAATAATATTTAGGAGATAGGTGGGTAGGATTAGGAAAGGAAAACACACAAAACACATCCACTCATCTTTCATCCTCATTAAGTGCTACTGTGTAATTGAATAGTGTTAACTGTGTAAATGTAACTCTGTCCAAGATTTGATGTTCATCATGTGTACCAAGTAGTAGTGGCAGCAATGTATAACAGTCAATAATAGTTAGTCAACGTCATAGTCATCATGTCAAGACCAATGTTTGCCAAGCCAGATCAAATTGTACTGTTGCTGAACAACTTTCAGTGAGCCAAGATATGCAAATACTTCCTCTCTTCAAAAAAAAATGTATACTGCTTATTGATTTAACAAAGTGTGTGTGTAGGCAATCTTCTTTCTACTTGAGTGTTCTAGTCTGCCATCTTCATCCTCCTTGTTCCATATGGACCAACAAAAAAAAAATATGCTCCTCACTTACTTTACCTCTTATCCACCAAACTCCAATAATCATCACTTAATCTTAATACTTCAATAATACGTCGATACATATAAACCTCAGCACCAATATCATTTCACTTCCATAACAACTCTTTCCTCTAGTCAGTCTCCTCGAACAAGTACAGATAAAATCCTAGTGCAACTTCAATTCAGCATCCCATACAATCCGAAGACACATTGTCCACACACAACCTCTGTGTATTCCATCTGACCCAAATTTTCTACTCATTATAAATTATAAGATACATTTTGGTTCCTTGTCCATCATTAAATAAAAGAAATGCATACATGACCTCTAACAGACTTAGTTCGAATAACTCTCAGTAATTAAGTACGATTACGGAGTGTGAATAATCATAATATTTCACAGTGTGTACACCACTTCAAGAATCATGGCAGAAGCAATCATGTGGAGTATTCCTTGTGTCAAGTGTCACTTCCTATTTCAATTGCTCACGAAAAATGCAGTGTAATACTGTCAATGGTCTAAACCTAGTTTTGGTCTGTCATGTCGTTAGCTTCCTTCCTATTAGCATAAATTTATACAGCTTCCATAAAACCTCAGCTCATGTGACTTCTATGACTTTCTTTTACTAATGTCGTTCGTCGAATTATAGCAGTTCATTTTCTTATCTTAAAAATATAAGGCACTGAGCGTAAGCAAAACATGCAATAGCGAGTAAATATACCAGTAGAGAACAGAATGTCAACAAGTGGATGCAGCACAATCCCTACAACGAGGCTCTGCCAAGTGAACAATCTATAATTAATACCACAGTGTAACCTAAACTCTATATTTGTACACAGTATATCAGCATTTCTATATACTAGATTGAAGAGTAGTTATGACAACAAAACAGAAATGTGTAAATATGCAATCCATACGCACAGCAGCAAACATGCCTTACACAATAAACAGGTCATTAGAATCACATCGCCATAAGCAAATAAATCTTCATATGTAATCTTAATAAGTAAACATGAAGGCGCAAGCAGATAAATCACAAAGTATAACTTACATATCTAACCACATCAGCACAATTAATCAGGTGACAATTATAATTTAAATAACTAAGCACAGCAGGCACATAATAAAGAAAATATGACGTCAGTGAAAAAGCATAGCAGCCAAGCGATGCATAATATACGCAAGTAATAACACTGTTCATTAATCAATAATTGTCAAAATCAGTAAATGTACACAAGCACGTCGCTTCACAAGTAATTTCATAGAACATAAAATTTAGCACAAAGTATGAGTCATGTAATCGCGAGCAGCAAATTACGTCTAAAGTACGTACCTAAGTGAAATTATGTTACCTGAAAAATAAACTCAATTAATAGTTACCCTTTTTAGTTTATTAGTTTCATCTTCGAAATGACCTTCTTCCTGAAAATTTTCTCCAAAGCAAGTCGTCTTAACGTCGGACACGCACAGAATTTACCTGAAGGTCTTAAATACTTTATACAACCGTATCCTGAAAAATACTGAACGTTAATAACATAATTTATGAAGTCCTTATAGCTTTATACAGAATTTAGTCGGAGAAATTAGACTGTGTATTTGTTTACGTCTGTCAGTGCATTCGCACTGAGCGCTCGATCAGCTGTAGGCGCGTGACATAGGAAGGTAATTGTTTGCGGTCAACGACTGCCTTGTGCGGCGCGCAGACTGACTGTTGCTTTGAGTATGTGCCGCCGCCAAACACAGCGCGGTATCCTTGTACTCTCTCCATGTTTACGTAAACTGTTGGTTTCTCACAAGTATGTCATTCCACAAAAATTTTTACGTTAGATATGTGATGTATTCCCTTAGAGCGTCGAGATTTAAGAGTTTCTACTTCAACAGTGTTATCATGTATAATTTTGCGAACTCTATATGGACCGTTATAAAGCAGAAAAAATTTGCGACACAAGCCTTTTCCTTTATGAGACAAACGGTGGGACTTAATTAACACCTTCTGGCCAACTGACAAGATTTTTAAACGACCAGGACGTTTCGCTGATTTCTCTCTTCTAGCAGCCGCCGATGCAATATTTTGTAGAGCCAGGTTGACAACTTCAGAATGCCGCAGTTTCCGTGAAGGCGGGAAAGGAACGATTTCAGAAATGCGATTTGTCGGTGCTTTATTCTTTAATATCAGTGTAGGCGGTAAAGAAGTTGAATCATTAGGAAGTTCATTCAGAATGTTTTGAAAAAGATGAAGATACTGATCCCACGTTCTGTGATTCTGATGACAATAAAGACGACACAATTTATTGATTTCCTTCATCCATCTCTCTGAAGGATTAGATTGAGGGTGAAAAAGTGAAATGAAAATTGGTTTAATTTTACGACGCCGTAGAGTACGAAGCCAAATTTTAGAGCGAAACTGTGATCCATTATCTGATATAACCTTATCAACATGACCAACTTCCTTAAGAAAATGTTTGATGAAAGCATTAGATGCTGAACGAGCTGTTGCTTTGCGTAAAGGTGTAAAACACACATATTTTGATGTTAATTCCACTGCTACGAAAATATACGCAAAACCATTAGTAGAACGAACCACTGGACCGAACAAATCGACTGCAGCCATCTCCTTTAATTTCGCTGGAATGATAGGAAACAACGGTGCTCTGTGAGAAACTGTTGGCGGCTTAGCCTTTTGACATAATTTGCATTTGGCAAGAACAGATCGAATACGTTTTTCCATATTACTGAAGTAGCAATTTTCTCGTAATTTATGAAAGCATTTTCTGGGACCAAAGTGCGCATAACTGAAATGTGTGTACCAAATCAATTTATTGACCCACTCATCAGGAATACAAACTAACCAAACAGAGTTGTCGACCGATTTTCGTTTGAAAAGAATATCATTGCGAACTAAATAATACTGTCTGATCGCTACGCTTTCCTTTCTCCTCCACTTCTCCTTAATGTCCTTCCAGATTGGATCCTTATTTTGCTCCTTAGCGATGTCCTGGAGCGAAGACGAAATAAAGTTCTCAAACGCAACACCTTGAATGTACATCAAACAATAATGGTTTTCTTTGCCGTCCTCTTCGGCACTTTGTTTCAAACCCATAGGTGCACGTGATAAAGCATCAGCAACAATATTTGAAGATCCCTGTATGTAAACAATACTAAAATCAAATTCCTGTAGGTACAACGCCCATCGTGACAATCTGCCATGAGTTAATTTTGTCGACATAAGAAATTCCAGAGCTCGATGATCGGTGTAAACCTTAGTATGTCTGCCAAACAAAAATGTGCGAAATTTTGTGAAGGCCCATACAACAGCCAAAGCTTCAAGTTCCGTAATCGAATAATTCTTCTCTGATTTAGAGAGAACACGGCTTCCAAAGGCAACAGTTTTCTGTACTACAACGCCGTTTTCTTCTATCTCTTGAAATAAATGTGCACCTAGGCCTTTGTATGATGAGTCCGTCGCCAAACAAAAATCTTTAGATAAATCCGGATGTGAAAGAAGTGGGGCAGCAACTAAAGCATCACGAAGTTGTTCAAATTCTGACTGAGCTTCCTCATCCCAACACCAATTAGAATTTTTTCCAGATAATTCACATAAACGAGGTGTGGCCAAATTGTCCAATCTAACAAAGCGTCTAAGAAAATTACAGACACCAAGGAAACTACTAACATCACGTTTTGTGGTAGGAACAGCATAATTATGAATAGCGTCTAGTTTCTCTGGATCAGGGAGAATACCTTCTGTAGAAATAATGTGACCGAGAAATTTCACCTGAGAACGACCAAATTCAGATTTTTCCAAGTTCACTGTCATGCCAACTCGTGCAAAAATACGTAATAATGAATCCAAAATTTTGTTATGCTCACTCCAAGAACGTTTAGCAATAAGAATGTCGTCAACATAAGAAGTAATATTGTCACGAAGATAAACAGGTAAAATTTCATTTAAGCTACGAATGAATGCTGCTGAAGATACAGTAAGTCCAAACGGTAATTTCCGAAACTGGTAACAGTTACCAAAGGCTAAAAAAGCAGTATATTTTCTACAATCAGGGTGGAGTTCTATTTGCCAAAAACTTGCGCGCATATCAATCGTGGATAAAACTTTAATTCCATGGAAATGTTGAAGAAGTTCATCTAAATTTTGTGGACGGTCAGTTTCAGGAATAATAATATTATTTATCTGTCTGGAATCCAGAACCAAACGAATTGACCCATCCTTTTTAAGAACAACGTGTAATGGGCTGGTATAAGGACTGACTGCTGGCTCAACAATGCCCTGATCTAACATGTATTGAAGTTCATTCTTAACCTTGTCTCTGTAAGCCAAAGGAATAGCGTACGTTTTTCCGCGAAATGGTGTGTGTTCTTTTACTTTAAATAAATATTGTAAGCCTTGTATAGTTCCTGTGTGATGACTAAACACTGTAGCATGTGAAGTCAAAATATGGTGCAGCTCTTCTCTTGCAACGTCATCTGGCACTTCAGCTTTCTTAACCTTTTCATTAATTAATTCTTCGCTATTAATTACATCATCCATCGCGTCCCTGTATCTATTGTCATTGTCATGAATAAACACACTGTCGTCATAATGCTCAACAAAAGCATCAGAAGTAAGAAACCTTAAACATTTTGTATCTGATTCAGATCTTGCTAAACACTCGAAAAATTTCAAACATTTCAGCATTCCGGCAACAGTCAAATTCACACTTCCTTCTTTAAAGTTCAAAATTGCCTTATGTGCGTTAAGAAACTCCATACCTAAAATAATCTGTGTACTGAGTAATGGAACAATAATAAAATTAGCAGAAAATTCGTATCCTTGACAAATGAAATTTAGGTTGGTCTGTTGTTTAACTTCCACACCTTTTCCAGAAATCGCTCCTCGAATTGTAGTTTTAGAAATAGGTAACACGGGACAGGCAATAGTTCTTTCACATATACGAAAAACTGATTCACTAATGACGTTCAATGGGCTCCCAGAATCTAAAACTGCAGTGAACTTATTCTTACCCACACATACTTCAATAACAGGATGTAAAAATGCGTCTACATTAGTTTCCTTTTCGTCTAACAAAATGTCTCTCATGTCTTCCAGTCGTACGTAGTGTAAAGTCGAAGTGTCATTACTTTCTGAACCGTCTATATTGCTGCCAGAAGCCGAAGCTGCTAGTCATTGTCGATTGTTTGCGTCACGTCTTTGATTATTCGCGTCATTTCGCGGATCAATTTCTACTAATTGCACTTGTCTCTCTGAAGTTCTGTCACGTGGAGGATGCCAATTAGGTCCTTCCTGTCTGTTAGATGCAAATTCTTGGTTGTGTCTGTTATTAAAATTTCTGTTTTCCTGTCTGTCTGCATAACTACTTCTTGTGTAATTTCGACTGTCACTTCTGAAATTATTGTTGTATCTACTACCCTGGTTATTTCTGTAGTAAGAATTTCTGTTACTGTATGAATAATTTCTATCTTGATGATACCGATTACTGTTTCCGTATGGTTGATCATTCCGGTAGGAATTACCGTTATTATAATTGTCTGTGTAATTTCTGTTAGAACGTCTGTTATTGTCATAAGGCTGGTATCTATTGTCCTGTCTGTTACGTCTGTCATTCTCAAAGTTACCCAAATAACGTCCGTTCCGATCACTATCCCTTTTCTCTGAAAATGTATTGTAATTACTGCTACTGAAAAAATTACAAGAAGTCCCGTCGTCGTTGTCATACTCAAGTTCTTGTAGCAAAGTCTTAAAAGTCTCAATGTCGTCTTTACATCTTCCGGCTAAAGCAATTTGTCTTATGGATTGTGGCAGCTTAGTTAAACAAATGCGAATTAATTCAGTCGGACTGTAAGGGTTGGAAAGGAACTGATTCTTTCGAATCATGTCTTCAAAATATTCTGCTGGCGTGCGGAATTCAGACTGTTTGAAATTACGCTGCATAATAAGACTGTGTTTGACTCTGTCTTGCGTGTTTTCGGACCAATATGCCGATAGAAATGCATGATAAAAATCATTCAGATTATTACAATCTCTAATGAGTGCACGCATCCGCGTCGCCGGTTCGTTTTCTAAATATCCACACATAAATTCCAGTTTGTGACTTAGTGGCCAATTTGGTGGGAGTGCATACATAAATTGATCTAACCATGCACATGGATGTATGTCATTTTTAGAATTGCGGAAGATCTTAAATTTCCGAACAGTCAAAAAGTGTTTATAGTCAAAGTTTTCGCCTCGTGGCGACAAAGACCTACCGCGTCTGTCCCAGTTTGAATGTCGATTATTGTCAAGTTCGCGCGCCTGGCGCTCTCTTGTTGTGTCCCGTAAATGAAATAAATTACTTTCTTCAAACCCCTCTGCTATCTGTGATTCTAAATTTCTTCTGCTGTCTTTTCCTACGATTTCGCCTTCAATTTGTTTGACTTGCTTTCGTAATGCCTCAACTTCCCTTTTAACGCGTTCATTAAATTTTCCCTGATTTTCAACATGCTTATTTATGTTCTGGTACTCTTCGGTTTCTGCAAATGGTAATGGAGCTGTATCATCTGAATCTCTATCCCCATTTAAACTAAGACTTGTCAATTTATCTGAAATCTCCTCAACTCTTTCCGATAAATCACCTATTTGTTCTTTCTGTCTATTT
Organism: Schistocerca nitens; assembly: GCF_023898315.1. Classification (NCBI taxonomy): domain Eukaryota; kingdom Metazoa; phylum Arthropoda; class Insecta; order Orthoptera; family Acrididae; genus Schistocerca; species Schistocerca nitens. The sequence continues at coordinate 261,625,852 of NC_064617.1, forward strand.
ACGTCTTCCGTAAGTGTCGCGACTCGGGTTTCAGTATTAACACATTTGGTAGTTAACTGTTCATATTGTCGTGTTAGTTTATTTATTCTGTCATTTGGTACGGATTCCTCGATTCTCTCAAATATTTCTTCCTTATCGTGTGCACGTTGTAAATTTAACTCTGAAAATTTCTGTACTATCACGCGATCTCTCTCCTCCTGTTCTCTATCCTGTTCCCTTTGTCTAATCTCTACTGCAATTAATCTATTATTGTGAGCATTCAAAATCGGTTGTACTTCTTCTCTGATTTCTTTCTTTAATTCATCTTTCATATTTTTGAAACATGTCCCTATTCGTGAATCTAACCGTGTTTCCATTGTTTCCATCTCTGTTTTAATTGTGCCTATTTGTGATCCCAACTGTGATCCCAGTGAGTCTAACCGTGTTTCCATTGTTCCCCTATCTGTTTTTAATTCAGATCGTAACTGTGATCCCAGTGAGTCTAACCGTGTTTCCATTGTTCCCATCTGTGTTTTAATTGTTCCTATTTGTGATCCCAAATTTAATATTGCACCCATCAACTGCTCCATATTAGCTTGTTCGCAATTCCTTTCGCCCCTAACATTTCCCGCAAAACCAGTTTCATTCGTCATAGCTGTAAAGCTATCTGTGTTTGATGCTATTCCAGAATTTTCTATCGTTAATCTCGTATTCTGTGAATTTTCTGATTGAGAAAAATTTTGAAATGGTTCCGGACTACTTTCCCGACTTATTAAATTGATTTCCACTTCATTATTCAACATACTGTTGGAGGATGGTGCCTTTAAGGGAAAAAAAGCAATTCCGTAACCCGGCCCAGTGAATAATGCAATGACGAACGGCCGGTGTGTCATCCTCTGCTACATGGCGTCATTTGGAAGCGGTACAGCTTGTCATCGGATCAGCAGGCCGCTCTCCCGGAACTTGGGAGCCTTCCACACATAGACGCCGCTACTTCTCATTCAGTTCTGGGGCGTCCACAGGTTTTCATGTCAGTAGGGGCAAAACACTTTACCCCTGCACGTGATTTAGAACGTTTGAGGACATTCACATACACTGATAAGCCAAAATATCATGATCACTGCCCACCCCGACGTTGGATGCCGCCTGGTGGCTTTGCTGGCACGTGACGGGGGATTACCCTATAAAAGGTATGGGCTGAAAATGGGGAAATCGTCTGTAAATCTAATGTCCAAAAGAATCTCCAGAATGATTTGAAGAAGACAAAAGTGTGTACAGTTTGTCCCACACACGTTGCCTACAGAAGAAAAACAACAGCACGTGGGCACATGCTGTGAGCTGATTGAAATGAAAATCGGATAATATTTTTCTGGAAAAAACTGTCACAGGTGACGAGACTTGATGTAATCAGTACGAGCGTACCACAAGACGACAAGGTGCAATAATTTAAATATAGATTCATCGCTAGGACTACATAACCGATATCAAACCAATGTGTTACGACTTCTGCACCACTTGTTAGCAGCAGACACAGTGGCTGCGCCAAAGACGAGACGGCGTGGAGTTCTACACTTATTTATTGAACTTTCTTTACAATTTCTCCCTCGTCGTCGCTGCCCAGCCCTGCGGATTCCTCCGCCTGGCTGCTGCCGTGTAGATTCTCCGACAATGCGCGCAACGGGCGCCACTGATCGCACTCGGGAGCCTCAGGCCACCAGTGCTCCACTGAAGCCAGGATGCCCTGTGGTTGAGATGAACTCGTCGCCTCTCAGCGCCCCAGTATGGGCACACCCACAGAGCAGTGTCGCCGTGAGGTCAGCTGCCGACGCCTGCTCCACCGGCGGCTGGGAAGCCGTCAGTCGCGATTTCCGCGAGGTCCCGCCATGGACGGACCACGCGCCATGGGGCCGAGTTGCCGTGAAGTCCGGGCGTCAGTCCCCAGCAGCGCCTGTGACCAAGACCGTGCTGCGCCTGGTCCTGCTGGAAGTTCTAGCTGTAGTTAGTCAGCCATTGTGCCGACCGAACTCGGGCCAACCTCCAGAGCTGAAGTTGACATCTGGCGGCCAACGGATGACTCCTGCGAGCTGGAACAGACTTCCGGAATCGCCACCTACGAGGACTGAATATCGGACACGGACCACATCTGTTCTCAGATCCGAACTGCTTCCTAATGGCTTCTGTCTGTTGCTGCCTGCGCTCCGCTATTTACATCCGGCAGGAGAACGTTTTTTGCCCTCGGTGGCAGATATTTGTTATTACTCCCGTAGTATATTGCAGCGTAACTTAGCGTGCTGGCCTCACTTCCTCTTACTCAGCACTCTCCAGGCTTCGCTCGGCGCTCGGTCTGTGTGCGTCCTTGCGTCAGCTTGTTGGTAGATTGCTGCTGTCAGCAAGGCTATCTGTGCTTGCCTACTTCACCACGCCTTGGTCGCCAGTGTGCCTCTGTTTTGCCATTCTCCACTGCGTGAAGCAACGCTTACTACATGTGGCCGCAACACTGTCTCCTCCTAAAAATCAAATTCGTCCCCAAATTTACCCTATATGTTAACTCTAGTTCTATCCTATATTCTACTTCTTCCCTATATACATTCAGGTTGGCCTGACTCATGCCCTACTGGTAATCCATTCTACAGGAATCTCATGGAGCGGTCTTGCATTAACATGCTGAATCCTCTGTTTTGATAAGACCTGTACCACACCGATAAATACAGTCAACACGGTAATAGTACTGGTTGAAATACCAATGGTCACTATGCTACGTTTCCGCCTGGTATACTCCTTCACATGCCTTAATAATTGCTGCATTGAAATTTGACCTTTCCCCGAATCTACTAGTTTATCTATCGTTTGCAATAGTGAAGCAACCAAGGTGTTGCTAATATATGTCAAATTTTCTCCTGGAGCAATGCTGAATGAAGCATCTGGCCAGTACAACGTCATATGAGTATCTGTAACCTTGGTGACTCCTGTGACTGTCGCTGGTAAGCTGAAACAATCCCCTACTATTTCAAAATTTGTCCCGTTGATTAGCAAACCACTGTCCCATAATTCCATCTCCGCGGTTGCTGTCCAATTCCCATTGTCATAACACTTGGCTGATATCCTCTCCGTAGCGAATACTGAATACAACCAATGCCTCCCAACTTGCTGAAAATGTGGCGTAGGCTTCACTATTATTCTCCGACACTCCGAAGCTTCTGCTTCTGCCCTAAACAACTGGATCTCACATGACCCCTTGCCCATGAAAACAACCCGTGATGGACAAATGGAAACTGACTCCGTTAGACATCCACTCAACTGTAAACTCGACATACACTCCTGGAAATGGAAAAAAGAACACATTGACACCGATGTGTCAGACCCACCATACTTGCTCCGGACACTGCGAGAGGGCTGTACAAGCAATGATCACACGCACGGCACAGCGGACACACCAGGAACCGCGGTGCTGGCCGTCGAATGGCGCTAGCTGCGCAGCATTTGTGCACCGCCGCCGTCAGTGTCAGCCAGTTTGCCGTGGCATACGGAGCTCCATCGCAGTCTTTAACACTGGTAGCATGCCGCGACAGCGTGGACGTGAACCGTATGTGCAGTTGACGGACTTTGAGCGAGGGCGTATAGTGGGCATGCGGGAGGCCGGGTGGACGTACCGCCGAATTGCTCAACACGTGGGGCGTGAGGTCTCCACAGTACATCGATGTTGTCGCCAGTGGTCGGCGGAAGGTGCACGTGCCCGTCGACCTGGGACCGGACCGCAGCGACGCACGGATGCACGCCAAGACCGTAGGATCCTACGCAGTGCCGTAGGGGACCGCACCGCCACTTCCCAGCAAAGTAGGGACACTGTTGCTCCTGGGGTATCGGCGAGGACCATTCGCAACCGTCTCCATGAAGCTGGGCTACGGTCCCGCACACCGTTAGGCCGTCTTCCGCTCACGCCCCAACATCGTGCAGCCCGCCTCCAGTGGTGTCGCGGCAGGCGTGAATGGAGGGACGAATGGAGACGTGTCGTCTTCAGCGATGAGAGTCGCTTCTGCCTTGGTGCCAATGATGGTCGTATGCGTGTTTGGCGCCGTGCAGGTGAGCGCCACAATCAGGACTGCATACGACCGAGGCACACAGGGCCAACACCCGGCATCATGGTGTGGGGAGCGATCTCCTACACTGGCCGTACACCACTGGTGATCGTCGAGGGGACACTGAATAGTGCACGGTACATCCAAACCGTCATCAAACCCATCGTTCTACCATTCCTAGACCGGCAAGGGAACTTGCTGTTCCAACAGGACAATGCACGTCCGCATGTATCCCGTGCCACCCAACGTGCTCTAGAAGGTGTAAGTCAACTACCCTGGCCAGCAAGATCTCCGGATCTGTCCCCCATTGAGCATGTTTGGGACTGGATGAAGCGTCGTCTCACGCGGTCTGCACGTCCAGCACGAACGCTGGTCCAACTGAGGCGCCAGGTGGAAATGGCATGGCAAGCCGTTCCTCAGGACTACATCCAGCATCTCTACGATCGTCTCCATGGGAGAATTGCAGCCTGCATTGCTGCGAAAGGTGGATATACACTATACTAGTGCCGACATTGTGCATGCTCTGTTGCCTGTGTCTATGTGCCTGTGGTTCTGTCAGTGTGATCATGTGATGTATCTAACCCCAGGAATGTGTCAATAAAGTTTCCCCTTCCTGGGACAATGAATTCACGGTGTTCTTATTTCAATTTCCAGGAGTGTAGTAGCATGAGTATCCCCCTCCTTAGAAATTAATGAAACCTCCTGTGTCCTGAACTATTCCCTTCCCCATGCACTCCCATGTGACCGGATAAGGATGCACTGTGTGACAGTGATACTATCTCCCCACACTAGTTACTGGAAATCTAATCTCTATATACATCTTAACTAGATCCATTGTTACCTTAATCCTATACATACAAAAGTGACATACTCGCTTCAATTATCGCACTACATGCTCTACCCCCTCTGGAAACTCTCCCTCTGCCCACTTCAGACTCCGTCTGAATTTTTCTGGTGACATCAACGTCACACTGACCTGCCCATGCAATGCGTGATGTACTGCTTCTTGCAATTCATCCATCCTCACTCGTGCATCACCAATGCTGGTAACCAGTTCCTGCAGCAATTTAGCCATTTCCAGCTTCCTTTCCACTATATCCAATCGTGTTTGTACCTGTTCCAGATCCGTCTTCAATAATTTCTGTGTTTGTTCTATGTTGTGTGTATATCCACTAACTTCCCTATACTTTCCTCCCTGTCGCGAATAACTGTTAAAGAATTGTTCAAACCCTCAATATTGTCTCTATCCGTTGCTCCAAAAATTGTTTCCAGCAACTTCCCACCTGCATTCAACCAACCCCTCTTTACTCTCTTTCTCCCCCCGGAATCATGCTCACGACTTGGCGCTGTTGTTCCCTTATTTCCTTACATGACCTATCCAAAGCCTCGTACTCTTCTTGCATGTCCCGTAATATTCCGTTCATAGATGCAACCGTTTCTACACTCGATACCACCTCCTGTAGCTGCTGCATCTCGTTCCTTACCTGTAGGATGTTGAGTGCAAGCCGAAGCGTCCACTCGTGACTCGTGAGGACCACATCCGGTTGTTTCCCGAGCAACACCCCACTTCGCAACGGCATCTCCTGTACCTGGCCAGCTTGTGTCAGCTGCCAGAGGACTATGCCCCATACTATCCACTTGTACCCCATCCTGCGTCACCTACAGAATGGAGAGAGAAGAAAAAAACTCCCATCACTACCCCTTAATACCAATAATATAACCCTAGTCTGTGCACAAAAATAATACACACATGATAAATACTGCTAACTACACATCCCTCGAACGCAACTTATATTTGATACCCGGTTTACTGTCTGCTTCTGGCGCTTCTTTTCGCTTTCTGCCAGAAGGAGACGTACATATACACGGATCTACTACCCCCTGGAACGGCTTAACTCTACTAACGTGAACCACCGTTGTCTTGGTAGGCAACTGTAATTTTACATTGACAGGTGATGTCATTTCCACTACCTCGTACGGTCCCTGGAACTTGTTTGTGAACTTCTTGGTTCTCCCTTTTGGAACATACGGATTAGCTAGTAGCACCCATTGGCCTACTCTGTACTGTGGCAACTTTCTCGTTGTACCTCCCATCCGTTCTTGTCGTTCCAACGCTTTCGTGTTAGCTCGTCTAACTCTCTGCCATACTTTCTTAATGGTTTTCGAAAATTGCCTTACATGCTCGCCCTCCGCTCCCAGCCTTGGACGAAGCATGTCAAAAGGTGATGGCATCTTCCGCCCATACACCACTTCGTACGGCGACAATCCTGTCGACGTATGTACCTTACTATTATATGCATTGGTTACGATTTGAAAGTACACATCCCAGTCGGTGTGTTGACTATTTACATAATGACTCAACATCTTAGCGATCGTGCAATGCATTCTCTGCGTTCGTCCGTTTGCTTGTGGATGGAATGGACTAGTCCGTAGTTTCTCTACCTTCAGTAACTTACACAGTTGCTTCATCATATCAGACATGAACTTAGTACCTTGAGCAGAGATTAAGGATGAGGTATCCCACACCTGAGTAACTAATTATTAACTAAAGCTTGTACCACCGTACTTGCTTTCTGATCTGGTAATGCGACCATGACTAAATACCTAGAAAAGTGCTCAATCACTGTTAACACATACTTATTCCCTGCTGCGCTCCTATTAAATGAGCCTAATACATCAATTCCGATTTGTTGGAAGGTCTGTCTGCCTCCGGTAATCTTTGAAGCTGAATCTTTTGATGGCTCAAGTCCGCACGCTGCGCGCATGGCACACAATTCCTGACGTACTCGTCCACGTCTTGACGTCGTGTCCTCCACCAAAACTTCTCCGCTATCCGCCTATCCGTAGCTCTTCTCCAGCCATGTCCTGAAAGAATATGGTCATGCACCTGTTGCAAAACTTCAGATCTTAACGCTGCTGGTACGACGACGCGCGGACCGCATTTCGTCGACCTGCAAAGTAATCCGTCCTGTACTAGGAACTGCGGTTACTTTCTGAACAATTGGCAATCACTATCCACGGCTTGTGCCATTTTCCACTCATCTTCAGTCACCCATGTTACTTGTAATACTGCCACTGTCCTGCTCAATGCGTCAGCATTGGCATGCTTCGCCGGCCGCGGTGGTCTAGCGGTTCTGGCGCTGCAGTCCGGACCCGCGGGACTGCTACGGTCGCAGGTTCGAATCCTGCCTCGGGCATGGGTGTGTGTGATGTCCTTAGGTTAGTTAGGTTAGTTAGGTTTAAGTAGTTCTAAGTTCTAGGGGACTTATGACCTAAGATGTTGAGTCCCATAGTGCTCAGAGCCATTTTTTTGGCATGCTTCACACCTGGCTTGTGTATCGCCTCATAATCAAACTCACTGAGTTTCACAACCTTAAACCTTCTGCCGTACAGATAACATCGAAAGTATGAAATCCCGTATATTACCGCTAACAATTCCTTCTCTGTTGTGGAGTAATTTTGTTCCGCCTTGTTCCGCCTTGACGAGACGCGAACGCATTCGGATGTTCTTTGCCATTAATTTCTTGCCCAAGTACAACCCCTAGAGCGTGATTAGACGCATCACATTCTAGTATAAACGCCTTCGAAAAGTCTGGAAACTTCAAAACTGGATCTGATGTCAGTATTCATTTCGACTCTTGAAGTGCTTTCTCGCACTCTGACATCCACTGGAAGGAAACACCTTTTCTTAGAAACTTAGTAAGTGGCCTCGCTATTTCTGCGAACCCCTGTACGAATTTTCGATAATAGCTCGTAAGCCAATATACGATTGCAGTTGTTTATTCGTTTGCGGGACCGGAAAATCTCGTACTACAGAAGTGAGACGAGGATCTGTCCGTACCCCATCCTGACTGATAACATGCCCGAAATAATTTACTTGTGCTTGCCCAAAATGGCATTTGTCCAAACTTAATGTTAGCCGTGCTGCCCCTAATCTTTTAAACACCTCCTCTAACCATTCCACATGCTGCTCTATATCTCTTGAAAAAACGATAATGTCATCCAGATACACCATGCATTTTTTCGGTTTCAACCCGCAAAGGACTCCATCCAACAACCTCTGAAATGTTGCTGGAGCGTTTTTTAGTCCAAACGGCATTCTTTTATACTCGAAGTGACCACAATGCGTCGTAAATGCTGTTTTTGTCCTGTCCTCCGGACATACTTCAATCTGGTGATAACCGCTTCGCAAATCCATAGTGGAGAAAAATTTACACTGCCCTAGGTTGTCTAACGTTCCTGTGATATTCGGAATCGGATATATGTCCGCCATTGTCCGTTCATTTAGATGTCTGTAATCGCAACAAAAGCGAAATTTTGTCGACCCGTCTGGTGTCTTCTTCGGAACTATGACCACGCTACTAGACCATTACTGTGCTCGATTATCCCGTCTTCCAGTTGTTGCTCTATTAATTGCTCTACTACTGGTTGTAATTGTTTCGGTAGTCTGTATGGTTTACGATACACCGGAGCGTGATTTCCTGTCGGCATACGATGCTGTGTTATCAGTGTAGCAGGTAACGTACCCTGTGCTTCAAACAATGCTTTATACTTCAGTAATAATGCTTCCATACCCGAACGATCATTTCCTCTCAAATGATTTACCTTGTCACGAAGTGCAGACGTGCTGACGGTTTGCTTTACATCATAGTCTAGCCTCGAACTATCGATGTCCTCTTCATCCATTAACTCTACTGTGGGTATTACTAATCCCTTCGGCAGATCGACATCATCCTGCCCGAAGTTATCTAAACTCACCGGAACCATAAACTGCCTGTTTATGTCCGTTACCCGTGATACACTCCTACGAATAAAGCGATGCTTTTCGTCTAAAACCTCATTACTCGGTAGTGGCTCTACCAAGAATAACCCCTGCTGTGGCACATCGACATTCACCGGTACCCAGATCAACTTCCCTGTACCTGTTCGTACTTTGTCACATGAAATCACCTTTAATGCACTTGTACGCAGTTTAGTTGGTATCACCTTAGCTATCGGTGCACCTTGCGACTCTGAAACATTTGCAACATCTGTACCCATTGGGAATAAGTTCCCATCGATTTCCAGCGTATGTTACAAAAGGTCAATTTTGGCGTGATGTTTAATCAGAAAGTGCAACCCAAGTATTGCTGAAAATCCCTGTCCCACAGTTGACAACACCTCCATTTGGTCCCGGAACCACACGTTCCATATCTTAAACTTGAGCTGCGCTGTCCCTAGTGCATCTCATTTTTTATCACCTACAGCGCGCAATCTGTATCTCGGATCTTCCAATCCTTTCTTGCCCACGAGCTCCACACTGACAACTGATACATGCGCTCCAGTATCCACTAAAACTCTTCGCCACTTATCTTTTATCCACACCATCAAACTACAATCAGCCTCTTCGTGCTCTCTCTGAGTACCTCTTCTCACTGGGAATACCTCCCGACGGCAGGAACACTCCCTTTTTCGTTTAACAGTTTCTTACCCGCTGTATCATTAACCCGTTTTTTGGCTTTACTTTGCCGTGCCTTATGCCCTATTTCCTGACAATTGAAACACTGCGGTTCCCGACATTGTCCCTTAAAATGACCTTGCTTCCCACAACGGTAACACTCTTTGGAAGACGAAAAAATTTTCTTGTCATTGCGACTTCTAGTGGCGCTATCCACTTCCTGCAAATGTGTAGCTAAGCGCAATGCTGTTGCTAAGTCACTTGGATTTTCCGTCCGTATCCGGCGTGAAAAATCCGGCGAGACCCCTCGCAAAAATGCGTCTAAAGCTCTATTCTTTGCTTCTTTCAATAGAACTTCATTTGCACTCGCATCTTGCGTTAACTCATACGTGTGCGCATTCGTTTTCCTAATTCTGTCTGAAAATTCTTCTACCGTTTCACCCGTTTTTTGCATCATCCTCCCCAATTTTTCTCTAAAAAAATCTGGCACTGTTTTGTTTCCTAAGCCTTTGCAATAATCCCTCAGTCGACTCTGTGAACGTAGTAGCATCCTTTAACTCTTCGTGGTATGCCACGTAAGTCTTTGCGTCACCTACTAACCGTAACCTCGCCATCTGCATACACGTTTCATCCGACCAGCCACACAGTCTAGCCGTACTACGTACGTCGCCAATGAAAGCATTCACATCCTCTGATGTTTTACCCGAGAAGGAAGGTATCAAATTAGCCGCTGAACAATCTGCCACACCGGAAAAGACAGTACCCTTGTATTCTACACTATCGCTTCCCGAGCATGATTGAGCGTTTTGCAACAATTGTTGCTCCATCCTCTGCATGTGCTGCTTTTGCAACTTATTTTCCTCAATCAGTTTCTTAACTTGCTCTGTCAATGCGACTACGGCGTCACTTGTCCCGGTTGCACGTGTCTCTGGCATTTTCCGTGTGGTATACCTCACCCCACAAAAATAAAATTTTATTACTCAGAAGCAAGTTAATTCCTAGCACGTCTAGTGGCAAGCCATCTAGACTTACCACATTGCCCCGTTACATGGCCATAGAAGCCACACACATCACAAGTGCTTGGTACAAATCTATCGCAAGTAGCGACGTGACCTATTAATCCACACATTAGACATTTAGATGATACTAAGTTAACGTGACTATCATTCCCACGAAACTGCGATAAGTCTACAGGGCTGCTAGGCCTTTCAAATGACACTCTCACATCCCTAAACGTTACCCTCGACGTGTCTAGCTACACAGAAAACATAGAGAGAAGGCAGTTGCTGGACTCACCCTATTCGGTGTTTCTCAGTTACTCCGCACGGTGCTAGTCAAAGTCGTGGCGTGGGTGCGCCTGACACCATTCGTTACGACTTCTGCACCACCTGTTAGCAGCAGACACAATGGCTGCGCAAAAGACTGAGACGGCGTGGAGTTTTACAATTATTTAATGAACTTTCTTTACAATTTCTCCCTCATCGTCGATGCCCAGCCCTGCGGATCAATCTGCCTGGCTGCTGCTGTGTAGATTCTCCGACAATGCGCGCAACGCGCGCCACTGATCGCACTCGGGAGCCTCAGGATGCCCTGTGGTTGAGATGAACTCGTCGCCGCTCGGAGTCCCAGTATAGGCACGCCCACGGAGCCGCGCCGCCGTGAGGTCAGCTGCCGGCGCCTGCTGCACCAGCGGCTGGGAAGCCGTCAGTCGCGATTTCCGCGAGGTCCCGTCATGGACAGACCGCGCTTTGAGGCCGGGTTGCCGTGAAGTCCGGGCGTCAGTCCCTGGTGCAGCCTGTGACCAAGACTGTGGCCGGTCCTGCCGGAAGTTCTCGCTGTAGTTAGTCAGCCGTTGTGCCGACCGAACTCAGGCCGACCTCCAGAGCTGAAGTTGACATCTGGCGGCCAACGGATGACTCCTACGAGCTGGAACAGATTTCTGGAATCGTCACCTACGAAGATTGAACATTCGGACACGGACCACATCTGTCCTCAGATCCGAACTGCTTCCTAATGGCTTCTGTCTGTTGCTGCCTGCGCTCCACTATTTATTTCTGGCAGGAGGGCGATTTTTACCCTCGGTGGTAGCTTTTTGTCATTACTCCCGCAGTATATTGCAGCGTAACTTAGCGTGCTGGCCTCACTTCCCCTTACTCAGCACTCTCCAGGCTTCGCTCGGCGCTCGGTCTGTGTGCGTCCTTGCGTCAGCCTGTTGGTAGGCTGCCTGCTGTCAGCAAGGCTATCTGTGCTTGCCTATTCCGCAACGCCTCGGTCGCCGGCGTGCCTCGTTTTGCCATTCTCCACTGTGTGAAGCAAGGCTTACTACATGTGGCCGCAACAAATGTGACGCACGAGTTGAACAACGACTCGAAAAAGGAAATTTCTGACAGTTTGACACGATTTTACGAACATTCTGTGCGTGTGCTCAAGTATGCGGGGGAGGGGGAAGGGGGGGAGAGTATATAGAATGCCTGAAGCATTAAAACCACCTGATTAACTTTTTCCTATTTTTATTAAACCAGTGTCGGAACTTTTTTGGACTGACAGGACATGTTGCTACCGATCTCTGGTAACGCGAGCGACGGACATCCGTGAAAGCAGCTGGTAGTAGAGCAAAAGTGTTTGCAATTGGGAATAAATGAACGGTAACTACCAGTGCAGGCATTTTCCTACAGCAATGGGAAAGATCCCGAAAACTTTGGTCGCAGTCGATAAGACTGGATCTATAACTGTTTCGTACCTCAACCGCCAAAATGAAGCCCTTAGACTGTAGGATCACTATCTGACCGTCCGTCTGTCCGACTGTCCAAACCTCTTTTTCTCAGGAATGTGAAGATTTATGAAGTTGAAATTTACGTTACATATTAAGTGATAAGGTTCCTTGGCTATGCAAAAAAGTGAAGCTTCTATGTCAGTACAATGAAAAGATACCGCCATTAATGTCACATGTATCGATACTGTTGTCAAAACCTACAGGATCTGTTGACCTAGGATCGTGAAATTTGCCGAGCTGAAACCGTACAGTCGTTTCCGCTCCATAAGCAGAAGGTTTCGCTGCTCCCACGCAACGGGAAATACAAACAGAGGCGGCTCCGCCGCCAATTTTATTGCACGACGCGGCCGGCTGCGGGTGCAACAGAGCCCAAGTGGACGGGTGGAAAGAAATGTGTCAGGCTTCATAATACGTATTTATATGTGTCGTTTATTATGCATTTCTTGTACGTGAATGTGAATCTGCACATTAACTTTCCTAATCCTCCTCACACCTTTCCATAAAGCGTGGCCAAATCTTAGTTGGGAAGTGGATCTGTAGTATAGTAGTGCCAATCTCACTGCTGGGTAGGGGATCAGAGAGACAGCATAGGCAAGTAAAAGTCAAAGACGTTCCAGTGTCACAAGATTTGGAGTGGAGAGGTTGGTCACGGCCAAGTGGTTCGACCATCCTCTCCACCAGGGCCCAGGAAGACCTCTGGGTGCCCACGATATTCTGGGAGTGTTACAGAAGACGGGTACGTGAGCAGACGTGCCCTCAGTGTGTCTGTCTCAATGTTCACGCATGGAAGAGAGGTATTTGAATATTTGTACTAATTCTTTTATTTCCAGCTTCGGATCGTGTAAGGTAATGAATGTGCTCGTTTAATTCCGGAAATTTGACCCCCTGTGTTAATGTATCTGGTCCCCAGTTTGCCCGTTATCCTCCTCACATAGTGAATGTCCCATGTAAAATATTGGGAGACTTTGGTGGTATACATTTGGCCAACGCAACTCCGTCTTGCCTGTAGAAATTTGCGTGCAGATTAGTATATAATATACCCGAGCTAAAAGTTGTAATGGCTCTGAGCACTATGGGACTTAACATCTGAGGTCATCAGTCCCCTAAAACGTAGAACTACTTAAACCTAACTAACCTAAGGACATCACACACATCCATGCCCGAGGCAGGATTCGAACCTGCGACCCCGGCCGGCTATAAGTTGTAAAATTGTAGTATCTGTAAACTGGAACAATTGCTGCAATCGCTGTAAAGTCGAGTGACAATGTTTAAAATAAATAGGAAATCAACTGTCATCAATCTTTAACATACCCTAAAAATCACATAGGAGTCAAGTTAAAGGAATTCATTCAAAATAAAAGCTATAGAATGCAGGGAGCCACACATCAGCGTGTGAGCCCTCCGGCCCCTTACCTAGTATCGTACAGAAAGGACACGCTCTCTAGGTAGCGCTCTCAAGCTCCCCTCCCCAGTTATCCGTTTCGCAATTTCCATTCAAGGCTTGACGACATCAACTTTCATCTGGGGTCCCTAGGCAGGGAGGTTTGACGGTAATCTTTCAAAGCAGCAAGGTTTCACACTAAAACCAAAGGAAAAATATCTGAAAATTGATTTGTAATTATATCAGACGAAATAAATATTGCTTTTGTCATTTGTTATCCAACTCCAGAATTGATATTCAATCATTCTCGATAGTCGTGGAATCCCTGTGACCGATATGTTACCAGTATCAATAGCGATAACAGGCAAAAATCGTTGAGATCCTCGGTTCCCGGAATGGATTAACTGTCTGCGTACTTTAATGAGTCTGTACGGAACTCTCAGTTAGGAATCCTACTCGCACCTGACCAATATTTTTTTTATTTCTATTTTTGGGGAAACGTTGTGTATATTTTTGTGGCTGCGTGTGGGTTTTCGTGTGTGGACGTGTACATGTCCTTGTATAGTGGTTTTCGTTAACTGGTGCTGGTATCAAGCAGAGGGTGACGGAGTTGGGATTTGCTGGAGGGAGCGCCGTTCTTTGTCCTCAGCCGCGCCTTAGCGCCACGGAGAAGTGGAGGACGCCGCAGACGGAAGCCACGTGGCCGTCCGCTGGGCAGCGCTAATTGCTCGGCCGGCGATGACAGCGGGGGTGGCCGCAGGCCCCGGGCGGGCCTAAGCGCCTGTCGCAGCCGCTGAGGGCGCCACTCCATCAACACCGGCCGCCCCCACACCTCCACCCCCACCCCCACACCGGCAGCGTCTTGAGACGCCGGGCTCCTTGCCGCCTCCTTATCCCCACTCGACGGACGCTTCATTTCTCGGTGGTGGCCAACTCGCAAGGAGCTGTCTTCATCAGTCCATCTGTCGAACTTGATGCAAACTGCTCTGCAGAGGGGAAAAGGGTTGCAGAATGTATAGGCCAGCGACCAATTCTTTTTGCTCTTTTATCAGCTGTAACAGTAATTTGGGACTGGACAAAATAATACGAGGTGTCCATAAAAGTATGCCCAACTTTCAATGGTATGTTTTAACAGTCTTATTTAGACTATTTACAATACTCGTACGTCAAACTGAAGATAAACTTACCTATTTGAAACTTCCTGGCAGATTAAAACTGCGTACCGGACCGATATCGAACTCGGGACCTTTGCCTTTCGCGGGCAAGTGCTTGGGTAGCTCAGTTGATAGAGCACTTGCCCGCGAAAGGCAAAGGTCCTGAGTTCGAGTCTCGGTCCGGCACACCGTTTTAATCTGGCAGGAAGTTTCATATCAGCGCACACTCAGCTGCAGAGTGAAAATCTCATTCTGCAACCTACCTATTTCTTCTTACAAACGTTCAATATGTGCACCTTTAGTTATACGTCACACATCCAACCTAAAATCCAATTATCCCACACTCCGGTTAACGAGTCCAGAGTATTGGGGCCAATAGCCTCTTCAGTTCTGTGTCTCAGTTCTGACACATCATTAGGCAGCGGCGGAACGCAGACACGAACCCTACAGGAAAAACTCGCCTGGCGTGAGGTAAGGTGAACGTGGAGGCGACGAGAAAAGAGCTGTGTTCATACTGATCATTACGATCAATTCAACGGTCAGGGACTTCGACTTTCAACCGCTCTCGTACCTGAGAGATGCCAGTGGGGAGGGGCTCGATCTTGTTGCCAAATACAGTTTTCAGGTGGACTTTCAAACTGACGAAATTCCTTTCCATACCATATCCAAACAAGCCACGCCTGTTGCCGTAACTTCTACACGCATTACGTCGGGACACAGCTCACAACATGTTTAATTTTACGGAATCTGTCTGATATTGTACAATTGTACAACATCTGTCTGATATTGTACAGTTGTACTATAGGATTTAGGTCAGGAATCTGTGAGGGCCAGTCCCATTACAGGAATGTTACCGTCGTGCATTATGAACAGGTGCTCGATCGTGTTGAAAATTGCAATAGAAATCCCCGAATTGCTCTTCAACACTGGGAAGTAAGAAAGTGCTTAAAACGTCAGTGTAGGCCTGTGCTGCGATAGTGCCAAGCAAAACAACAAGGGGTGCAAGCCCCCTCCATGAAAAACATGGCGGAATTTTACTGTTCGCACTGCACACGCTGGCGGATGACGTTGACCGGGCATTCTGACCCCCAGATAGGAAGATTCTGGGTATTTAAGTTCCCACTTGCAAGGGAACCTCCCCATCGCACCCCCCTCAGATTTAGAAGTTGGCACAGTGGATAGGCTTTGAAAAACTGAACACAGATCAATCGTGAAAACAGGAAGAAGTTGTGTGGAACTATGAAAAAATAAGCAAAATACACAAACTGAGTAGTCCATGTGCAACATAGGCAACATCAAAGACAACGTTAGCCCATGAGCGCAGTGGTCGCGTGGTTAGAGTGAGCAACTGCGGAGCGAGAGGTCCTTGGTTCGAGTCCTTCCTCAAGTGTAAATTTTACTTTCTTTATTTTCGCAAAGTTACGATCTGTCCGTTCATTCATTGACGTCTCTGTTCACTGTAATAAGTTTAGTGTCTGTGTTTTGCGACCGCACCGCAAAACCGTGCGATTAGTAGACGAAAGGACGTGCCTCTCCAATAGGAACCGAAAACATTTGATCGCAAGGTCATAGGTCAACCGATTCCTCCACAGCAAAACACGTCTGATATATTCTTTACGACACTGGTGACGGCATGTGCGTCACATGACAGGAATATGTTGTTTAGGTGTAGCGTCGCCTTACTACGACGCAGTTACCTCGCATCGGACGGACGGACGGACAGATAATAATTGTCTGAAAATGAAAAATTAAAGTTTTCACTCGAGGGAAGACTTGAACCAAGGACCTTTCATTCTGTAGCTGTTCACGCTAACCACGGGACCACGGCACTCCTGAGCTCAGACTATCCTTGATGTGTCCTATCTTGCCCATGGACTACTCAGTTTGTATCTTTTGCTTATTTTTTTCATAGTTCCACACAACTTCTTCCTTTTTTCTCGATTGATCTGTTTTCAGTTTTTCAAGGCCTATCCACTGTGCCAACTTATAACTAAATCTGAGAGGGGTGCGATGGGGAGGTTCCCTTGATAGATGAAAAGTTGCCTCATCGCTAAACAGCACACGATCAAAAGAGTCATCTTCCCGCTGCAACACTTCACTTACAAAATTATAAAGTACACCATAGTAATGTGGATTTAAAGTGTGTGCCAACTGTAACTGGTGTGGGCACATGTGTAAACTTTTCTTAACACCTCCCCCACTGTCGTCTTTAGGAACTGAATTTCAAGACTTCCTCTTCGAACAGATTCCTTATGACTACGAACAGTCTGACATAGTCAACACACTCTTCAGACGATTTTTGTCGTTCCATACTTTTCCCTTTACCCACACATATGGCTGTTTCTAACTTACGCCACCAGCGGAATTTCTTTGCCACATGGCTCATCATAATTAAACTTTAAACGAAACGCACGTTGAACTGAAATTACAGATTCACTCTCAGCAAACTGCAGAATACAAAACGTTTTATGCTCAGGAATCGCCACTTTGTGCACGTGGCAGTGCTAGAGGGAAAACAACAAAGCAGTACTCGTGCAGATACTTACCTAAAACTGTTTGAGTTACTCTTTAATTGTGATCTTGAACCAACATTCTACAATACTTACAGATGATAGTATTAAAATTTATGACTGTGTCATGCTTCTATGGACCCCCTGCACACTACTGACCGTTAAAATTTCAACTCCAGGAGGGATAGCAAATGACTAAATTCAACTCCTTGTGCGTATACACTACAGTAAGAAGAATGTTGTTGTTGTTGTTCTTGTCGTCAATCCAGAGACTGGTTTGATGCAGCTCTCCATGTTACTCTATCCTGTACAAGCTTCTTAATCGCCGAGTAACTACTGCAACATACTTCCTTCTGAACCTGCTTAGTGTATTCATCCCTTGGTCTCCCTCTAAAATGTATACCCTCCACGTTTCACTCCAGTACTAAATTGGTGACCCCTTGATGCTTCAGAATGTGTCCTACTAACCGATCCTTTCTTCTAGTCAAATTGTGCCACAAATCCCTCTTCTCTCCAATTCTATTCAGTACTTCCTCATTAGTTGCATGATCTACCCATCTAATCTTCAGCATTCTTCTGTAGCAGTAAGAAGAATACGTTATCAGATTTGCACGTGATTTGGCAGTATACAGCGTGCGAAATCCAGTACACAGATATGACATCTTTGACAGCAGTTATCTTTCTAACCTGAATGGGTATCGTATCGGACCAAGCTTGGATGACAGATGTGGGTAAGTTGTTCCATTCTGGCTTGCCAGTCGTGTTGAGCTACTCTCTTGACAAACCATGACCAGATGTTTTCAGTGTGTAATAGATCTGTAGAATGTGCTGGACAGGCCAAGACCTATACACCCTCTGTATAGAGATAGGTCAGGATGGCATGGACAACATCCAGTCTTGTGTTATTTTGTTGAAACTAAACTATACACAGACCTCAAAGATAAGGCACGACCAGCAGCCTTAACACATCAGAAATATAATGCCCGCTTTTCAAATTACCAGCTGTGCTAACCAGAGGCGGCACTGTTACACTATGTGATCAAAAGTATCCGAACACCTGCCTGAAAATTACTTACAAGTTCGTGGCCCCCTCCATCGGTAATGCTGGAATTCAATATGGTGTTGGTCCACCCTTAGCCTTGATGACATCTTCCACTCTCGCAGGAATACGTTCAATCAGGTGCTGGAAGGTTTGTTGGGGAATGGCAGCCTATTCTTCACGGAGTGCTGCACTGAGGAGAGGTATCGATGTCGTTAGGAGAGGCCTGGCATGAAGTCGGAGTTCCAAAACATCCCAAAGGTGTTCTGTAGGATTTAGGTCAGGACTCTGTGAAGGCCAGTCCATTACAGGGCATTATGAACACGTGCTCGATCGTGTTGAAAGATGCAATCGCCATCCCCGAATTGCTCTCCAACAGTGGAGAGCAAGAAGGGCTTAAAACATCAGTGTAGGCCTGGACTGCGATAGTGTCACGCAAAACAATAAGGGGTGCAGGCCCCCTCCATGAAAAACGCAGCCACTCCATAACACCTTCGAATTTTACTGTTAGCACTACACACTCTGGCAGATTACGTCCACCGGGCATTTGCCATACCCACACCCTGCCAGCGGATCGCCACATTGTGTACTGTGATTCGTCACTCCACACAATGTTTTTCCAGTGTTCAATCGTCCAATGTTTACGCTCCTTACACCAAGCAAGGAGTCGTTTAGCATTTACTGGCGTGATGGCTGGCTAATGAGCAGCCGATCGACCATGAAATCCAAATTTTCTCACCTCCTGCCTAACTGTTATAGTACTTGCAATGGATCCTGATGCAATTTGTTATTCCTGAGTGATGATCTATATAGATAATAAATAATACTGAGCGTATGACATTGGTGGCCGGGAGACCCCTCGCGGGGCGGTTCGGCCGCCGCTCCACAAGTTCTTTAACGCCACTACGGCGACTTGCGGGTGAATGAGGATGAAATGATGATGAAAGACACACAAAACCCAGTCATCTCGAGGCAGAGAAAATCCCCGATCCCGCCGTGAATCGAACCCGGGACCCCGTGTGCGGGAAGCGAGAACGCTACGGCAAGACCACGAGCCACGAACATCTAAATAGATGTCTGCCTATTATACATTACGACCAACGGTCGGCGGTCTGTCAGACAACAGACGAGGTAGGTCTGTACGCTTTTATGCTGTACGTGTTCCTTTACGTTTCCACTTCACTATCACATCGGAAACAGTGGACCTAGGGATGTTTTGGTGTGTGGAAATCTCACGTACAGACGTATGACACAGGTTACACCCAATCACCTGACCACTTTCGAAGTCCCTGAGCTCCGCAGAGCGTCTCATTCTGCTCTCTCGCGATGTCTAATGACTACTGAGGTCGCTGTTATGGGGTACCTGGCAGTAGGTGTCAGCACAATGCATCTAATATGAAAATCTTACGTTTTTGGAGGTGTCCAGATACTTTTGATCACATAGTGTATGTACCTTACAGAACTTCTTAGCATAACACTGGGTGTTGCCCCAATACTATGATGTCAAATACAAATTGGCAACAATCCTTCTTTTTGTTGTGTCTAGCTCATTCAGCATAGACACAATGAGGTAGCTAGGTGGCGCTAGGTTTGCGATTACACAGTGGCGACACGCGGGTCCGACATGTACTACAGGACCGCGGCCGATTTAAGTTACCACCTAGCAAGTGTGGTGTCTAGCGGTGACACCACATTCCTCCCCCGCAAATCGGCGAACGGTCGTGAGATAAGGCTTCCGCCCGCCGTGGGGAGGACCCCATGTTGACGTATGCGATGAGGTGGGGAGCCTAACAACAGGCGAGGCTGTGCCACCCGCACCCGGCCATTCGGTCCGAGGGGAGCTAGGAAACGCCTGCAAACCTAGTCCAGGGTGCACGTCAACATGAGGTGTATGCGCACGTAAGGAGACAAAAGGGGCCGAAGGGTCGACCTCCATTGCGTCGGGGAAGCCGACGCGCGACGACGACATCTGGTCCGGAGCGGGCAAGAGGTCCATGGCGGAGGACGGCTGGGCACGGGAAGCGAGCGGCGGCGCGTGACCCAGGGAGGCGCCAGGCGGCTGCAGCGAAGCGTCCGCTGCGGGCGGCGCCGGCGGCGGCTGCGGCGGCGGCGGCGCGACGCCATGAGGCAAAATGGAAGGCAGCGTCGGGAACACCTGGGGACGAGGCGAGCCAGTAGATGGGTCCCCAGGGCGCTGACCTGACGGCTCCGTCGCTGAAAGCAGACGGGGAGCGGCAGAACCCAGGCGACGACAGAGGCGCAGCTGATTGAGATGCCGACGCACCTCACCAGAGGCCCCCAACACCAAATACATCGCGCGGCCGAGGCAGCGAAGAATGCGCCCTGCGAGCCAACGCTGTGAACCGCG
Organism: Schistocerca nitens; assembly: GCF_023898315.1. Classification (NCBI taxonomy): domain Eukaryota; kingdom Metazoa; phylum Arthropoda; class Insecta; order Orthoptera; family Acrididae; genus Schistocerca; species Schistocerca nitens. The sequence continues at coordinate 261,646,569 of NC_064617.1, forward strand.
ATAGTTGCGATAATAGACAACGTCGCCAGGAGCAAAAGCAGGAGTCTGCCGCTGCACAGGAACCTGATGTGGCGGATGCAGCAAAGACATCAGGGTGCGATGAGATCGACCATGGAGCAATTCAGCCGGCGAGCGACCATCGCGAGGCTGAGAGCGATATGAAGACAAAAAGAGCAACAAAGCGTCCTCCCGAGAATGCGATTCTTTCAATTTCAACATCTGTGACTTGAAAGTCCGGACCAATCGTTCAGCGGCACCGTTTGACTGAGGCGAAAACGGCGCGGAAGTCAGATGTTGAATACCATTGGCTTTGCAGAATGACTGAAATTCTGCGGACATGAATTGTGGGCCATTGTCGGAAACAATAGTCTGCGGAAGACCCTCAATGCAAAAGATAGCAGACAAGGCTTGGATTGTGGCAGAAGACGTCGTGGAAGACATCCGGACAACAAAAGGAAAATTACTGAAAGCATCGACCACAACCAACCATCGAGCATTCCAGAATGGACCAGCAAAATCGATGTGCAAGCGTTGCCAAGGGGAAGTGGCGGTCGGCCATGCAAAGAATTTCCGCGGCGGTGCGGATTGTTGTTCGGCACACGCCACGCAAGAGGAGCACATATTCGTAATCGCAGCATCGATTCCGAACCAAGTACAGTGCTGACGAGCAAGTTGTTTCGTACGCACTATACCCCAATGTCCTTGGTGGAGAAGCTTTAAGACAGAGGACTGTAACGAACGTGGGACCACGACACGGGACTGATCATTATCGGAACGCAACAACAAAACACCACGTCGTACAAAAAGTCTCTCCCTGTGAGCAAAAAAACGGCGAACCAAAGGATCCGCGATCCGGGACTTTGACAAGGGCCATTGCGTAGCAACAAAACGCAAAACAGTAGCAAGGACAGGGTCAGCAGCTGTGACTGTAGCTACACGACGAAAATCAATCGGAAACGATGCGACCACGTCATCGGCTTCCGAATCAATGAACATGCAAGCAAGTTCGGAAGAATCGAATGCTTTATCCTCAGCAACAGGCAAACGGGACAACGCATCAGCGTTGCCGTGCTTAGCAGTGGACCGATACAAGATATCGTAGCGGTACTGCGAGAGAAAAAGCGACCAGCGAATGAATTTCTGCGCTGTACGTGGAGGTACAGGCTTGGTCGGATGAAAAAGCGATGTCAAAGGTTTGTGGTCCGTGATGATGGTAAAGTGACGACCATACAAGAAGTCATGGAACTTGGTAACACCAAACACGAGAGCTAAAGCTTCTTTCTCTATCTGTGAATAATTTCTTTGCGCAGATGAGAGCAATTTGGACGCAAAGGCAATAGGGCGATCATGCGAGCCATCCTTGTGCGCAAGCACAGCACCGATCCCGAAATCCGATGCATCTACCATCAACAAAAGGGGTTTCTGGGGATCGAATGGCGTAAGGCAAGTATTTGAAAGTAACGCCGATTTCCACTGGCGAAAAGCGCGTTCGCATTCCGTCGTCCAGACGAACGGAACACCTTTACGGCGTAAACGATGAAGCGGAGCTGAAATGGAAGAAGCATTGCGCACAAACCTGTTTGGAATTAATGCTAAAACAATGCAGGTGCGGATGCACACCCGAATGGCAGTCTTTTGAAGCGATACAAGCCAAGATGCGTGTTTACCACCAAGACGCGCTGGGATTCTCCGTCCACAGGTATCTGCAAGTACGCATCTGCTAGGTCCAATTTGGAAAAATATTTTCCCGGGCACAGTTTGTCAAAAAGATCTTCCGGGCGGGGCAAAGGAAAAGTGGCAGTCACTAGTTGTGGATTCACAGTGGCCTTGAAGTCCACACAAAGTCTCAGTTTTCCGGAAGGTTTTGGCAAAATTACTAAGGGTGAGGCCCAGAGAGAAGCCTGCACACGTTCAATTACACCTTGAGATTCTAAATCGTGCAATGTTCTTGCGACCTCATCACGCAATGCGTGGGGAACATTGCGCGCTCTGAAAAATTTCGGTTGCGCGTTGTCTTTCAGTTCCAAATGTGCTTCATAGTTCTTAGCGCAACCAAGGCCCGGTGCAAAAATGTCTGCAAATTCTTCACAAAGACTAGAAACACTGGCGGAAGGCACAGTCTGATTCACTGATAGGACTTGATTTACTATAGACATATTAAACAATTGAAACAAATCTAAACCAAACAAGTTCACTGCAGAAGTAGAACGAAGAACGTAAAATGATACAAGTTTTGTTTGTCCCTTGTATGTTGCAAGAAGGCTGCACTGTCCTAACACAGGGATCGGCCGTCCTGAATAACTATGTAACTTAACATTTGCGGCACGCAATGGCGGTTTGCCCAGTTGTTTGTACGTGTCGTGATTAATCAATGAAACTGCAGCTCCGGTATCGAGCTGGAATGGTATCACTTTGCCTTCAAAGTCTAAGTCCACAAAAAGTTTATTGTCCTGCTGACGACAAGAGCGACTGTCACGTGCAATTTGAACGGATACAGGTACAGAAGCACTTGCGACTTTACGGGATTTCCGGCGACGTCGACGCACACTTGTGGTGGGACGAACACAGTCACTGTTAGCTAAAGTGTCACTGGACGGGTGGGAATGAACTACATGAATGTCCATGGGCGAAGGTCCACGAGCCTGATTGTCCTGGGGTCGATTCCGGCGCGAAGCAAAAGGCCTGGACTTATTGTGATTGTCTGATCCAAGCTTTTTCTGGCAAACACTTTGAACATGTCCTTTCTTTTGACAGTAAAAGCAAATAGCTTGGCGTGACGGGCAATGTTCACGCGAATGTCTAGATGCACACCTCGGGCATGATTTCACTGCAGTTGCTTGCTTACGCGGCGCACGTGTTTGCGAGCTAGGCTGCCGCTGCTGTGCGGACGGGCGCGAGGGCCGTGTAGCGTCCCGGGCAGCGCGGCCGGCGGGCCGGTTAATGTGACACACGGCTGGCGAAGTTTCAAATGATTCCTGAGCAAAGTCAAGTGTGTCTTGCCTATCCAATATGTCCATCACTTGTTGAAGGGAGGGATTAACTAGTTTCAAAATCTGTTCCCTTATGCGAACATCAGAAACGTTCTGTGCTATTGCATCACGCACCATAGTGTCTGAATAAGGGAGGCCACAGTCACATTCAAAGGCACACTCCCTAGTAAGTCCTTGCAAAGTTGCTACCCACTCCCTATTAGTCTGACCGGCCGTACGTTTTGTACGAAAGAACGTATACCGTTTTGCAACTACATTTACTGTTTCTTTGAAATAGGCATCTAAAGCAGACAAAATTTCTTCGTAGGACAGAGTTGCTACGTCGCGTCGGGGAAACAATTTCACTATCACACGGTAGGTAGACACACCGACACAAGAAAGCAAAAACGGCTGCCGCTCTTTACCTTGAATTCTGTAGGCTGCGAGATGAAAGTGGAACTGGCGAGACCACTCGTGCCAGGTTTCATCGGCCGCCACGTATGGCCGAAAGGGAGGTGCAACAGCGTTTTGTGGCAGCGGTAGCGAAGAAGCGGCGGCTGCCGCATCGGTTTGCAGCGCACGTTGACCCTGGACGAGCTGTCCAAGTGCTTCCAATAACGCCTGCGTCTGCTGATTCTGCAAGCGAAAATATTCGGACAGTACATCTGGAGATTGTGGCGAAGCCATGACACAAACGAATCAATACAAACTCTTTTACTCGTCGCCAAATAATGTTGTGTCTAGCTCATTCAGCATAGACACAATGAGGTAGCTAGGTGGCGCTAGGTTTGCGATTACACAGTGGCGACACGCGGGTCCGACATGTACTACAGGACCGCGGCCGATTTAAGTTACCACCTAGCAAGTGTGGTGTCTAGCGGTGACACCACACTTTTCATAGCCTCTACACTGGACATGTCCATCGTGATGATAGACACAAAAACTGGACTCGTCTAATTGACGACGTGGTGCCACTCCTGCATCAAGTGTTGTTGTTTTGGACACTACAGTCGTCGTGGCTCTCCCTGCTGTCGTTTTAAGAGAACCCGAAACTATGTTCCCCATGCTGACAGTTCGTGGTGCTCTGCACGTCGACAAACTGTCAGTGTACAAACAAGCCCATTTCCTAATTTAAAGTACGTGGCTCAGCTATATGTGCTACGCGAATGAGCGAACCGTGTGTCTGACCTATAGGTCACTAGTCACTCTGTGCTGATAAGATCCTACATGGTGTTGGTATGACGCTGTTGAATCTTTTGATGTCACATTCGCACGGCTGTCGTGAGATCCTGACCAACGTCAGCAGCAATACTGGTGGATGATAAACCACGGTTTCGATATGCCCTCACGTTACCACTGTCGAATTCTGATACATGGTGGTCGATATTTCTCCTTCAGTCATGAGGTATAACACAGTCTTCCCAGAAACAACAGACATGCAAATGCGATTTTTGAACAACAAGCCCGCTGACTAATCGTTTCTTACATACAGATTGTATATACAGTTATTCCCACTTATTGTGTGCGATTGCACTGAGACGATGATGAATTGCATACGCAATCATGTAGTATCCATCATATCAAGCCGACGTTTTCTGCATAATGTCTTCATATTGTTGCAGTTTTAATGGCCAGCAGTATGCCTTTGCACTAACATCGAAACCTCATATCTGCAGCTTGTTTGCCTAGTACAGGTCAGTTCATAGTAGTCATTATTATGAAACATTCCATATTGTGGAAAAGGTCCAGTTCTACAAAAGGTATACGGATGATATATTCTTTATTATTTATGAGGACACTATAGGCGATGTCCAGTCCATCGTACAGTTATCTGACAGGGTATTTAAGAACGAACTCACATGTGAGTGTGAGGACGACAACACGATCAGCTTTGCTGATCTATCTGCCTTCAGATAAAAGTATATACTGGCCTTCAAAATTTAAAGGACACTAATAACCACGGATGCTGTATACTACTTCTCAAGCCATCCCAGTTTACATAAGTTAACAGTGTACACATACTTTATAAGATTCCACTGATGAAAACCATCAGACAGAAATGGAAACCATAGCCAAATAGCCGCAGTTTCCCTCATCTATTCTGTTAAACAGCTAAAACAGTCACCCTGCCACCCAGTCCTGTCGCAGGTTGCCTGTCTAATGAATTCCACGGGAAACAAAAATTTGATTTTCAGCTTTTCATCAATTATTGATCGAATTTAAAATGCTGTCGTAATCTAATCATTAAGAAGTATAATCTTACTGTAAACGTTTAAAACAATGTGTCAAATATTACAGTTATAAACTGTATATATGTCTTCAGGCAGCGTGAGTCAAAGTGCGTCAACACTCGGACTATATTCATTCAGCATTTGTGCATGAGGGCACTTAGCGACTTTCAATAAACCTTGCACGTAATTTCAAACCCTTCCGAAACTTTTTCTCGTTGACAGCCCTCACAAAATAATGCATCGAAAAAAATTATCCCTTTCCGCTTTTCGCGTTTCAGGCAATAAAAATTCAGCATCAGCAATCATGTTTTAATGTATTTTTTCTTCGCTACTGACTCTGTTCGCTACACATTTTGCAGGCAGTAACCATTTACACCATTGAACGTATCTACAACATTATATCGTTGTACGACACATAGTTCAGGAGATATGCCATAAACATGCGTGAAAAAGTAGCTGTTCATTATTATATGTGTGAATGATCCGAAATTAATAAAACAAACATAATTTGGATGAAAAAAGATATAAGAAAATAAAAACAAGAATGATACTAAGCAAAATGGTAAGCACGCTGTTTACGTTCCAAATACAGGAAACATTCGTGAAAACTTTGATAATACCTTTAGAGCTTATTACCTATATTAACAACAAACGACTATCCCGATACCCGGACGCAGTTGAAGGCTGCCTATCTAACTGACAACAAAAATTTGATTTTTAATATTTCATATAAATAGTGACCAAACTAAAAAATGTAAAATACTGGCATAATCTGCTTATTAATATGTATAAAGTTATGTGGAAGTTTCAACACAGTTTTACAGTTAGAAATTGTGTATACGAGTATGTTTTGAGTGAACATAACTTACCGTGTGCAAATACCAAAATTATATTCATTCTGTATATGAAAATGAGAGTACTTGGTGACTTGCAACAAGGCCGGCCGCTGGTGGCCGAGCGGTTCTGACGCTACAGTCTAGAACCGCGCGACCGCTACGGTCGCAGGTTCGAATCCTGCCTCGGGCATGGATGTGTGTGTTGTCCTTAGGTTAGTTAGGTTTAAGTAGTTCTAAGTTCTAGGGGACTTATGACCTCAGCAGTTGAGTCCCATAGTGCTCAGAGCCATTTGAACCATTTTTTTTGACTTGCAACAATCCTCACACACAATTTCAAATCCTCGAGAAACTTTTTCTCGCTGACACCTTCCCCCTCCCTCCGCCTCCCAGAAAAAATTGACGAAAGAAAAAAAAATCGCTTATTACATTTTTGCTGTTCACGTCGTAAAACCGACACATCAAAAATTACCTTTTAATTTATAGCTTCTTTCCTACTAACTGTATTCGTAACGCATTTTGCAGACAGTGCCCGCATCTCGTGGTCGTGCGGTAGCGTTCTCGCTTCCCACGCCCGGGTTCCCGGGTTCGATTCCCGGCGGGGTCAGGGATTTTCTCTGCCTCGTGATGGCTGGGTGTTGTGTGCTGTCCTTAGGTTAGTTAGGTTTAAGTAGTTCTAAGTTCTAGGGGACTTGTGACCACAGCAGTTGAGTCCCATAGTGCTCAGAGCCTTTTGAACCATTTTTTTGCAGACAGTGTCTACATACAGCACCAAATGTACCTTCAAAATTATATCATTGTACGCCACATGATTCAAGAAATGCGACGTTATAAACATTGAGATTCGTGAAATAGTAGCTTTTGCTTAGAACGGAGCGCAAATTACTCACAATATAGTCATCCAGTATTTGACCATGAGAGCGCTTGGCGACTTCCAACAAAGATTAAACATAAATCCAAACCTTTTATAAGCTTTTTCTCGTTTAAATGCTTAAATATTTAACACATTAACTCATTTGTAGAGTAATCAGAAGTTTGAAGCTATTTAGTTTTTTCCACCAACAAAAAGTTGTGCCACAGGTCACCCAGCAATAATGAAAGCTGCAATGACTGGAATGTACAAAATTTTCATGCTGTAATTTTCCATGCAGAGTGTGTTTCTACATGACTCTGTAGCGTTGTTGAGGGAGTGGAAGACGTGCTCGATGCTGCCTAGCGTTGACAGCGCCAGGGGAGGTAAAGCGACCACCTCATTTCATTCTCTTGGAGACTGTCGCACCCTAGTGCCGAACTTTAAAACTATTTGAAGAGACTTCTTTGGTTTTGTCAGCGAATTTCGAGGCTGTGGTTGCGCACGCTCCTCTGCAATGCAATGTTTTGTGTTTTATCTACGTCTGATGTTAGGCAAATGGCAAATTGATTTGGATAGTTAATTGATACAGTGATAGTCAAACGTTATTGACTTTAGTCTTCGAAGTCACTTGTTCATGAATTGCCTAGGTAACGTAAGTTCGTGTTCAGACAATAGTAAGCGAGTGGCGTCCAGTCGGGCATTGTGGTCTAGCGCCTAACGGGACAAAGTAGCCAAGTAGTCACTTTGACCGATCATCTGTAAGAGGCTGTCATATAAAATAAAAAAGAGACAGATGAGAAAAGTAAATAAACTGTTCATTATTTCAAAAGTAATCGTCTTAATTGTCAACACATTTATCCCACCGTGAGACAAGACAGTCAATCCCTTGATGGAAAAATGTTTGCGGTTGCCTACAAAGCCACTTTGTCCGCTCACATATTGCCAAGTTGTTGCGGCTGTATTGCAGAAGTTTCGCTTGGAAGCCTTTACTCGTTCTTCATACAGTTCTGAACCTTCCCCACGCGACTACCATATCCTTGGAACCTTGAAGAAAGACATTCGTGGCCGTAGATTTGCTTCGGGTGAGGAGGCGGACGCCTGGGTACAATCATGGTTCCTTACGCAACCGCAAACATTTTTTCATGAAGTCATTGATCATGTTGTCGCGCAGTGGGATAAATGTATTAACATTTACGGCGATTGTCTATGAAAAAATAGTTTGCTTACTTTCGTCTTATCTGTCTCGCTTTCATTTGACTGACTGTTATATTTTGCAATTTATGTACCTTGTTTCAAGGCAACGGAATTGATAATAAGAAAAGAGTAGTTCATAAAATAAGTATGCTAATTCATTAGTGCTTTAACAAGTTTGTAAAAACCTGTGTTCTCTTATTGCAGGTGTATGTTAAGATGCCATAGAATTATTTAAGAAAATCACTACAGCAATCATTTTCACTGTCTCAAGAAACACACTTAAAAGAAGAGTTTTTAAAAGAAACAGTGATTCTACTAGCTACAAGAAGTTTTTTGGGAACTTCATGTGTGTATTTAACCAAGACGAAGGAGAATAACTCCTTAATGATATTTTTGACAAGGGACGAAATTATTATGGCGTATTAGTAGATGATTTTTGCCACAGGAATTTCAGATTGCTGAGCGGAATAATTTGGCACATCCATTGAACATAGAGAAAAAGATGGCAGGCAAGGATTGTGTGACACAGTTTTCGAAGAGACAACGAACCTAAGCCTTAGAAAACCAGATTCCACATCATTTGGGACTTATGAGGGTAGCTCGGGAAGTAAGTTCCGTTTAGTAGTAAAAAAGGGCATCGAATACCGATAAATAAATTTATTTCACAAAAACCTTTAACATTTACACCACTTTTCAAAATAGCCCATGTAATTTTCCAGGTATTTCCCATAGTGTGGTATAAGTTTATGTATTCCTTCGTCATAGAATGTTGCCACCTGTTGTCCTAAGACGTTTAGGCACCCAACGAGTGCAAAGTTTATGAAAACCCAGTTTTTCAGTGACAGTCTCGTAAATTATTGTTCGTGAAATTCTTGGAGGTTGACGAGCAACGGCATTAATCGTAAACCTACTGTTCTTCTTAGTCATTCCTTCGACTACAGTAACCAGTTCACCAGAAACCACAAATGGACGTGTAGTTCGTTTTTCGTCATGCACTTGATAATGCCCTTCCTTATATTGTCGCACCCATCTCTTCACCATACAATTTGTTCGGCGCCAGAAGATAGCAAAGTACTTCCTCAATTTCACCGCATCAGTCAATGTATACCCATTCCCTGGTCACTTTTCGCAATTCTTTCGATTTGAGGTCAGATCTATATATGCGATCATGACATAACATCTCGTTCTGTGTTCTAAAATTGATTGTAAATGTAGCTTAGATGCCACCACCTAGCCCAAATGCATTGATCGGGACGTGTAATATAGCACTGCACTCGACTGTATCCAGTCACCTCTACATAAATAAGTTGTTTGAAAATAAATACAGTGCACTCCATCCTTACTCTCCGCAGCAGCCCATAGCAGGCTGAGTGGTTTTCACACCATTTTCCCTCACCATCTTGCTTTACATCACGAAAAGGATGACAACGTCCTCTGCTGGTGGTACTGAGTTCAAGACCTCGTGGAGAACACACTGTTTGCAGCCATCAGGGATAAACGTACTTGCGTCATCAGCTGGTGTCACGGAGGCGTCCTCTGGTGGCGACGGACTGTACTAAGATAGTTGGGGTCTGGAGCTCGTGGTGAACGCAGTAGGTGGCGAAATCTTAGATTACGGTACTTGCGTCATCAGCTGACGTCACTACAGCGTCCTCTAGTGGCACAGATATGAACTAAGCCAGTTGGGCTCTGGACTCAGTGGCGAATACACTGGGTGGTGGTGCTGCCTCTAATTCTTTAAATAAAGGCTGGTGTATGATTTCGAGAGTTGACGATTAGCAAGCAGAGTGTTTTAGATGGATTATTATTATTATTATTATTTAAGAGTTGTTTGGCTATATGGTCGTAAGTGTATTGAATTATTTAGGAGTGGTTCGCATGTCTGTAGGCTGTGCAATGGGTTATTTTTTTACTGTTTACAATTAGCAAGCGTATGTGTGTGTGTAGAGTCTTATACACGAGTTATGTCGGAGTAGTTTGCAGGTTTGTATGCTGAGGGACATGTCAGGGCGTGTGTTCTGTGGAAAACATACTCCATCCATAAATAAATTGTCCCCAAATAAATTAAGTACATTCCTTCCTCTCTCCATCAGCCTAGTGCAGGCTGAGTCCTTTTACCAGCAACCCCTAGGAATAGGGAATAAAGACAAGTCCGGTTTTCCCGCCATTATCGTGCTGGAAATTGAATTTGCCGCTTTTTTCTAGGAGGTTGGAGGTTAAGTTAGTGGACATAGCCCAATTGGTCTATTTTCCTGCCACTTTCGTGGTGTGACACATTATCCTGCTGGAATTTGAATTTCCTGCCAATTTTTTTTTTCTGGAGGGTTAAGTTAGTGGAGGTAGCCCAATTGACCTATCTTCCCGCCAAAATTCAAACGTCCCGCCAAAATCAGCCATCTTGAATGACGTCATGGCCGCCATCTTGGATGACGTCATGCGCTGTTGCCTAGTCTACAGGCCGCCATCTTTGATGACGTCATCTCCGCCATCTTGAATAAATTTGGCAACAGAGGAATGTGGGGTGACACATACTTTGTCCCACTGCTCATCCCAACCTTAATTTTACCATCGTGGTGTTTTAGTAGAGTTTTTAGTGGAGTTTAGTAGAGCGGAAGGCAGGAGGCCGACTTGGTCATCAGTATACAGGAAACTGGCGCCCAAGATCGATATTTGAACGCTGATATTTTTCACCACTCTAAACACAAGAAAGCGGTCCTGAACACGTTAATACACAGTTCGAATTGCAGCACCTGAGACACGTGTTCATGGAGAACGGTTATAGCCCAAAAGACACTGCGAATGCTTTCAGATGCCACCAAAGAAGGACACCTTGTGAATAGGTAGAAGAGGCCAAGCCGGCTGGTTTCCTTTCATACTGTGGGGCAACGAGCTGCAAGTTAGGACGTGTGCCACACAAACATGAACTAAGACCAGCGTTCTGGCCCGCCCCAAAGATTCGAGATATGCTGCTTCCTGTTAAAGACGACATAGCTATTTGTGTGCCTGGTGTGCATTGTGTCCCTTGCTAATGCGGCAGCATCTATATAGTTCATACAATTCGCACAGTTGCAGAGCGTTGCACCGAGCACAAGCAACATATTCAAGGGAGGCAACTTGACAAGGCGGCCATAGCTGAGCATTGCCTGGAAAACGGGCACAAAATACAGTTTGAAAACCAGAGGGTCTTGGCTCGTGCGTCAACATCCTGGGATTCTTTTATAAAGCAGCAGCTGAGATTAGAACGAAAAGCAACAATTTTAACAGAGACCAGGGTACAGACTTAGTAAGGCGTGGGGGCGGGATCTGAATGTCGAAAGGAAGCAACTAGAATTGCTTGACGCTTGTAGGGATGCGGAAGCGCCGGCCTCCACCTGACTTCACTCGGTCTCGCGGCGGATCGGAGCTGCCATGAACTGCCAGGTCACCTTCCATGCATGCGTCGTTTCGGCCCTCTCTGATGGGTGCCAGAGACCATAATGGTGGCTATATAAGCGTAAAACCGCACTCAGTGGTTTTACTCCCGACGACGCTGCCGCAGATATCTATCGAAAGCTCGAGACTGTTACTTGAACTGACGTGACTTGAAAGCCGAGAACTTATTCAGAGATGCCGCCGCGAAAGACTCCGAGGAGACACCGTCTCTCAACGTAATTAGCGTAGAAACCTTCATGGACCTCGAGCGAAAAACGGTGCATGTGTAACATTTATGTCACATGAAAAAGTGTTTGTTTTTATCTTCAATAAACTCTCTAAAATTTTGTATATTTAGTTGTTTAACACTCTGTGTATGTTAATATATTTATGAGGTAATAGCTCTATCACTTGTTTGATGATACAAGGCACAAAAGTATCTCCGTAGTTTTCCATTTAAATTAAAGTGCAGGGTTTCCATAAAAGAATGCTCCAGTTACAAATTTTAATAGAATCAAATGTAAGTGTTGTAGAGTGTAGATTCAAGGTCATTATTAAATAGTTACTTAAACAGTTTTAGATAAGCACATGCGCAAGGACTGCTTTGTCGTTTTCTCGCTTGCAGCGCCACGTACGTAAAATTGCGATTCCTGAGCGTAAAGGGTTTAGTGTTCTGCAGTTCGCTAAAACTGAATCTGTAATTTCCGTTCAAACTTTAATTGTGATACCCTGTGTGGGAAGAACCTCCATACAAAACGACTGGATGTGTGTGTAAAGGGAAAAGTATGGTACGACCAAAAGTGTCTGCAGGGGATGTTCGTGGTGTCAGATCATATTATCTTCATACACTATGTGATCAAAAGTATCCGGACACCACGAAAAACATATATTTTTCATATTAGATGCATTGTGCTGCCACCTACTGCCAGGTACTCCTTATCAGCGACCTCAGTAGTCATTAGACATCGTGAGAGCCGAAAGGGGCGATCCGCCGGACTCACGGACTTCGAACGTGGTCAGCTGATTGGGTGTCAACTTGTCTCATACGTCTCTGCGCGAGATCTCCACACTCCTAAACATCCCTAGGTCTGCTGTTTCCGATGTGAGAGTGAAGTTGCAACGTGAAGGGACACTTACAGCACAAAACCGTACAGGCCGATCTCGTCCCTTGGGTGTCAGAAAACCCCGACAGTTGAAGAGGGTCGTAATGTGTAATAGGTCTATCCAGACCATCACATAGGAATCCCAAACTGCATCAGAATCCGTTGCAAGTACTATGACAGTTAGGCGGGAGGTGAGAAAACTTTCATTTCATGGTCGAACGGCTGCTCATAAGCCACACATCATGCCGGTAAATGCCAAACGACGCCTCCCTTGGTGTAAGTAGCGTCAACACTGGAGGAACTGTGGGAAAACGTTGTGCGGAGTAACGAAACACGGTACACAATGTGGCGGTCCGACGGCAGGGTGTGGGTATGGCGATTGCCCGATGAACGTCATCTGCCAGCGTGTGTAGCGCCAACAATAAAATTCGGAGGCGGTGGTGTTATGGCGTGGTCGTTTTTTTCATGGAGGGGTCTTGCACTGCTTGTTGTTTTGCATGGCACTATCACAGCACAGGCCTACGTTGATGTTGTAAGCACCCTCTTGCTTCCCACTGTTGAAGAGCAATTCGGGGTTGGCGATTGCATCTTTCAACACGATTGAGCACCTGTTCATAATGCACGGCCTATGGTGGAGTGGCTACACGACAATAACAGCTCTGTAATGGACTGGCCTGCACAAAGTCCTGACCTGAATCCTATAGAACACCTTTGGGATGTTTTGGAAGGCCGACTTCGTGCCAGGCCTCACTGACCGACATCGATACCTCTCCTCGGTGCTGCACTCCGTGAAGAATGGGCTGCTATTCCGCAAGTTACCTTCCAGCACCTGATTAAAAGTATGACTGTGAGAATGGAAGCTGTCATCAAGGCTAGGGGTGGGTCAACACCATATTGAATTCTAGCATTATCGAACTTGTAAACCATTTTCAGCTAGGTGTCCGCATACTTTTGATCACATAGTGTATCTACATATACAGTATATTCCGCTAGCCACCTTCTGTGCTTGGCGGAGGGTACCCTGTACCACTGCTAGTCATTTCCTTTCCTGTTTCAGTCACAACTAGAAAGCAGGAAAAACGATTGTCTATGTGCCTCCGTATGAGCCTTCGTTTCTCGTATCTTATCTTCTTGGTCCTTATGCGCAATGTTTGTTGGCGCCAGTAGAATCGTTCTGCTGTCAGCGAAAAATGCCAGGTTCCTAAATTTTCTCCATAGTACTCCTTGAAAAGAATTCCACCTTCCCTCCAGGGAATCCCGTTTGAGTTCCGAAAGGATCCGTTTAACACTTGCGTGTTGTTCAAACCTACCGGTAATAAATTTAACATCCCGCCTTTGAATTACTTCGATGTCTTCCTTTAATCCGGACTGGTACGGATCCCAAACATTCGAGCAGTACTCAAGAACAGATGCAGATGAACCACACTTTCCCAAAATCCTTCCAATAAACCGAAATCGCCCATTCGCCGTTCCCCTACTACAATCCGCACATGTTCGTTCCACTTTATAGTGCATTACAGTATTACGCCCAGATATTTACGCGACGTGACTGTGTCAAGCAGCGCACTGCTAATGCTGTATCCGAACATCACGAGTTTGTTTTTCCTACTCATCCATGTTGACTTACATTAATCTACATTTAGAGTTAGCTGCCATTCAGCACACCAACTAGAAATTTTGTCTAAGTCATCTTGTATCCTCCTACAGTCACAAAACTTGAACACCTTACCGTACACCACAGCATCATCAACAAACAACCGCAGACTGTTGCCCACCCTGTCCCCAAGTTCATTTAAGTATATAGAAAATAATAATGTTCCTATCACACTTCCCTAGGGCACTCTTGACAACAACCTTGTGTCTGATGAACATTCGCTGCCGAGGATAACATACTGACTTTCCGTTACTTAAGAAATCTTCGAAACACTCGTCTATTCCATATGCTCATACATTCATTAATTTTGCAGTGAAACACCGTGTCAAATGTTTTCCAGAAATCTAGAAATATGGAATCTGTCTGTTGCCCTTCATCCATAATTCGCAGTATATCACGTTAGAAAAAACCTTCTTAGTCCTATGAAGTCTATTAGGGAAGCAAGTCCTCAACTTCTGGTGCCAAATACTGCAGTGTGGAACTTGTTAAGAAAACGTTTACATGTGCGTCGTTACCCGTTACAATTAGTACACGCTTTAAAAACAGATGACTTTGACGTACATCGTAACTTTTGAAGTGAATTGTTACAGCGGGAAGATGACCGTCTTGTTCATTGACGAGGCAACTTTCCATTTGAGTTGTAATACCCTTAATGTTCGTATCTGGGGGTCAAAAATTCTCATCAGCTCATACTGTACCAAAGAGATTCCCCACAATTAAGCGCTTTCTGCGCTGTGATCCGACTCCGTGCTGCCATAACAGGAGTGGTTTATCTGGACATGTTGCAAGAATGACTCTTTCCCCAATTAGAAGGTGACCCTGAAAACATTTCGTGACAAGATCTAGCCCCTCCCCATTGTCACCTCTTCATTCTAGAATCGTTGAACGTCGAACTCTGTGACCATTGCAATGACTGTAACGGTCAACACGACAGACCTCGTATCTGCAGAGCATCCCGTTCACGTGACCTCACGTCATGCGGTTTTCTTCCTTTGGGGCGTTACAAAAAATCATCTCTGCGTTCCGCCACAATCTAATGATTTGCCAGAGTTGAGATACGGAACTGAAGATACTGTTGCTTCCATTACTCCACACTTGTTAGATTAAACTGTTACAATATTCCATTAAACCACATTATTTTCTGGACACTCTGTGTTGTTCCGATGTGGTCCAATAGCCTGTTCATCACTGTTTTCCAGATTCTGTCATTAATTTCCCTTTTTAGGATTAAATAATTATTTTTAATAGTGCGTTTTCTGTTATTGAAGCTTGTTCTTCTTCTTCTACCTACAGAACGAGAAGGTGCGTTGATCATCACGTTGGACTCGCATTGGGCAGGACGACGCGCAGGTTTTCCACTGTTTCCCTAAATCCCTCAGGGCAAATGCTGGTTGATTCCTGTTACAAGAACACGGCCTATTTCATTCTCCGTGCTGCCCGCCAGCCTAGCTTCCGCTTCACCTCTAATGCCCTCGTCATCGACCGGACGCTAAATCCTTGTCATTCCTTTCCTTTGTAAAATTATTCTGCCTCTGCTACTTCTCATTTGATTTGTGCATAGACTACTACTACAATGAGGTGAGGTAAGTCATGGGATAGCGATAGCCGGCCGGAGTGGCCGTGCAGTTCTAGGCGCTACAGTCTGGAACTGCGTGACCGCTACAGTCGCAGGTTCGAATCCTGCCTCGGGCATGGATGTGTGTGATGTCCCTAGGTTAGTTAGGTTTAAGTAGTTCTAAGTTCTAGGGGACTGATGACCTTAGAAGTTAAGTCCCATAGTGCTCAGAGCCATTTTGGATAGCGATACGCACATATTCAAATAGCGGTAGTACGCGGCGCATTCAAGTTCTAAGGCCTCCGATTTTTTTCTTCGGACTGGAAAGAGATAGAAACATGCACATTGTTTTAAAATGAGGCCGCGTTCATTGTCAATACATCCCAGAGATGGCAGCACCGTACGGCAGATGGAATTTTACTGCCAGCGGCGAGAATGAGAACTGTTTTAAATACTTAAAATGGCGACGTTTTCCTTACTTGAACAGCGTGCAATCATTCGTTTTCTGAATTTGCGTGGTGTGAAACCAATTGAAATTCATCGACAGTTGAAGGAGACATGCGGTGATGGAGTTATGGATGTGTCGAAAGAGCGTTCGTGGGTGCGACAGTTTAATGAAGGCAGAACATCGTGTGACAACAAACCGAAACAACCTCGGGCTCGCACAAGCCGGTCTGACGACATGATCGAGAAAGTGGAGAGAATTTCTTTGGGGGATCGCTGAATGACTGTTGAACAGATCGCCTCCAGAGTTGGCATTTCTGTGGGTTCTGTGCACACAATCCTGCATGACGACCTGAAAATGCGAAAAGTGTCATCCAGGTGGGTGCCACAAATGCTGACGGACGATCACATGGCTGCCCGTGTGGCATGTTGCCAAGCAATGTTGATGCGCAACGACAGCATGAATGGGACTTTCTTTTCGTCGGTTGTGACGATGGATGAGACGTGGATGCCATTTTTCAATCCAGAAACAAAGCGCCAGTCAGCTCAATGGAAGCACACAGATTCACCGCCACCAAAAAAATTTCGGGTAACCGCCAGTGCTGAAAAAATGATGGTGTCCATGTTCTGGGACAGCGTGGGCGTAATCCTTACCCACTGCGTTCCAAAGGGCACTACGGTAACAGGTGCATCCTACGAAAATGTTTTGAAGAACAAATTCCTTCCTGCACTGCAACAAAAATGTCCGGGAAGGGCTGCGCGTGTGCTGTTTCACCAAGACAACGCACCCGCACATCGAGCTAACGTTACGCAACAGTTTCTTCGTGATAACAACTTTGAAGTGATTCCTCATGCTCCCTACTCACCTGACCTGGCTCCTAGTGACTTTTGGCTTTTTCCAGCAATGAAAGACACTCTCCGTGGCCGCACATGCACCAGCCGTGCTGCTATTGCCTCAGCGATTTTCCGGTGGTCAAAACAGACTCCTAAAGAAACCTTCGCAGCTGCCATGGAATCATGATGCCAGCATTGTGAAAAATGTGTACGTCTGCAGGGCGATTACGTCGAGAAGTAACGCCAGTTTCATCGATTTCGGGTGAGTAGTTAATTAGAAAAAAAAAATCGGAGGCCTTAGAACTTGAATGCACCTCGTATGGCGCAAACAAGATATAAAAGGGCTGTGCTTTGGCGGAGCTGTCATTTTCACTCAGGCGAGTCATACGACAAGATTTCCGACGTGATTATAGCCGCACGGCGGGAGTAAATAGACGGTAAACGCGTAATAGTAGTTGGAGCTAGATGCGTGAGACATTCTATTCTGGAAATTGTTAGAGAATGCAATATTCCGAGATCCACACTGCCAAGAATCTTTCGAGAATACCAAATTTCAGGCATTACCTCTCATCACAGACAACGCAGTGGCCGACGGTCTTCACTTAACGACCGAGAGCAGCAGTGTTCGCGTAGAGTTGTCAGAGCTACGAGACAGGCAACAGTGCGAGAAATAATCGCAGAAATCAAAGTGGAACGTTCGACGACTGTATGCGCCTTAGGACAGTGTGGCGAAATGCGGCGTTAATGGGTAATGACAGCAAACTACCGACGTTAGTGGCTTTGCTGACAGCACGACGTCGATTGCAGCGCCTCTCCTACGCTAGTGATCATTTTGATTGGGCCCTAGAAGACTGGAAAACCGTGGTCTGGTCAGATGAGTCCTGATTTCAGTGGGTAAGAGATAATGGTAGTTTTCGAGTGTGGCGCAGACCACACGAAGCCATGGATACAAGTCATCAACAGGGCACTGCGGAAGCTGGTGGTTACTAGGTGATGGTGAGGGATGTGTTTACATGAAATGGACTGGGTCCTCTGGTCCAACTGAGCCGATCATTGACTGGAAATGGTTATGTCCGGCTATTTGGAGACCATTTGCAGCCATTCCTGGACTTTATGTTTCCAAATAACAATGGAATTTTTATGGATGACAATGAACTATATCACCGGGCCGGAAATGTTCGTGATTGGTTTGAAGAACGTTCTGCACAATTCGAGCGAATGATTTGGCTACCTAGGTCGCCCGATATGAATCCCACTGAACATTTATGAAACATAATCGAGAGGTCAGTTCGTGTACAAAATCCTGCACCAGCAACACACTCAATTACGGACGGCTGTAGAGACAGCATGGCTCAGTATTTTTGCAGGATGCTTCAACGGCTTGTTAAGTCCACGCCACGTCAAGTTGCTGCACTGTGCTGGGCAAAACTAAGTCCGATACGATGTTAGGAGATATCCCATGACTTTTGTCACCTCAGTGTGTAATTTAATGTCTTCTACCTGGTTTGGCAGATCAGAGCTCTTGCCAATACAGTGGTATAACCGGTTCCCGTCTGATCACCCAAGTTAATCGCTGAGGGACTTGGCTAGTATTTCGCTAGGTGACTGTCCGGGGTCTGCCGAGCGCTGTTGGCAAGCAGTGTGCTCTCCGCCTTTGTGAGTTCAGCTCAGGGGTTACTTTACTGGGAAGGAGCGGCTCCGGTCACGAAAACATAACGGACAGGAGAGCGATGCGCTGACAACATGCCGCTTCATATCCGCATTCATTCACTCCTATCGTCTGAGGGTGAAACGGCGGTCGGTCGGTACCATTCGGCCTTCCAAGGCTTGTTAGGGTGGAATTACACAGCTCTTGCTTGGCGTTGCGTGTACTGTACTATTGCTATACTAACAGCAACCCTCTTATTTTTGTATCCAAATGCAATGACAGTGCGCGTGCGATCACTTGCCACGCTAAGAGCACTAAAATAACTGTCGTAGACATTTTCACTGTCTTTCCAAGCAGTCAGGATTTTAAGTTCCTGTTTCGTTCCGTCCCCTCCCCTCTCCCCCCGCCCCATCCCACTGTGGATCCTTCCTTTTGTCCGATTTCCTCCCAACTTTCCTCCGTGTCTCCTACGTGTGCCAATTACGAGACTTTTTCTTCACGGAAGGCCGGAATGACGCCGCGGAAGGGGCAAGAGAGAAGCAAATTACGCGGCCGGCCGAGCCCTGCAAGGGGCCTGGGCTTCAGTTCTAATTGGGCGCGCTATGCACGCCACGCCACGACGGGCCAGGGCTATTAGGAAGTCCTCAGGTAATAGCTTTCTGCCGTCCCCGGCACCGCGCCCTTAAAAGAATTACGTCTCTCTTGCCGTAAGCCGGGGGTAGTAATGAGGGGTGACAGCGAGATTGCTTCTAATGGTCTTATAAACACTCGCTTTTCGACACGCGATCTGCCGCATTTTTTTGTAGCTTCCTATCAAAAAAATTGTCCCTCTACATTCAGACCGTCTGTCCTTCTCAAAAGAGCGGTGAAGCGATCTCATTATCAGCTAATTTCGTGTCGGAAGTGAATCGAGGGGAGGGTGGGGGCCGAGGATTAAGCAGCGCCGATTATTGTAGTTCCAACAACTTTCTGCAGCTGTGAAGTTCTCTTAGAGTGCCTCCGCTTCTTGCATACGAAGACTGGTGATAAAAACTTTTCTCGTTCATCGATGTTTAGAAATGAGTTATAAACTCTTCCCAATGACTGCTACATAAGATACAGGTAGTTAGAAATGAAGGAGGTCCGTAAATTCACTAAAAAAGATATGAAAAATGCAGTCAGGTGAGTATAAAGCAGGGTACCAAAATATCGCATCGCTGTTTGTGTTTAACTGATTATTTTCACTGAGATCCTCAAGTTCCCCGTGACCACTTTAGTAAGAACTAGTTCGTTGTGTAGCGAGTTGCTATGTTTCTGTTTTATACAAAATGCGTTAAACACGCTCATGGAGATCCAGTGAGTTCTGGTAGAGCGAGATGTCTCACTTAATGGTTTTGCTGAAATTAGTTTTTAGTCGATAAGACATTAGTGATCTCTTTCCAACTAGCCGCGTAGTCACTAATGATCGACAAAATAATGACCAACGTGCTTACGTAACTTATTTAATCCCCAAGCTCATCATTCGTCATATCAACTGCGTCTGTTGAATGGAACAAAACCATTTCTCTCGCTTTCTCTCTCTCTTTCTCTCTTCCTCTCTCTAGAAGAGCAGTATTCGATGAGGCTGTTTCGATCTGTTGCAAGACATTACTGAGTGGAAATAAGATTTTATCACCACCACTTGAAATCTAGCCTCTGTCGACAGTGCTCTGTTCTTCCGATACTTTCGTGACACGTTCGTGATTTGGCACCAAGGTCGGAAAAATCTCGACGAATTCTTGGAACATCTCGACAGCATTAACACTAATATATAGTTACCATGGAAGTATAAAAAGGCAAATCATGGTCCCTCCTCTAGATCCTCGTCCACCGCTAACGAAATGGATGCCTTGGCTACAGCGTCTATAGATAACCTACACGCACCACCAGCTTTTATCTCCTGGAAGAGAAGCGCAATGTATTATAAAAATTGACACATCGTGCGAGAAAAATATAAAACACCAATAATCTGCCCCATGAGCTGAGACACCTACGCAAGATCTTCGGGAGAAACGCCTACAACATTCACCAAATGAATTAAGTGTTCTCAAGAAAGAATCGTAATAAGACCACCGAAGCGGACCAGCAAAAGAAACTTGCTGTTTTGTCGTTCTGTGACCAAGGAAAGCTTCGAGCCTGAAAAGGCACAAAATCATATCGGTCTTCAGGCCACCGAAAAAATTCAGCAATTTCTGAGACCAGCAGGTCTCAGAACACCTGGAATATACGAGATACCTTGTGACTTTGCGAGCGTGGTCAGTCTTAGCGCCGGACAAACAGTACGCACTGTAGAACATTGCAGGAAGGAACATGATAATTTTTATCGCCTACGCTATCCCGAACCTTTCTAAAGTGGAGTACGATTTCTGTCTGCTAAGTACATCCGTCCATTGTGAGTAGCTGTGACGAATGTGTGTTGAGTTTAATGGTATCCTTCTATTGATGATGTGACAGAGAGAGGAGAGACTGAAATCCTTTATCGGCAGACAGCCTGCTCGTCTCGAGTAGCAGCAGTGAGATAGTGGAACTTGGCGTCCCCACGTGACACGCGAACAGCCTCCCTTGCTCTCACCCCATGAGTTGCTGTGGAGATGTTTGGAACTTAATCCAGGACACTGATGCAAAGCTTAGTGATCGGGAACTTAGGCACCACATCATCTCCCCTTCCCTGCTAAATACTAATCATGAAAATTTCTTAAACTACCGAGACGAACTGGCAAGTCCAAATCTACATACATACTCACAAGCCACCATGTGGTGCATGGCAGAGGGTACTTTGTGCTACTGCTAGTTATTCCCTTTCCTGTTGCTCTCGCAAATCGAGCGAGGGAAAAACGACTGTCTGTGTGCTTCCGCATGAGCTTGATTTCTTTTATCTTGTCTTCGCAGTCCTTATGCAAGATATATGTTAGTGGCAGTAGGATCGTTCCGCAATCTGTCTCTAAACTTGTACAATAGCGTATCGTGAAAAGGACGTCTTCTTTTGGCCAGCGATTTCATTTGAGTTTACGAAGCATTTCCGCAATACTCGCTGACGCTAAGAAATCTAGCTGCACGCCTCTAAATTGTTTCGATGTCTTCCTTTACACCAACCTGACAGGGATCACAAATACTCTTGCAGTAGAGAAGAGCGTTGTACCTTGATAAACTTTGTATATATCCCCTGTACTAGAAGCTTAATAAATAATATTTTCTTATTCCATTTTTAAGTGATGGGTTGGCATGTTACGCGTTGTTGTCTTTTTCTTAAAACATAATAAATTATTCCGGAAAAGTAACGTTTTTCGAAATGTGGAAACATGTTCCAAGGTACAACATGATCATGTGCCTAGGAAAAAATATTCGACTGTAATTTAAAAGCGTTGCAATCGAGAAAATCTTGTCAGTGCTCCATATGATAGTACATCTGCTACATTGTTACTCTACTGCACCCTAATAATCAGTAAGTACAATCAAAATAAGCATAAGTATTATAAAAACCACATAAAAGTTTAATGCATTTTTAAATAGAAACTGTTGCATACTAACACAAATTTCCATTTTTCAGGACAGGTAAAACTGTTAAGACATTAAAGAAACTCAGTTCATTTGCAATTATCACATGTCCAGTGGTAAAAGACCTCCTTCTGTTTCAAAGTACAAGATGGTCCACGACCAGCCACGTATGACTTACCTGAAACTTCCTGGCAGATTAAAACTGTGTGCCGGACCGAGACTCGAACGCGGGACCTTGCTTGCGCGGGCAAGTGGTCTACCATCCGAGTTCGAGTCTCGGTCCGGCACACAGTTTTAATCTGCCAGGGAGTTTCATATCTGCGCACACTCCGCTGCAGAATGAAAATGTCATTATGACTTACCCGTCCACATCTTTTATAAATAATTATAAAACATAAGGGGCAGTGAAATGAAAACGAGACCGATAGCAAATAATTAAGTAAACTGTTTATTATTTCAAAAGAAATCGCCATACTGTAAACACATTTATCCCACTGTGAGACAAGGCGGCCAATGCCTTCATGGAAAAATGTTTGCGACTGCCTACAAAATGGCTCTGACCACTATGGGACTCAACTGCTGTGGTTATCAGTCCCCTAGAACTTAGAACTACTTAAACCTAACTAACCTAAGGACACCACACACATCCATGCCCGAAGCAGGATTCGAACCTGCGACCGTAGCAGTCGCACGGTTCCGGACTGAGCGCCTAGAACCGCTAGACCACCGCGGCCGGCCCGCAAGAATGGCCCGACAGGCGTCCAGTCAGTGACAAGTAAGTCGGCACAGGCTCGCGAGCCTCAGCATGGTCGGTCTAACCGGAGTGACGGGCCATCCAAGGTCGGATTAGAGGGGGATGTGTGTGATGTCCCTAGGTTAGTTAGGTTTAAGTAGTTCTAAGTTCTAGGGGACTGATGACCACAGATGTTAAGTCCCATAGTGCTCAGAGCCATTTGAATCAACCATTCTTGCGGTGTCTATCGCTGTGCATATTGTTATACTGTACGTTATTGTGCAGTTTTATCCTTTGTTGGGATTAAAAAACGTCGTTGTTGGCTTTATTCCATATTCTCTACAGTCCTTATTACTGTAGATTCATTGTGTGTACAGTTGTCTGTTTTTCAGCATGTCTGGATTCAAACATAAACACGTAATTTTTTCACTAAATGAAAAATTAGCAGTGCTACAAAGACTGGACGAAGGAGAATCGCTCTAAAAAATTGCAAGGGAACTGAATGTAGGTGTTACGACAATTAAGGATTGGAGGAAGAACCGGAAAGACATTGAATCCTATACAGTTACGATTGATGGTGAAAACACTCTGAAGAATCGCAATACATTAAAAAAGCCTAAACTTGAACTGCTTGATAATGCATTGTGGATGTGGTTTTGTCAAGAAAGATGGAAAGGAACTTCAATATTAAGAAAAAGCGATAGTTTTGCACAAAAAACTGGAAGTCGAAAGTAATTTCGCTGCCAGTGAAGGTTGGATTGATGGTTGGAAAACTCGTCATGGTGTCCGATTTGTTTCTATTTCCGGTGAAAAACTATCTGCCGATGCCGCAGCTACTAAGGAATTTTCTGTTAAGTTTGAAGAAATTGAAGAAGAAATTGAACTGTTACCCTGCCAAGTGTATAACATCGACGAAACAGGGCTGTACTTCAAAATGTTGCATACAAATACGCTCGCAGCTTCAAATGAATCCGTGGTAGGAACGAAACTTATAAAAGATAGAATAACAGTCATTTCTTGTAGCAACGCAGATGGTACCCACAAGCTCCCCTTGTTCGTCATTGGCAAATCTAAGAAGCCAAGGGCATTCAAAAATATTATCTTCCTCGCCCGTTTATTACCGCAATCAAAAATCTGCTTTTTAAATCCTGGTTTTTCGACGAGTTTGTGCCATCTGTCGAAAAAGACTTGAAGCAAAAATATCTGCCTGTTCGTGCTCTACTGCTGTTGGATAACGCACCATCACATCCATTTGAGGAAGATTTGGTGAAAGGGGACATAAAAGCTCTCTTGCTGCCTCCTAATGTGACCTCACTCATCCAACCAATGGATCAAGGCGTTATCGAATGGTTAAAAAGGTGATATCGCAGAAAGTATATCAGCTCAGTCTTGGAAAAATCTGAAGAAGGTCATAACATAACTTATTTGAGGCAATGAAATCAGTGAACATCAAAGATGCTATGTACACAATCGCTGCAGCATGGGATGAACTGAAATCTGACACACTGCGGAAATCGTGGCGCAAGCTTTGGCCACAAGTCATGACTGAAAATGAGCATACCGAAGATGAGCAAAACAACGAGGCACTGGAAATCGTTAAAGATCTACAAACTCTGGAGCCGAACGTCCCCGCCAATAAAGCTGAAGAGTGGATCAACGAATGTGACAAAGACTGTGACACTTTTGAAGAGCTCAATGACGACCAGATTGCGGCCGCTGTTAGCCAGGAAACTGTGAATTAGGACTCGGACGGCGAAGACGAGCCCCCCACCCGGATTTCACACAACGATGCAAAAAACGCTTTTGACATCGCCCTTCAATAAATCGAGCGGAATCCAACTTCAAATCCAATGGACGTTTTATGGATAAAAAAAATGGAGGGACACTGCAGCTAAATCTAGAATAACATCTGCTAAACAAAAATGTATCACTGACTTTTTTCGAAGTAATTTGTTTTTGTTTTTACTGTAAAAACAATGCATACAGTATAATCATTTCTTAGTTTATACACATAGTAGTTTATTTCTTTGTAAAAAATTTCTTTTTTATATACAGTGCTATAAACATTTTTTAGTTTACAGTATATATCGTTTATTCGTTATTAAGTACGGTAGAGTACTGTAATTAGTTTGTCGTTTTTCCTTTTATAACCAATACATATTATAGTGTGTTTACACGTTTTGTAGTTAATATATTGTTTAACACTGTGTGAAAAACATCTTTTTATATTACTGTAGACATCTTTCAGTTCTTAAATCGCTTAATTTTTTGTAGTAAATGTCTTTTTGTATTTTTTGAAGTAAATATTAGATTTTTCGGATAATCCGACCCTTTTTCGTTCCGACCATGGTCCCGGCCCCGAAGGTGACGGATTAGAGGGGTCCTACTCTAGAAGTGAAATATTCATAACATGCCTTATATCTCATAAACTGTTCGAGATATCTAAATAAGTTTTTGGCAAATGATAGCACACAAAGCGGGGAGTATTTTGCCATATAATTAACACTTGAAACATCCTTATCTACTGCTTTATTCAAGGAACTACACGTTTTTAAATTCAATATTGTGATTATTTTAAGGGTCATCGATAGTTGGTGAAAAGAGAACTATTGACTTGGAACAACATAAGTATCCCGCGTCCGGCCATCCTGATTTAGGTTTTCCGTGATTTCCCTAAATCGCTCCAGGCAAATGCCGGGATGGTTCCCTTCAAAGGGCACGGCCGACTTCCTTCCCTAATCCGATGAGACCGATGACCTCGCTGTCTGGTCTCCTTCCCCAAAACCAACCAACCAACCAACAACATAAGTGAAGAAACTAAACTTTGCCGGCCGCGGTGGTCTCGCGGTTCTAGGCGCTCAGTCTGCTTTCGGCCGGTGAGCGGCGAGGACGTCTTGTTTACGTCCCGTCCGCAGAGTCGCGGTCCCGTCAGCAGAGTCGCGAGCGCGCGTAGTTTGTTTACTTCCTCGCCGCAGCTAATACTCGCGTCCGTTAACACTGAGTCGCCATGGCTCATTCGTACAGAAAAGCTACCATCAAGATCAGCTTCCAGCCCGACTACGCACGACCACGAGCCTTTGATGTCGAACGATTCATCCGTGACGAAGTTCAAATACCAACACAGCACATCATCGGTATCCACCTATCGATCACAAGTAGCGTCGTTTACGTCAAGATGGTCGATGACGAGTTATGTCACGCAGTTGTGAACAGATGCGTGAACACTCTTAAGTTCAAACACTCCGATGGTCACATCGGAGAGCTTACTGTTGACCATGCTGGACTAGGATTACGCACACTAAGAGTCTTCGAACTCCCTTTCGAAGTACCACCGGACTTCGTTACCTCAGCTTTCCGCCCTTATGGGACGGTAATTAGCCACGTGGCCGAAAAATGGAACACCTTCGAGACGTACCAAGTTCTCAACGGCGTCCGACAAGTGAAAATTGAATTAAAGAAACATGTGCCGTCCTACTTAGTCATAGGTGGATGTCGAGCAATAATAATGTACGACGGTCAACCTCGTACTTGTTCTGGTTGCGGCCAGGAGGGTCATGTGCGCTCGGCGTGTATTCAACGTCGGGTTACACAACTTCCATTGCATGACACGACACCACCTCCTACGCTCACGGCCCTCCCCCTCAATTACGCAGAGGTGACACGATCGACCGTCATGACAGACGACAACCCCCCCGGAAGACAGGAAGCGTTAGAATGCGCACCTGTCGCCGGTCCTGGATTGACCAACACCATTACGGTGTCTGCAGGGGTTGAAGAACGCCGCCCATCGACTCCACATGAAGATTCGGACGAGAGAATGGAACTCGACGCTAGGGTTGTACCGACCTCTGCCTTTCTACCTGAGGGGGATGCTATACGGGAACCACAAACTCTTTCGGACACAGAAACCCACGTCCGCAAACAAAGGTCACCGAGAAAACATAAAAAGCGACGTCGCACACCCTCAGACGATTGCCTCCGGCGGACGTCTTCTCCGGTTGACGACCGGACGGCCGACGAAACGACGAGGAAAATGGATGACAGGAGATCGCCCTCACCTGTCACTTTGCCTGATTTTGACAAACCCGATTCCGCTTTCTCGGACAAACGGATGGCCAGCATAGCGCCCGCCTTGGTACACAACCGGAAACAACTGCGGATTCACCCTTACTCACTCAGCCCACAAGTGTTCTACCGCAGCCACCGTTAACTTACGGACCTTGGGCGGATGACATTGAAGACGATTCTACGGCCGTTGTGGTGGATGAGGAGAGGGGTCTCTCCTCCCACACCTCGGCCCCTCCCGAGTAGCAACAGATGATGGCGCGGACGCGGCCAGCAGATCACAGGCCCCACCTTTTACGGCGACACTGACGGCGGCCCCCACCGCAGGAGACGATCTACAGACCTATCGCCTAACGACCATCAACATTAACACCATTCGGACACGTACGAAGTTGTCGCTGCTCCAAGACATGCTCAATGCAGCAGATGTTGACATTGTCTTTCTCCAAGAAGTCTTTGTCGCCGATTTCCCAGTTATGTATGGTTATACGGCTCATGTGTCCCACGCCTCGCCAACTAACAGTGGAGTCGCCATTCTCCTCAGAGAGGGCCTCGAGGCGGACGAAGACCGATATCTCCCCGACGCTAGAGGAATGGCCGTAACGGTGCAAGGCGTCCGGTTTATCAATGTGTACGCCCCTTCCGGAACGAATCGCCGTCGTGACCGATCGCTCTTCTTCGCAGAAGGAATAGCACCGCTTTTTCAGGGCAGGCACGATGACTTGATATTAGGGGGCGATTTCAATTGCACCCAAGCACCTAAAGATCAGCTGCCACGCCATTCACCGTGCCCCGAACTTGGGACACTCATCGGCGATCTCCAGCTGGTAGATACATGGGAACATGTCCGAGGAAATAGACCGGGATACACCCATTTCACGAGTCACTCGTCTAGTCGCATCGATAGGATTTACGTCTCCCGTTCTCTCGCGGCAACGGTGAGTGACACGGAGGTGTGGCCAGTAGCCTTTTCTGATCACGAGGCCTATATATGTGCCGTTACCCTTCGTCGCCAACGGGTGTGGCGCAGCCGACATCCCTGGAAATTAAACCTTGCTCATCTCGCTTCTCCGGATTGTCGACGCGCCATCGAAGACACGTGGAGTTTGTGCGTCCGCCGCCTCCCAACGTATCCTACGTCGATTAGCTGGTGGTTAACCTGCGCCAAGCCGGCCCTACGGCGAACCTTTATTGCGTATGGTCGTGAGACTGCTGCTTGGAGGCGGCAGACCCTCGATTTTTATTTCACCGTTCTTCGCCAATGCGCCTCCTTGCCACCCACACCGGAACGACAGCTGACAGTTCAGCGTGCGAAAGCACAGATCGTAGCCCATTTGCGCCGACAACTCGAAGGGACGATCGTCCGAGCGCGGACACAAGACAGACTCGCAACGGAACGACCCACCATGTACCACGTCATCCGAGAACGTACACTGCGAAGACGGGCGCTGATACATGCCATCACCACTGAGGACGGCCGCCATCACACCACACAACGCGATATTGCTGCAGCCTTCTTCGACCATTACGCACGACTTTATTCTGCTCAATGTTCCGACCCGACGACGGTGATAGCAGTCTCACAACTGGTTTACGGCATTGTCCCACAGGATTTACAAACTGAATTATTGAACGACATTACGGAAGACGAAGTTATCGACGCCATCGGTAAAGGAGCGGCGAATAAGTCTCCTGGCCCCGACGGGCTCCCTGTGGAGTTTTATAGAACTTTCCAGTATTTACTGGCTCCCAAGTTAACAGACATCTGTCGGGAGCTTATGTCCCCCGCGGTGCCGCTCCCTGCGACCTTCGTAGAAGGAATAATTATACCGGTTCACAAACCTAAAGGTGGGGCTCGAATACAAGATTACCGCCCGCTAACACTCGTCAACTGCGACATGGAGATATTCACCAGACTATTAGCAAACCGTCTACGACCGACCCTACCTTACGTCATCTCGCCAGATCAGACTTCCCTAGGGGGTATCAACAACATCCACACAGCACTGTGTCGATACCGTGACTTAATAGCCCTAGCCAGGGCACGCCGCATCCCGGGAGCGCTGGCATCACTAGATTTTAGCCAAGCTTTTGATCGAGTGGATCACGCGTACCTAACGTCCGTTCTCCAGCACATGCAGTACCCACAGCAATTCACAGGCGTCGTGATGCGCCTCCTCCGAGGGGCGACTTCAAAAGTGCTCGTTAACGGGCGTCTCTCGCAGTCCCTCCCGATTTTCCGCTCCGTGCGTCAAGGCTGCCCCTTGTCGACGTTACTATATGCTCTGGCACTGGAACCGCTCCTCTGTGGTCTCCGTCAGCGCCTCACCGGTCTTACCCTACGCGTCGTCACATTTCGCTGTACAGCATATGCAGGCGACCTGGTTCTCGTGTTCCGCAATCGCGACGATGTCAACAGAGCACTAGAATGGATTACCACGTACGGTGTGGCTTCCGGCAGCTGTCTCAACGTCGCCAAATCGGTCGCCATGGCCATAGGAGACGGGTTGACCCCAGCGTGTGTCGAACCCCTACAGCTTCGTGGCACTATCAAATGTCTCGGAATAGAGTTTCACAACGACATACGGCGCACTGCGGCTCTTACCTACCGCCGCTTATTACAACAAATTAGGGTCCAGATCTTCGACCTTCGTCTGCGGACCCTCGACATTCTCCAAAGGACACACTTCGTCAATGTTTACCTCGCATCGCGCCTTCCACATATAGCGCGTGTTCTCCCAATACCGTTACTGATGGCTCGCCGTCTATTAGCGGCATTCGGAGCCTACGTCAGTACCGGCATGCTCTTCAAAGTCAGTTATGAGTCACTGACCCTTCCCCCAGAAAGGGGAGGTCTTGGCCTAGTCCATGTCCACGACAGAGCTGTGGCCCTGTATGTCAGCTCACACATCAAGCTGTGGCGCCACCACCCGGACAGTTTGACAGGTTTGCTGTTGGAGTCCTTAGCTCCACCCTCCCTTATGCCCCCACTGACGACGCAAGACATACCCCCACCCTTCTACTACTTCGGGAACTTTTACATTGAACACAGCTATGTCCGTATCGCAGTACCACCGACGAAACAGGCGTCGGCGCGGGATATATATCATGTCCTACAGCAGAGGCGCCCACCGAACATCGTGGAGACCAAAAGCCCTCAGGTTAATTGGAAGGTGGTGTGGAAGACGATTCACGTGGTTCCACTGGACACAGCCGTCCGATCCACATGGTACATCACAGTCAATGGTAAACAGATCACCCGATCGCGCCTCCACAAGATAAACATGGCGGAATCGCCTCTCTGCGTAGACTGCGGGATACCAGACACGGAAGAACACCGTCTCACATGTGGCGCGGCAGCAGACGTATGGCGCTTGGTGCGACAAATTTTGTCGTATTTTCTACGAGTGACTCCGGAACACATTACACCTCGGTTTGTACTATTTCCGGATCAACAGTATTTCCCGCGCGCCAAGACCAACGCTGTCACGTGGATCCGTGCGCATGCGGTACACTACTTATTTCACGATGGACCTAAAGATGTATTAGACTTTTGTTACTACCTACAAGAACGTCATTGCAAGATCGTACGGAACCCAAAATACAGACAGTATTTTTCTAATTACTTAGGGAGTGCCTTACGCGACCCTCCACGCAGCTGGATCATCCACAGGTAGGAGAAGATACCCATTGAGTGAGCTGACATGACTAAGTTCGATTCTCGGTGGAACAACATGATATACGTGAAGACGTACCTGGATGAAGAAGCGTAAGGAGAGTAGCGACACACCCTTCTGCATCCAGTATGAAGCCTTTTTTTTTTTTTTTTTTTCGTTTTCCCCATATACATTACCTCGGAGTAGGAACGTGCCGAGATATTGTTTTCTTTTTCTCAGAGCACGATGCGGTGCTAGATACATTTATTTTTGTTGTGGTATAAAGTAAAACCACATTAAGAATGTATAAAAAAAAAGGCGCTCAGTCCGGAACCGCGCGACTGCTACGGTCGCAGGTTCGAATCCTGCCTCGGGCATGGATGTGTGTGATGTCCTTAGGTTAGTTAGGTTTAAGTAGCTCTAAGTTCTAGAGGACTGATGACCACAGATGTTAAGTCCCATAGTGCTCAGAGCCATTTGAAACTAAACTTTTATTTTTACACCGAGTACAACTTTACGTAAGCTATTGATCTGACAGCCTCAGTTGCTTGTTTAATAATAGACTGTTTCAGGATTCTGTCACAAGTGCAACAACATTAGCATGTGAGTGTGGTGAAACTGTTAAATCACATTGTGTCTTGGTAAAAGAAGCTAATTTTAACGTGGCAGCTGCAATATCGGCCGCTATCCGGTACGCCACTCTTTCAAATATGTGCGCCGCCAGTAATGTCGCCGCGTTTGCTACAGCCGCCACCACGGCAGGAGGGCGCTGCCACGAACGATTATATCGCTGCCAATGAGATGCGAGCGTCCCCACTCCGGAGTTCCAGCGGCGGGTATGCCTAAGTTAAATATTCATGCGCTGAGCCCACTTTGTGTGTTTGCCAGCTGAATATCATTTACAGACTTTCATAGTGGCCACAGCTCGTGAGCTTCTGAATAGTTGTTGTGTTGAAGACTAACTTATTTCTAAATTTGCGGTATCTATATATGTTTCAACACTTAAAGATACTGTTAGAAACTGACGCTGTAACTACATCAACAAAGTTAGCATTATTTTTACTATTTGATATCAGATGTAGAATAAATCACTATCTGAATTCTCAGTTCATGAACCATATCTGTTCCTCGCTAAGAAACTTACAGCATGCATAGGAATTATATCAGCAACAAGACAAAGAAAGAAAGGTTTACAAGCTAGACGAAAATGAATTTGTCCTTATGTTCTGATTTCAGCATAGTCCTGCATTCCGTTGTGTTTTTAACAATGAATGGTAAACTCGTCGAATTATTGGTCGTACAGCCGTAATATGTTACTGTTAACATATGAGTTTGCATACTCTCTCGTTGTAGATTCCAAATTCTGCAAGACAGGCGTTTGAGTGAAGGCTTCAGCTGTAGAACGTCACCTCCCCTAGGCCACGCAGCCGACGCCCGCTGGGGAACGCCCACCATTACCGTTGACCTTTCCTCTATCGCACCGTCCGTGCGTCAAGGAGCCGAGTAATTCTGCACACACTCTGACTCTACGTACTAATATTCGCGCTCTGTGTACTTGCAAATCATGTACGCATTTAATCATGTATTTTTCTTGCTATACTGTACGCAGATATAAAGTATAGTTTCGTTACTTGCCATTCTTCCTTGTGTTGTAAATTTTAATGACCAGGTGTACCATAAACGAGAAATGAGGATGAAGTCGTAACAGCCGAAACAATCACGAAATAAAAATTATCATTCTAGTGAGATGGTTCAGTACATTGTACACTGTACATGATGCGTTCGTAAATTTAACCACTAAATACTCAGCGTGCTAAATTTGGTCCTCTACTTCATTTATAAGCTGACCATTGTTCGAGAGAGACTGGAGTTTCACCGCACAGCATTCCGGAATAACGTAGGCAGTGCTCGGTTGGGTATGCCCACAGCCCGCCTCGGCCCAGCATTCACAGAAATCGGGCGGTTCAACGCCAAACGTCCGTAGCGTAATTTCGTGACGGTCGTCCGTGCGAGACTCAGCGAAAATTGACTGCGTTGCTTGAAGCGGCCACGGCGGATCTCAAACCAGTCGTTAAGGAAGTCCGCTACGTGACTCCGGGCCTCTTCACGATGTCGTAATTACAGCGCAGCGGAATGATTCAATTCCAGTGTCGCGCCAATAAACAAACACAGGACTGCGAGAGTCTTTTGAGAAAACCGTATACTGTTAACGGCGTGCCTCCGAAGAAATAAAACTCGCCGAGCCTTCCAAAGGGCAGTAAAAATGAAACCGTTTGCGAAAGCAATTTGTTGACGATTATAGCTGTACGTTAAACGAATGTCAGCGTTAATGTTGGAATTTCTTTCCTTAAATTGTAGGTGGGTAACGGCGGAAGTGCTCTGGTAGTCGTGAAAGGTGAAACACACAGTGAGAGTGAGCATGTGGTGCTAATTTGGACAATGACAATTTTCCGTGATGCAGCTTCCAAAACTCGGATCTTCATCGAACAAACAGTGCCTCAGCGTGTGATGCTACACTGTGTGATGAAAAGTATCCGGACATCCCCAAAAACATACGGTTTTCATATTAGCCGGCGAACTCAAGCTACCGAGGGCCAGAGGATAGTGCGACTGCAGGGATTTATCCCTTGCACGCTCCCCGTGAGACCCATATTCGCAACTTCATGTCCACACACTACATTCGTAGTGCCCCTGCCCATTACACTCATTACTCGCGGCAGACAATCTTACCGAGTCCCGTAATCATTTCATTCTAAGAGAGCTGCATGGTCACCGATGGTACTTGTTCTTTCGGACATGTCCGAAAGAACAGATACCATCTGCGTATAGTTAAGGCTAACCGGCCATTGACCTTCTTCTGTGCTGGATTTACATGCATTGCCCGAACTCTTACGGGACTCGGTAAGATTGTCTGCCGCGAGTAATGTCCCCGTTGATGTATATCAACGCCTGTCGACTGCTTAGGGTCTTGATTTAATTGTCATTTAATTTTAGACCTATTTTTATGCCATCTGTGCTTGCTAAAGGTATTGAAAAGGCTGTGTATGTAATATATATCACAAGATGTGCTATCAAATGTACAGTTCGGCTTCAGAAGTCGTTTAACAACTGAAAAGGCTATACTCGTTTTTCTGTGAGGTACTGGATGGGTTAAACAAAAGGTTAAGAACTCCAGGCAATTTTTTTTGATTTAGGTAAGGCGTTTGATTGTGTTGATCATAAAATATTGCTCCAGAAGTTGGACCATTACGGAATACGCGGAGCAGCTTACAATTGGTCCACCTCTTACTTTAGCAACAGACACCAAAAGGTCATGATTCAGAGTGTTGAGCATGGCTGTGATGTGTGGTCTGAGTAGGGTACGGGCAAATGGGTGATCGGGGAGGGGTGGGGAGTGCCCCAGGGATCAGTGTTGGGGCCACTCCTGTTTCTTACTTATATAAATGCCCTCTAGTATCACGGGTAACTCTAAAATATTTCTGTTTGCTGATGACACTTGGTTGTCAAGGATGTTGTGTGCAACATTGGCTCGGTTCCAAATAGTACAGTTAATGACATAAGTTCACGATTTGTAGAAAATAAACTACCGCTAAATCACAGTAAGACTCAGTTTTTACTGTTTCTGACACACATTTCAACAAAACATCCAATTTCAATAAGGTACCACAAGAATTCAAAAATCTTAGTAGTAATCCACGCTCTTTCAAACCGAAACTGAAGAGATTCCTCATGAGTCACTCCTTCTGTTCTGTCGAGGAGTTCCTTGAAAAATTAAGCTGATTCTTGTTGTATTGTTGATTGCGTTTACTTAAACTTACGGCTTGACTTTTTTTGGGTTTATAAATATTTTATTTTTATCTGTTATTATTTTTATGTTGTAATTTCATGTACTGACACGTTTTATGACCTTGGAAATTTGCTCCTCAATTTGGTCCTACGGAACTTGACGTGTAAATAAATAAGTAAAATTACCCTTATCATCAATCACAGCAGGTAAATATCTACTAGCATATACGGAATGATTGAAACTGGAACGAAACGTAAATCTAACTGCGTTTTTTTTTTTTTTTTTTTTTTTTTCGTGCGTAACAGGCAAGCACCTTGTGGGGTGAGAGGGTGAGAGAAAATTATTCTGGTACACATCATATGAAACGTAGTATTTGAATGATATCATCATATCATTTTTTTTACGAAAATTGCACAATTACATCGAAGAGAGATGTTTGAAATTTGTACGTCAATCTGTACTGGGGCAGCGTGTTAAACCAAGTATTCTTTACTTTTGGATAGCCATGACAGACTGAATTACTATATTAACGTCACAGTGCCTTCTATTGGATTTCTCGCTATGCTAAACACCCGAGTACACTTACGGTCCAACACAACACGAATGATTAAGCATACAGTGTTTATATTGGAGTAGATATTATTTACTCGTAATGCAAAACTAGTCTCAAAAAGTTCCAGGTGTGTTTTGAGGCTAATTATTATTCAAAGTCGCATGAGTGGAAGAATGTACCATACAAACCTACAAAACGATAAATATTTTTTACTAAACTTTACGAATAGTAGGACTAAGCACCGTTTCTCTGCAGTATATAACAAGAAACAGACTTTCGGAAACTCAAAATCTGACATCACTTAGCGAGACATAGTACAGCTTAATGCCTCGTATTAGAATCTCAGCTGACATAAAAATCCTACTCGCAAAAATTCCAATCATCTCTTAAAAATCTTAATTTAGGCGAAAAATAATACTAGAACGATACCTTTAAGAATTCTCCTGACGTATCGGAGTAAGTAGCCATCTTTTGTTCACTGCGATAAATTTCCTCGCGTCAAATAGCAATATCTTTGAATACTGCGACTGATATATTACTCGTCTGTAATTAAGTATAACGATAGTTGAATTATCAATAAATCTCTCTCTCTCACTCTTCTTTTCTGATGAGTAGTTAAACGTAATAGACATAGACGTATATTGTCAATTTTTGCTTTCTAATTTTTCCCGTTTAAACGCTACGTCATATTCAGAACTTTAGACAGCATGCCAGTTGGTCGTAATGTATGGCAAAGATAACACGATCTTTGAATGTCAACGATAATGCGTAATTACCTATTAAACTTCCTTACCAACTGTTAGTTACTCAAAAGAAACATTCAGAATACCAATCCAGTTTACTTACCGACTACTTTACAGGAACCTTCATCTTTTAGCAAATTCAGTTACTGAGTCTGATTACTACACCTGATTCAGGTAAACCCTACAAATATTAACTCTCTTTCTAGCTATATGAAGATGGCATCTGTTCTTTCGGACATATCCGAAAGAACAGATGCCATCTTCATATCGTTAAGGCTAACCGGCTGATGACCTTCAGTGCGGATTCACACGAATTGCCTGAGCTCTTACGGGACTCGGTGGATTGTCTGCCGCGAATAATGGGTATAATGGCAAGGGCACTACGAATGTAGTGTGTGGACTATAAGTTGAGCCGGCACGGTAGCTCAGTGTGTTCGGTCAGAGAAGCCCTGGCCCTCTGTAAGAATTAAAAAAAAAAAAAAAAAAAAAAAAAACTGAGTCAATGAATCAACGATCAGCTTGAACGGATGTCCCATGACATTACCGAACCAAAAAAAAAAAAAGGTCTGCCCTGTAACCAGGAGATCCCGGCTTCGAGTCCCAGTCGGGGCACACATTTTCAACTGTTCCCGTTGATGTATTTCAACACCTGTCAGCAGCTAATGGTATTGATTTAATTGTAATGTCACTCTTTCTAGCTGGCTTTATCTACGTCAGCCTAGCACATTCAATGCAAATTCTATGATACTGAATTCGGAACTACCACATCTGTACACAATAACTATAAAACAGAACACCAGCTTTCTTTTATGTTTCAGTCACGCAGTATCATTTTATTTGAACCTTTTAATGTATTTCAGTACAATTTCCTCGACGTAAGTGATCGATGCCAGCAACAAACTATTACTCCACAAATCGATAATAACACAATCGAAAAATAAATAAATAAAACAAAAATCCTAATTGCCACCGCCTCCTTGACCCTGACAATTAACCATCACAGCAAAGCTCTGCCTCTTAAAGCGTTAGCGTAACGCGACCCGCTACAAGCCCCTATCTGGAAATAGGCCACTCGCCAGTTATCACTCTGCAAATTTCGATTTAGTTACGTGCGGTTCGATAATGGTTCCACTTTACTACGTTGCGTACTGAACATTGGCTAAGGGTACTATCCGTTTAACTGTTTGTGGCCCAGTTCAGACTAACGAGCCAAATACTGTCCGCCGTATATGTTAGGGAAAAAATTCCATCAAAACACACTCGAGTCGTCACCTCGCTCGATGCACTTCAAATAATGTAATCCACCACTGACAGATCAGCAAACAAGCCAGTTACCTATGGGCGAGCTGTAAGCCACTAGCGTCGTAGACAAAAAAATCGGATACCTCCGATATCACCACGAAATTCAATTACTACACTACTGGCCTTAAAATTGCTACACCAAGAAGAAATGCAGATGATAAACGGGTATTCATTGGACAAATACATTGTACTAGAACTGACATGTGATTA
Source organism: Schistocerca nitens (assembly GCF_023898315.1). Lineage (NCBI taxonomy): Eukaryota > Metazoa > Arthropoda > Insecta > Orthoptera > Acrididae > Schistocerca > Schistocerca nitens. Next base: position 261,683,860 of record NC_064617.1, read on the forward strand.
CATTTTCACGCAGTTTGGGTGCATAGATCCTGAGAAATCAGTACCCAGAACAACTACCTCTGGCCATAATAACGGCCTTGATACGCTTGGGTATTGAGTCAAACAGAGCTTGGATGGCGTGTACAGGTACAGCTGCCCATGCAGTTTCAACACGATACACAGTTCATCAAGAGTAGTGACTGGCGTATTGTGACGAGCCAGTTGCTCGGCCACCATTGACCAGACGTTTTCAATTGGTGAGAGACCTAGAGAATGTGCTGGCCAGGGCAGCAGTCGAACATTTTCTGTATCCAGAAAGGCCCGTACAAGACCTGCAACACGTGGTCGTGCATTATGTGTGTGTGAAATCTTGTGGTACTTAACTCCTAAGGTCATCAGTCCCTAAGCTTACACACTACTTAACCTAAATTATCCTAAGGACAAACACACCCATGCCCGAGGGAGGACTCGAACCTCCGCCGGGACCAGCCTCACAGTCCATGACTGCAGCGCTCCAGACCGCTCCGCTAATCCCGCGCGGCGGTCGTGCATTATCCTGCTGAAATGTAGGGTTTCGTAGGGATCGAAAGAAGGGTAGAGCCACGGGTCGTAGCACATCTGAAATGTAACGTCCACTGTTCAAAGTGCCGTCAATGCGAACAAGAGGTGACCGAGACGTGTAACCAATGCCACCCCATACCACCGCGCTGGGTGATACGCCAGTATGGCGATGACGAATCCGCTTCTAATGTGCGTTCACCGCGATGTCACCAAACACGGATGCGACCATCGTGATGCTGTAAACAGAACCTGGATTCATCCGAAAAAATGACGTTTTGCCATTCGTGCACCCAGGTTCTTCGTTGAGTACACCATCGCAGGCCCTCCTGTCTGTGATGCAGCGTCAAGGGTAACCGCAGCCATGGTCTCCGAGCTGATAGTCCACGCTGCTGCAAACGTCGTCGAACTGTTCGTGCAGATGGTTGTTGTCTTGCAAACGTCCCCATCTGTTGACCCAGGAATCGAGTAGTGGCTGCACGATCCGTTACAGCCATGCGGATAAGATGCCTGTCATCTCGACTGTTAGTGATACCAGGCCGTTGGGATCCAGCACGGCGTTCCGTATTACCCTCCTGAACCCACCGATTCCATATTCTGCTAACAGTCATTGGATCTCGACCAACGCGAGCAGCAATGTCGCGATACGATAAACAGCAATTGCGATAGGCTACAATCCGACCTTTATCAGAGTCGGAAACGTGATGGTACGCATTTTGAAACGTCCCCTTTGTACAATTATACAAGACTGTGCTTAAACCGACACACAATATTTTTAGCGCAACGCAATCTGACTTTCAAAAATCCCTACAAAAGAATGGCCCTGACTAACATACCTTTCACAAATCACCTACCTCACAAAAATCTTCGTTACTCGAACTACTGCAATACAGCGAGCGCCACTGCTGCCAGCTAAGTAAAAGATCCAAACTACTGAAGGCACTAACTACTGATAGGCACAGTTATCAAAAGAAAGATTTTGATAGAGAACAAACAATGTATTTACCTTAATATTGTTCAAAAGTCATAATATATATAGCAGTTCATGACATCCATTCTTACAAATTTACTGTCTCTGTCCAGATCATCCGCTCTCAAAAATCCGCCATCTCACTTCCCCACATCCACCACTGCTGGCGGCTCACCTCCAACTGCGCAACGCTACGCACTGTCAACAGCCAACTGCCCAACACTACAATGGCAGACAACAATGCAAACTAGCCACAGACTGCACACAGCACAGCCAGTGATTTTCATATGGCGTTACCAAGATAAAAACCTAAACAGACTACTTACAATTTCTCCTCCTTACACGAGGCATCACAATAACGTTTCACCAGGCAACACCGGTCAACTGTTGTTTGTGTACGAGAAATCGGTTGGAAACTTTCCTCATGTCAGCACGTTGTAGGTGTCGCCACTGGCGCGAATTTGGTGTGAATGCTCTGAAAAACTCATCATTTGCGTATCACAGCATCTTCTTCCTTTCGGTTAAATTTCGCGTCTGTAGCACTTCATCTTCGCCGTGTAGCAATTTTAATGGCCAGTGGTGTACTATCGCATCAACACTTTGCTCCAGCTGTGCCTTCCACAGCCTAAATTTACCACAGTTCACTATAATCGCCTACCGCACTAAAGATCTAGGAAAAGATCATTTTTTCGCTAACTCAGTGGCTTAACTGCTACAATGAAAACTCTTAAGAACCTAAATATTGCAAGATAGGCCTAATGGGAGTGGGGGGGGTCAATCTCGGAACTGCGGCAAATCACGGTAATCTCTTCTCAAAAAGTTGACCTACGGCATCCGCAAGCCTGCTATCTGGTCACGCCAGACAATTACTCCACCCACGCCCAAACCTTGCTAAACCCAACAGCCTTGCGGCGATCCATCTCGCACGATGTCTGTATGTAGACAGACTGAGACCTATATGTGAACTGTCTGAAGCCTATACATGAACTGTCTATCTCTTTAATGAAAATCATGTGGAACCATTAAATACTAACGAGCATGTAACGCCAACTCGACTTTTGACAGTTACTGCATTATCGGCAGCGGTCTTCTGTAAACTCGAGCGGCTGCCGGCTGCTTCGTAGCGCTATAGTAGCATCGCTGACTTCTGCGATGGCTCCGCAGGTCCTTCTATCATCTTGGCGCCTACTGTGCATCTAGAATATTGTTTTTACACATCGTCTAAGATGCCATATACAATAAATTACACATTTCCACTTGGTTTTAATACACACGTGTTCGGATGCCGAGCAATAGTAAATCCGAATATACACCGTTCGTCGGACACACTCGAGGTGAACATATTGCTGTGATACAAACAGATGTAGAGATGGCAGTGCGGTCCTCGTCTAGCTCTACCAAGATATTCGTAGTCTGGTGTAACGTTCTCGATTGCTCTGTTAATAGGCGTTCTCATATGTAGAGGCATCGCTGGATAAGGAAGAATGTAAACTTTGTCCCTGAGGAAATCCGGCAAGAAGAAATCGTACAACTTTTCCAGCAGTTAAAAACTGCCACAGGGCACACAGACTGCCGCTGCGAGCGATAAGTGTGTACGATAGTGCTGTATCTCCTGCGATTATAAGTACTTGCAGCTAGCTTGTGAATAAACCAGTTTAGCGTTGCACGACGTGAGGAAAACTTGTGGAGTCTACAAAGAAATGTAGGCTACTCCTGCATCAGTGGCGCCTTCGGAACTACCCCAGAGGAGTCGTTTCTTGGGTATTTCTGTCTAATTCCGAGGTAGATGCATTGTGTCGCCTGCGCAGAGGAAACCTGAACGCAGTCGAAAGAATTACCACCGAATACAGAATCACTAAAATCCAGATGAAGATATGGATCGTGAATGTGGGACAGTGGGATTAGGACAGCAGCAATAAGAGTTCTCCAGCATCCGAAAAAACAACAACCGGCGTTGTTTTACACTGCTGTCAGTGCCCAGTAAAATCCTCGCGAAATTTATTTAAAATATGATTAAATATTCAGTTGAAAATGGACTGCGTAAATAACAGGCCGGTTTCCAGGCACAACGCAATTGTGCTGATCTTAACAAAACTATTAGAATCATGTTAGAGCTAAGAAAATAATTCCAGGCAACCATGTATCTGGCATTCACTGATTTTGAAAAGGCCTTCGAATCCGTGAAACATCTAGCGATGTGGTAGGTGCTGCGGAAGAATGATATAGAACAGAAGATTCAAAACATCCTCAAAGATCTGTATGATGGCTTCAAATGTTTCGTGCTCCACAAAGGGAATCTCACATATCCAACAGAGGTAACAACCGGAGTCCGGCGGTTTTGTATTTTCTCACCAACGCTCTTTCTACTTGTCCTTGGCTCAGTTATGAGAACGGACACAGCATACAGGAGACCAAGAATCCAATGAGGGATCCTTGAACGTCTGGAGGCATTGGATTTCGTGGACGACATAGTTTTCTTAGCTCAAAGTCTGACATATATGAAAGCTAAATTAAACTCACTGAAAAAAGAAGCAGAGATTTCTGGGCTAGAGATTAGTATAGATAAAATACAGGAAATGTGGATTCTGGGAACATGAAAGTAACGCTGCTTATAGAGAAGCAGCAAGAGGAGATTGTCAATTCATCCCTGTATCCGGATAGTATAGTGACAGAAGACGGTGGAGCCGGAGAAGATATGAATAACCGTATAAATAATTCAAATGCTGCCCTCATACAAGTGTATCCAACATTACGTGCATAGCTAAAATTCGTATTTTTAATACAAATGTGAAGGCTGTCCTTCTGCATGCCAGTGAAAGTTGGAAAGTAGATTTAAAAAAATAACACAACAGTTACAAAGATTCATAAACAGGTATCTCCGGAGCACAACGATTATCTGGCGTTCAGAAAACATAAGCAATGAGGATCTCTGGAGAAAAACTAACTAGACACCTATAGAAGAGCAGATACGTGAAAGAAAGTGGAGATGGTTGGGGCACACATTGAGAAATCCAGACAGAGCAATCGAAGAAAAGACGTTGAATGGAATCCCTAAGGAACAAGTAAGAGAGGCGGACCTAAATGTACATGGCAGAGGACTGTGGAAAGGGAAGCAAGGATAGTTGGCAAAGTCTAGACCAGGGGCGGGCAAGAATCCTGCACGTGTGCGGTGCACTTGCACGCGTGCAGTTAACAGGTGTTCTGCGTGCACACAGGGGCAAGTTGGCCACCCGCTTATCTCCCCTCCCCACCATACATTCTGTTCGCTCCTTCCTCTGCAATGCGTTTTGTTTCCTAGCTTGCTTTATCGAATGAAGGAATAAGGTTAGTAGGAGTGCTTGAAAGATATCGTGGTTTGAAAGAGTACCTATTACCTACGAGACGTTTTATTTAATTATCACAGGTGGAGTGGAACAAAATTTCTACATACAGACAAACAGAAACAGTTACTTAAATTTTCATCACTGATGTTTGCTGTTAACCGACACTTACGAATTCAGCAAATGGTTTTCCAGCTCTCGCTATATTAAGCGTAATCTTATAACTTGCACGTACCGCTGGGCTATTATTGTTGAAAACAGTGCTACATAAAATGTTAAATCAGTTACATGAGAGACATGACGAAAGGAAGTCTCAGATCTCTCGTGACCACAGCAACTACGACAGATTCATCTAGTATCGTCAGATCGCTCTTCTTAAGCTCAGTCAATTTCCCCATCCGCTCAGAATCCGACAATAAATTGTACTCGTCCTTGTGAAATTTGTTGTAATGGCCTTCAATACTAAACTTCCGCTGACCCGCGAGAATACTGCCACATATTAAACATTTCGAATTTTCACGTTTTTGCACAGAGAAAAAACGATTCTCCCACTACTTTTTAAAAGATAGCAAATCTCCGTTTCCTTGTTTCACTCTGCATTTTCCGGTTCTTGAAACACAACGTTCACTACGTAGTGATCGCTACACATCAACGTCCGCAGCTTAGCCTGGCACTACACTGCCGCAACCTGCCGGCTGTCGCCACAGCCCCGGTCGACGCCTGCACGCGAGCAGCACACGTGCAGCGCTGTGCGCTCATGAGCCGCGTGCAACGTTTGCCCGCCCCTGGTCTAGACGGAATTGAAGGAAATGCCCAAAGATACAGATGGATGGCGAGTTCTCCTGAATGCCATACGTCCCCATAGGGGCCAAAGGAATTAAGTCAATACGTCAACAGCTGGGAGCGACTAAAGTGCATCATGTCAGTCCCAGTCAGGAAATGATACGCTGTCCCATCGGACACGGCCCTTGTGCAACTGTCGTGCTGAAGTTTCGAGGACTCGGTACCGCAGATCATGTTGTCAGTTACCGATACTACCAGCAATATCTCTTCTGAACGCCTTTTCCGGGATCCCGACTAGTCGGCATGCCTTGAAAAAATAACAAATTCTGTCTCAAGTTAAAATGTAGAGGATGTTTCTCGGTGGGCCGTGACGAACCGAGTGGCATTTACCAAATGGCGCTCCTATGAGTGACAATGTTGACAGTGTGCAAGTGAAGACGATATGTGGGATTCTTTTAGTGCGTGTATACGTATTTCACCGTAAAACACAAACATAATGATGCTTCCATACAACAACAAAAAATGCTTCAAATGGATCTGAGCACTATGGGACTTAACTTCTGAGGTCATCAGTGCCCTAGAACTTAGAACTACTTAAACCTAACTAAACTAAGGACATCACACACATCCATGCCCGAAGCAGGATTCGAACCTGCGATCGTAGCGGTCGCGCGGTTCCAGACTGTAGCGCCTAGAACCGGTCGGCCACTCCGGCCGGCTCCATACAACAGCCGATGTTCCTGACAACAGCAAATGAAAATGTCTCCTACGTCTGGATGCTGCAGAAAAGTACTCACCTTTGCATTTTCGACGGTCCTATAATTTGGAATAAATGGCTAATCTATAGGGACATTACCATCATAAAAAGTGGATGTTTTCTGATGTAATTATGATGTTATTTTACTGGTAGATCGATGTTTGGCAAGATAGTTGTAATGCCGCAAGTTTTAGTCGTATCCTGGATGTGCAGTAGTAGGCAGTACAGTCTTCGTTTGGTTGCTGCATCGTACACATATCTACAGTATAGTCGTCATCATTTGTATGAATTCGTACGGGTAGATATATACAGGGTTGTCCATTGATAGTGCCGGGCCAAATATCTCACGAAATAAGCATCAAACAAAAAACCACAAAGAACGAAACTCGTCTAGCTTGAAGGGGGAAACCGGATGGAGCTATGGTTGGCCCACTAGATGGCGCTGCCATAGGTCAAAAGGATATCAACTGAGTTTTTTAAATAGGAACCCCTGTTTTTATTACATATTCGTGTAGTATGTAAAGAAATATGAATGTTTTAGTTGGACCACTTTTTTCGCTTTGTGATAGATGGCGCTGTAATAGTCACAAACGTATAAGTACGAGGTATCACGTAACATTCCGCCAATGCGGAAGGTATTTGCCTCGTGATACATTACCCTTGTCAAAATGGACCGTTTACCAATTGCGGAAAAGGTCGATATCGTGTTGATGTATGGCAGTTGTGATCAAAATGCCCAACGGGCGTGTGCTATGTGTGCTACTCAGTATCCTGGACGACATCATTCAAGTGTCTGGACCGTTCGCCGGATAGTTACGTTATTTAAGGAAACAGGAAGTGTTCAGCCAAATGTGAAACGACAACCACGACCTGTAACAAATGATGATGCCCAAGTAGGTGTTTTAGCTGCTGTCGCGGCTAATCCGCACATCAGTAGCAGACAAATTGCGCGAGAATCGGGAATCTCAAAAACGTCGGTGTTGATAATGCTGCATCAACATCGATTGCACCAGTACCATATTTCTATGCACCAGGAATTGCATGGCGACGACTTTGAACGTCGTGTACAGTTCTGCCACTGTGCACAAGAGAAATTACGGGACGATGACAGATTTTTTGTACGTGTTCTTTTTAGCGACGAAGAGTCATTTACCAACAGCGGTAACGTAAACCGGCATAATATGCACTATTGGACAACGAAAAATCCACGATGGCTGAGACAAGTGGAACATCAGCGACCTTGTCGGGTTAATGTATGGTGCGGCATTATGGGAGGAAGGATAATTGACCTCCATTTTATCTATGGCAATCTAAATGGTGCAATGTATGCTGATTTCTTACGTAATGTTCTACCGATGTTAATACAAGATGTTTCACTGCATGACAGAATGGCGATGTACTTCCAACATGATGGGTGTCCGGCACATAGCTCGCGTGCGGTTGAAGCGGTATTGAATAGCATATTTCATGACAGGTGGATTGGTCGTCGAAGCACCATCCCATGACCCGTACGTTCACTGGATCTGATGTCCCCGGATTTCTTTCTGTGGGAAAAGTTGAAGGATATTTGCTATCGTGGGACATCATTTTGTGCATTTATTGCATTAATGTGGTATTTACAGGTAATCACGCTGTAACAGCGTGTGTTCTCAGAAATGATAAGTTCACAAAGGTACATGTATCACATTGGAACAACCGAAATAAAATATTCAAACATACCTACGTTCTGTATTTTAATTTAAAAAACCTACCTGTTACCAACTGTTTGTCTAAAATTGTGAGCCATAGGTTTGTGACTATTACAGTGCCATCTATCACAAAACGAAAGAAGTGGTCCAACTAAAACATTTATATTTCTTTACGTACTACACGAATATATAATAAAAATGGGGGTTCCTATTTTAAAAAACGCAGTTGATATCCGTTTGACCTATGGCAGCGCCATTTAGCGGGCCAACCATAGCGCCATCTGGTTTCCCCCTTCAAGCTAGCCAAGTTTCGTTCTTTGTAGTTTTTTCTTTTGGCGCTTATTTCGTGAGATATTTGGCCCGCTTACGATCAGTGGACTACCCTGTATACTTTACGTTGCATAGATCCATGGTAAGAAACTTAGAAGTAGAGAATCAATTAAGGCTCTAACTAAACATGCCGGGTCCCTCAAAGGTGCATAGTCACCTGCTGAATAACAAGCCTATTAGAGATGAGAGAGCCGGCTGGAGTGGCCGTGCGGTTCTAGGCGCTGCAGTCTGGAGCCGGGCGACCGCTACGGTCGCAGGTTCGAATCCTGCCTCGGGCATGGATGTGTGTGATGTCCTTAGGTTAGTTAGGTTTAATTAGTTCTAAGTTCTAGGCGACTGATGACCTCAGAAGTTAAGTCGCATAGTTCTCGGAGCCATCAGCCATCAGAGATGAGAGACCACGGAAAACATCAGACTGGGTCATTAGTTAAGAATCTGAACCGTCTTCCTCCCGAAGGTGACCAGATGAGATGTGTATATGTGGCACAGAGCTAGAGATCTCCATCCACACCTTCTCTTCTAGCAGCGTTCTACTTCAATGTCAGTTCGCGCAAAGCTACCTCTCCTTGTGGCCATGCTCTCCATCTTCTTAGGTTTCGAGGAGATTGTCTCTGCCACAGATCGGTACCTGAGACGGCCCAGATAGAGCACATTTAGATTCAGGTTTCGTGGCTCTACTTACACGAGAGCAGTATCGTCGCTGTCTGCGATTAACTGTGTAGCGTCCTTGTGTTAGCACGTATTCGAGTTTCCTGCCGCCATCGCACATTGTTGTCGTCAGAATATCACGTTGCACGCCTTGCATCGACGTATGTGTGCAGTGCCTTTTGCGAGTAAATATCTGGAAAATATCGCAAAAATTCACACGTACGCAGCATTTCGTACGCTGACATTGATAGGACAACACGTCTTTAGCGTCCAGTGTCGAGATTTGTGCTCCTACAGTGAACAATGCCGCCCTCTGGAATTCCGACGTCACCACATATACGCAATTGTCATGTACTTTGCACTTAAATCTGTGTAGATACGAAGGATAGAGCGCTTGATCTATGTAGATATGGCAGTGTTGACCTAGTGGGCCTGTATCAATTGCAAAACAGGCACAGTATTCGCATATTTTAGTATAGACGTTATATTTAGCAGCATTGCCCCTTGCTTACATGTAACACCAGCGTTACTATCGCCGATTGATATTTGAGCGAGTAAATACTACCCTTGAAAAGGGAACGCACCCTGCAACTGGAGGAGAAAACTTAGACTGTCAAGCTTGTACCTGTGGTCAGTGCCTATGGGAAACTATCGTGGACGTTACTTTACCTGGGCCAAGTCATACTGCGCCATTCTACTGATGTAATTCACCTTTGGTATGCACATACTGAGGACCGCTCAAACTGTGGTCGTAGAAGGCTACAGGACGTTGTCAACCAGACCTTCCCACTACTGAGCCCACGTTCAACAGAATTTAGCCTAGTTACACCCACGTTCCACCGAGATCCTAGCATCCGCTTCCATGAATACGTTTCTACTCTTGTTGGGCTTATTTTTCGTCATGGCGTTGGATGAGCAGCCTTTCAGTACACCTATGAATTATCTCTAACACATATACACTCGGTACTCTGGGAACATACGGCCACGGATAGGTTAATTTAAGACAGGTTTTTAGGTAATCATCGTATGGTGAGGCAAGGGGCAACAAAGTACCCCAAAAGGAACTCGGATACTAGTGACTACCACATAAGGCCCAACACCTGAGACGATCTCCCCAATAATTACACAACATTTCCGTTCAGAAGGAGGTACTCATATCGGCAAGACCCGTCTACCCACACTGGGCTGTTCCCTGGTGAGGATACTTCCGCATTTTCTATACCACACATCTACCGGTGAAAGAACATTGCCCTGGTTCTTAGGATTGGGTGGTTTCCGGTAGTTTTATGGGTACATACCGTGCAGTCCGGCAAGGAACTTCGTTGTGATCGCACAGGGTACTAGTGAATCACACGCTATCGCCAGACCCAGTTCCTCAAACGACTGTCCTAGTTCAAAAAAATAGTTCTGAGCACTATGGGACATAATTTCTGATGTCATCAGTCCCATAGAACTTAGAACTACTTAAACCTAACTAACCTTACGAGATCACACACATCCATGCCCGAGGCAGGATTCGAACCTGCGACCGTAGCGGTCGCGCGGCTCCACACTGTAGCGCCTAGAACCGCTTGGCCACTCCGGCCGGCGACTGTCCTAGTGTTTACGTATAGTGACAAGTTGCATAACACTCGTATTAGAAAGATTACTCTCGCTTGGTTTAACGAGTTACCGCCGACAGCGTTTACGGAAATTTCTACGGCGTTTACGGGAATTTCTACGGTACCGACTATGCTGCCCAGGAGTTCCGTTGCCCTGAGGATTGGGCGGTACAACAGATTTGTGGGTAAACACTGAGCAGTGTGAAATGATAATTAAATGGACACCCTAGCTGCAGTCAGGCACTGATACACTTTATTGGGGACATGTTGAAAATGTGTGCCCCGACCGGGACTCGGACCCGGGATCTCCTGCTTACATGGCAGACGCTCTATCCATCTGAGCCACCGAGGGCACAGAGGATAGTGCGCCTGCAGGGATTTATCCCTTGCACGCTCCCCGTGAGACCCACATTCTCAACATGTCCACACCACTACATTCGTAGTGCGCCTAATAGATGTTGGCCCATCATACTCATTACTCGTGGCAGATTAATCTACCAAGTCCCGTAAGCAGGAGATCCCGGGTTCGAGTCCCGGCCGGGGCACACATTTTCATCATGTCCTCAATGAAGTATATCAGCGCCTGTTTGCAGCTAGGGTGTCCATTTAATTATCATTTCATTCTAGCGAAAGCTGCGTGGTCATCAACGGTAACTGTTCTTTCCGGAACAGATACTACAAAAATGGCTCTGAGCACTATGGGACTTAACATCTATGGTCATCAGTCCCCTAGAACTACTTAAACCTAACTAACCTAAGGACATCACACACATCCATGCCCGAGGCAGGATTCGAACCTGCGACCATAGCGGTCACGTGGTTCCAGACTGAAGCGCCTAGAACCGCACGGCCACACCGGCCGGCGAACAGATACTACCTTCATATATAATTAAAATATGGGGCCATTGACCTTCTTGTGCGAACGCACACGCTAAGCTCAAACTCTTACGGGACTTGATAGATTAATCTGCCACGAGTAATGATTATGATGGGCCAACATCTATTAGGCGCACTACGAAAGTAGTGGTGTGGACATGTTGGAAATGTGGGTCTCACGGGGAGCGTGCAAGGGACAAATCCCTGCAGGCGCACTATCCTCTGTGCCCTCGGTGGCTCAGATGGATAGAGCGTCTGCCATGTAAACAGGAGATCCCAGGTTCGAGTTCCGATCGGGGCACACATTTTCAACATGTCCCCAATGAAGTATATCAGCGCCTGTTTGCAGCTAGTGTGTCCATTTAATTATCATTTCATTCTAGCGAAAGTTGCATGGTCATTAACGGTAACTGTTCTTTCGGGAACCTTCATATATACCGGGCAGTGTGTTTACATCGTGGGCCCATAGTGGCGACCGTATAAAATGTGAGTCCCGATGAAATCGTGCTCGCCTCAAACGATAGCACAAGCCGAATTACCCAGATCCTGCGGTCCGCTTCCTCGCTACAGACTCTTTGCGCTGAACGGCAATAGCGTACTCCCCTGTCTCAAAAACAGCAGTTCATTCCCTTAACAAGACTCTGGTAGTTACGCGCCGACCGAAATTCGGCAATAAATATGACGGAAATGGAAGGCAGGCGGAGCAGGATCGGCCGCGGTGGGGCATTTTGGAGCGACCATCAGCGCGACGTATAGCCCTGGCGGTAACGGGCGCGACAGTCCCCGGGAGACATTAACTCTTCCATCAATCTGACGGCGCAATTTGTTTAAAATGTGAGCGGGCGGCACGCGAGCAGCGGCGCGCACCGGCCGCCGGCGCCGGCGCCGCCATCCATCTTGTGGCGGCAGACAGCTGCACAGGCGGACCGCGGCCGCCACCGGGACGCCGTTGTGCTCCTTTCCCTTCTCCTTTTCCCTGGTTCCCTGCAGACGGGGCGGCTCTGCGTAGCGTGACTGTGTGCAGCGGTTACCGGGGGGCGTGGCGTGGCACCGACAATCGGCCGCGCTGTCCCGCCGAATCCCATCGCTACGTTGCCACCTGCTTGCTTCCGGAAGTTCCCGACCATCACGGATACCGAGAACGACCCGGCGCGGCGCGGCGTGGCGTGGCGCCTGGCACTGTACCCGTCGTCTCGACATGGACATGACAGGTATATATATAGGGTGTCCGAAAAGTCTTTCCCTGATTACATAAATTGATAACTCGGGCTAGAAGTAAGATACAAATATGAAAGTGGTGTATAATTGTTTACAAACTATCAAAGTTGTTTTTCACACTTCAGTAAACTTCCACATGAGCACCCTTGGTAGCACGTAGCACATCTAGGCGATATGGATATGCAATTTCCGTCCACACATTAGCCAACATCACTGGAGGGATCGATTCAACGACTGTGGTTATCCGTTGCCGCAGGGTTTCAAGATCTGGTACACGTGTTCGGTAGACCTCGTCCTTGACATAACCCCATAAAAAGAAGTCTAATGTGGTTATGTCAGGAGAGCGTGGAGGACAAACCGTTGGCCCATCACGACCAATCCATCGCCCAGGAAAGGTCATATCGAGATATGGACGGACGTCAAAACCACAATGAGGCGGTGCACCGTCTTGCTGAAACAAGACATCGGGGTGATACCGAAGCAGCTGAGGAACAGTATACAGTTGCAACATGCCCAGATGTGATGGTACCCTCAGCGAAGAAGAATGGCCCGATAATTCGATAGTCCAATAGCGCGCACCAAACATTCACCTTTGGACTGCCTCTGGTGCACTCCATGACCTGGCCAGGGGGTTGTGAACCCCAAATGCGCACATTATGGCGATTCATTACTCCACTGACAAAAAAGGTCGCTTCGTCGGAAAATGCAATTCGTCTGAGATAACCATCATCGTCCTCAATACGTGATAGCTTTTCGACCGCAAAGTCATATCGACGTGTACTGTCATTGGGCAACAAGGCTCTGAGCACTATGGGACTCAACTTCTGAGGTCATTAGTCCCCTAGAACTTAGAACTAGTTAAACCTAACTAACCTAAGGACATCACACTCATCCATGCCCGAGCAGGGTTCGAACCTGCGACCGTAGCGGTCTCGCTGTTCCAGACTGCAGCGCCTAGAACCGCACTGCCAATTCGGCCGGCGGCAACAAGGCCTGAACGATTTGCACTTTGAATGCACGAAACAATAAACGTTTGTGTAAAATGTCATGGAGAGAGCTTTTTGGCATCTGTAATTCACGTGAGGCCCTGCGCACCGATTTCTTCGGACTTCGCAGAAAAGACTGCCTTACAGCTTCCACCCTGTCTGCTGAGGTTCTTGGTCTACCAGACCTCGGAAGGTCAGCAACCGATCCTGTGTTCTTGAACTTCTCATACCAGGCTTTAATGCTCTTGACATCAGGTGGATTCCTTCCCAATGTTGTCTGGAAGTGTCTCTGCACTGTGGTTGGTGATCGTGTCTCATGGTAGCACAGGACACACTGTGCCTTCTCCTGATTGGTTAACATGGCTTCTTGGGCACTGCACCTCATCCACTACTTACGCATTGCGAACCTAAAACAGAAAAAAACTTTGATAGCTGTAAACAATTCGACACAAGTTTCATATTTGTATCTTACTTCTAGCCTGAGTTATCAATTTATGTAATCAGGGAAAGACTTTTCGGACACTAATGACCGACACCTTGAAAGTGATTTTTGTGGTGATTTGGAAGTTAAAGTTATTTTTTTAATGGGTATCTAAATATTTGCTTTAAGGTTTGAAAAGAGCGCAAATTTTACGTATAAAATGATAGTTATTCAAGGTCATGGCAAGGTCCAATGAAGGTCAAACAAGCAAATATGTTTTTAGTTCTAGTAGGGAGTAATTGGAATATAGGAGGGACAGAGCAAAATAGAATGTTCATACAAATTGGAAGGGGCATAATGGATCACATATCACTACCAATAAACATAATTTTAAAGCTAATTATCGAAGCTCATTCGAAGGCTGAGTTTTGTTACATGTAAACCTCTATTTTCGACGTCGGATTTGGAAAGAGGGAAGAGAGATTGGAACTTAAGTCTTAATTAATGTATCTATTACTAAAAAAAATTACATCACAGCGTACAAATGTTATTTTGACATTTGCAAGACAAAACAAACATAAATAAAACTTAGATCATTGACTTAAAAGTTAGTGAGTGAGTCCCCTTGCCCATCATTACTCGGGATGCCCCTTACAATTTGCATCTAACATTGTATTTTACTCTCCCTCCTCTACTCCAAGTTAATACCTACTAGAACTAAAGACATTTTTGCTTATTTGACCTTCATTGAACCTTGCCACGACCTTGAATAATGTAGCATTTTATACGTAAGGCTTCTCGCTCTCCTAAAATCTTATTTCAAATATTAAAGCTCCTATTTTTAAAAAAATCACTTTGACCACCAAATCACCTTGAAAATCACGTTCAAGTCACGGTCATTAGTATCAATCCGTGAACCTCTTTGCCGTCTACAACTTTTATCTAAAACATTTTGCTGTATCCCATTCTATTCCGAATTATTCCCCATATGGATTGAAATGGTTCACCATATATATGAGTTCCGGAACCTGTACAGAAAATTGGAATAAAGATCAACATAAACATCATTACCGCCCTTTTTATTGTTCATGAAATCCACACATTGCATGTCGTACCACCATACAGCGAGACCTTCAGAGGTGGTGGTCCAGATTGCTGTACACACAGGTACCTCTAATACCCTGTAGCACGTCCTCTTGCATTGACGCATGCCTGTATTCGTGTGGCATACTACCCACAAGTTCACCAAGACACTGTTGGTCCAGATTGTCCCACTCCTCAACGGCGATTCGGCGCAGATCCCTCAGAGTAGTTGGTGGGTCATGTCGTCCCATAAACAGCCATTTTCAAGCTATCCCAGGCATGTTCGATAGGATTCATGTCTGGAGAACATGCTGGCCATTCTAGTCGAGCGATGTCGTTATACTGAAGGAAGTCATTCGCAAGATGTGCACAAAGGAGGCGCGATTTGTCGTCCATGAAGACGAATGCCTCACCAATATGCTGCCGATATGGTTGCACTATCGGTCGGAGTATGGCATTCACGTATCCATGACCACCGGCGGCGTGCATCGGCCCTACATAACGCTACCCCAAAACAGGAGGGAACCTCCACCTTGCTGTACTAGCTGTACAGTGTGTATAAGGCCTTCAGCCTGCCCAGGTTGTCTCGAAACATGTCTCCGACGATTATCTGGTTGAAGGCATATGCGACACTCATCGGTGAAGAGAACGTGATGCCAGTCCTGAGCGGTCCATTCGGCATGTTGTTGGGCCCTTCTGTATCGCGCTGCATGGTGTCGTGGTTGCGAAGATGGAGCTCGCCATGGACGTCGGGAGTGAAGTTGCGCATCATGCAGCCTATTGCGCACAGTTTGAGTCGTAACACGACGTCCTCTGGCTGCACGTAAAGCATTATTCAACATGGTGTTGTTGCTGTCATGATTCCTCGGAGCCATAATTCGTAGGTAGCGCTCATCCACTGCAGTACTGGCCCTTGGGCGGCCTGAGCGAGGCATGTCATAGACAGTTCCTGTCTCTCTGTATCTCCTCCATGTCCGAATAACATAGCTTTGGTTCACTCCGAGACGCCTGGACACTTCTCTTGCTGAGAGCCCTTCCTGGCACAAAGTAACAATGCGGACGCGATCGAACAGCGGTATTGACCGTCTAGGCATGGTTGAACTACAGGCAACACGAGCCGTGTACCTCCTTCCCAGTGGAATGACTGGAACTGTTCGACTGTCTGACCCCCTCCGTCTTATAGGTGCTGCTGATGCGTGGTTGTTTACATCTTTGGGCAGAATGAGATTTTCACTCTGCAGCGGAGTGTGCGCTGATATGAAACTTCCTGGCAGATTAAAACTGTGTGCCCGACCGAGACTCGAACTCGGGACCTTTGCCTTTCGCGGGCAAGTGCTCTACCATCTGAGCTACCGAAGCACGACTCACGCCCGGTACTCACAGCTTTACTTCTGCCGAGTTCGAGTCTCGGTCGGGCACACAGTTTTAATCTGCCAGGAATCTTTGGGCAGGTTTGGTGAGATCTCTGAACAGTCAAAGGGACTGCGTCTGTGATACAATATCCACAGTGAACGTCTATCTTCAGGAGTTCTGGGAACCGGGGTGATGCAAAACTTTTTTTTTATGTGTGTATTTATGACCTAGTAGTCAGACGTTGTCCTGCTACAGATATCGCTAGAAAAACAAATGTCTTGAGCTAAAAGCTTTTATTCAATGTATTCAATGTAATTCAAATGGTTTAAATGGCTCTGAGCACTATGGGACTCAACTGCTGAGGTCATTAGTCCCCTAGAACTTAGAACTAGTTAAACCTAACTAACCTAAGGACATCACAAACATCCATGCCCGAGGCAGGATTCGAACCTGCGACCGTAGCGGTCTTGCGGTTCCAGACTGCAGCGCCTGTAACCGCACGGCCACTTCGGCCGGCTTCAATGTAATTGAAATGACTCAAATACATTAGCGTAATTTGATAACAAATAACAAAAGTAGGCAAAGTGGAACTCTTAAATCTAAACAATGAATATTGTTGACATATGAAATGTAACCTAAGTAATTACAAATGTTGAAATGATTTTGTGTCAGTGGTAATGTGTGTACAATATTTCTGGCTACTCCTTCTTCTGGTGTGTACATATAAATATACAGCTCTGATGATTTGCCGACCCTTGATCACGCAACGTAAAGTTGTTCATGTCAGAGACATGGATTTTCCAGATTCAGTCCACATATGGCTCATGTTTGACGTTGCGCCTAATTCATGGTCATTGCAAAGGCCCAACGAATAGAAAACTGAATTGGTTCGTCTGGAGGTATTATTGGAATGCGTGGGAGTAATATATTCTCTCCTCTGAATTTTCTATTCAGTATTGTCACTTCTACGAGATTTCCCATAGTTCGTTCGATCACCAATCGCGTGCCGTTGCACAGTTTTAGTGGATTTAAAATGCGAGGCAAAAGATTGGTAAACCAATTTTAAAGCGTAGATTACGTTGTGGTAGTCCAGGCAAGTCGAGTGAATTTAAGAACTCAGTGAGGTAACTCATAGCTTCGTTTACATCAGACAAAATGTCGACCTATTTGAATGACATCAATTCGCCGGGCAGTGCTTGCTGTATTTGGAAACTGATTTCGTCAACATCGACATTTTTAGCTGCCAAACTCGATCCTTCACTACGCTAAGTGTGGTTTACGTATTGATCGATTCAATTAGGGAATATTCTTTCGGTTAATTCAGTTTTAGAGCAATGATATTTCAGAAATTGTCTGGCAACTTAATTAATTGCATATCTTCATGAAAAAGAATTTTATCGTCACCAGTATCCAGCAGACGTTTGGAAGATGTATTTGCTTCTGCATCGTTTTGAAACTGTACACACATAGTTAAGATCAGTCGCAATGTCTGTACATTTCACCACAAAAATTACCCATACCGGATCTTTTTTGAGAATGCACACTGCATTTTCATTGTTGTGAATGTTCAATAGCAGCTTCAGCGATGAATGTGCTGTTCTTCCACTGTCCAATAATGTTGCAGCAATGCCGAATGATGCGATGGCTAATGTGATTTTATTTTGCGATCGTACCCTTGCAAGTATGAGCGATATGAAAAATGTTTTGCCTGTACCATCTAGTGCAAACAAAAAAAAATCCCTCTTGCTGAGCTTCAACCGTCAACATAATTTAATTGTAAATAGTCGCTTATTCGTCACTCATCAATTGCTCTTTAGTTACAACAACTGTAGCCAAATCAACAGTGTCGAGTTGTTGTTCTCGCTGATAACAATAAAATCTGCTGCCGGCCTATTAGGCGATGGCGTACCCAAACTGATCATTGGCGTATTTGAAATTAAAATGTAAAGATCCTTGTTCAAAATCAATGTCTCGTTGCGAATTTCCCGTGTGTAGACCATCTGTGGATCTTGATTTGTTTCCCGAATTCTGTGTAGTATATCTTCGCTCGTGTGATTTTTATGTTTATCCCACAGATTCGATGATCGTGCCAGAATATGGCGGATAATTGACGTATCTGATGTGGTGAACAGTTCAGTGCTGCGTCTGTAAGCGTAACGTCCCAATGATATATATATATATATATATATATATATATATATATATATATATATATATATATATATATATAGTGTGTGTGTGTGTGTGTACACAGGTGTCATTATATAGGGTGTCATACTAAAAGGACATCACAAATTCACTTGCATATAGGATTTTATTGATACAATTAAGTCGTGTAGTTAAGGTGTCGTCACGTACCAAAATACTTCAAGTTTCATTCACTTATTGTTGTAGTGCCGAATTCTGCTACTAAGAACAAGCGTTATATCACTGTATTCGTCTTTTCAATAGTTTTAGAATGCTTTTAAAGAAGTGCATCGTTCCATTTAAAAGGGGCATACTTACTTCAATATCTCGGTTGATACAATTTCGCAGATTTCCAATGAGAAATGTGCTACACATCAGAAAAATTAAAAAAAAATATGCGTTGACCAGGCATAATTCATCAAGGATGAGGCAGCTATGATATTGATAAACTCCGTTTACTCAGTGATCCAATAATGGCGTCAATAGGAGCGCTTTCCATCATTTTAAAACGTGTAGCCGAGTAGAAGTGTTGTTAGAAATCAGATTAATATCCACACACTCTGGTGACACCGCAATTATTAGTTGACACTGATTGATCAACTAAATCCAGATAAAAATTAAATCAAAGTAATGCGAATACGAACTAAAAATTTCAAAAGACATCCGAATATTACGTTGTTAGATTTTTCAGAATGGGTGCTTTCACTGCCTAATCCTATTTTAACCCACAAAAGCCGACGTTCTGTCTTCGTTTCTGCTGAATACAGTAAGCACATTCAGATGGACATAAGACTCAGTAGTTAAGCTGACATGGAAAGACATACAAGATGAACTGACATGGAGAGGTGCAGTAAACCAGTCTTTGAAGTGATGAAGACTGCAACAACAATCTTTCTTTTTCAGGGCCTTTGTCCCACTTCAACGCGTGGTCGGTCTAGTTACTATTGATTTGGCAGTGTTAGTTGCAGAGGGTGGCTGGATGCCCTTCCTGCCACCACCTCAAACCCCCCAGGATGGAACTAGTGTACCCCAGCTGTCAGCATTTAGTGTAAGTCATGAAATAGAGCGAACTTTTTCAAATGTCTGCGAGTCGTGTAACTGAGGCGGAACGTGGGGACCAGCCCGGTATTCACCTAGTGGGATGTGGAAAACCGCCTAAAAATTACATCCAGGTTGGCCGGCATACCGACCCTCTTCGTTAATCCGTCGGTCGGATTCGATCCGGAGCTGGCGCGCCTACCCGAGTCCAGGAATCAGCGCATTAGCGCTCTCGGCTACCCTGGCGGGTTAAGACTGTGACAACAATAAATGGGATTAATAACTATTATACACGTCTCACACCAAAAACTCCCTTATATCACGTCCAAATTCGTTACCTTCGTATGAACGACCAAAAAGGGCAAAACGCAATGCCTGGACGGCATAAGTTTCATGTTTGTCAACAGAAGAACAAAGCGTGTCGTGGTAGGTATAGTACGAAGGAAAGGGACAGGAGGCACTGTCAGATTAATCCCCCTTTAAATTGTCAGTTTTTTCCTCCTTCTTCCCTGAGTGTTGTTTCATGCTTTTCAGTAGATCAGAAATTACCCAAATGGTTCAAATGGCTGTGAGAACTATGGGACTTAACATCTGAGGTCACCAGTCCCCTAGAACTTAGAACTATTTAAACCTAACTAACCTAGCAGTCGCGTGGTTCCGAACTGAAGCGCCTAGAACCGTTCGGCCACCGTGGCCGGCTAGAAATTACGCGCTGTAGCGCGTGGAATGACTACGAACTGCCCGCTATCAGGACATTTTGACCCGCGTGCGTCATTGTCGTTCATGGCCGAACGTGGTTGATGCTTGCGGGTTCACAAGAGTTATGTTCTTACGTTATCCTGGTCAGGAGACAGAGTCGCTAACAGCGTAAACAGATAGAAACAACAATTTACTGAGATTTTTTGTAATTCCGGCTGAAACTCGACACTTCCCACCCCTCCCAAACACCCAACTATCGTCGTGTATACGGTGATGCAGTTCTGAGTATCAAGTGCCAGCTCAAAAGTAAAAACCTTTTCAAACTCGGTAAATCCAGGCCGGTCTAAGGTCACGTGGGACCAAAACCTCTGATGAACTACAGGGCCTCTATTAAACAATAGGTAGGGGAATGGCGGGTCGCAAGGGCTGGTAGATAGTAAGGGCTTCTTGGTGTTTCTCAGGTTTTTCACAATACAGCGGAGGCATGCAGTGTTTGCAATAAAGTGCAGACATCACTCCGCCACTTGCTGTAACCTGAGTGATGCAACTGTTTGTGTCACAAGTAAACCTCATTTGTTTTCCAGTGTCGAAGCTGGTCAACCGTGTAATTTTCAGCACCTGTTGTACATTTAAAGATAAGAAATAATGTTATCATACTAATATTAATATTTAAGTAGTCTAATATAGATTTTATCATAATAATGAGATTTCGCTCACTCAAGCCAGCTTCTGTTTCCTCCATGTTTTAATGTGCAATGTCAGTTGAGTAGTACGCGTCATACCAAAGTCAGATGGTATTGGCCATATAAGTAACCTTTTTCTGTTTCAAGGGCGCGATGCCGAGGCTGAAGAAAAAGTGTACCGATGAGGTCGACTGGAGTTGTCTGCGACTGCAATGAAGCAAGTGGTTGCGGGTATTCTGAAAGACGAAATGACTGAAAGTGTTGCTGTCGATCTTTTTAATGTTACTAGAACTACACTGCAGAGGAAATTAAGATCATTGTAGGGCACTAACAGACATCTGGGACTCCTTTTTTAAACCAACGTTCGAAGAACATTACGAAGAAATGTTTGTAGCACACATGAGAGATTTATATTCCGGCCGGTAGCTAAGATTGAGTTTAAAAAGTTGGCTTACGATTTTTCATGATATTTAATAGAGAAAAGATATTGGCAGGTATAGATTCCTATCAAAACTTTGTGAAGAAGCGCCCAGAACTGACTTACAGGAAACCTCAACCCACAAGTTTAATGCACTGTATCAGGTTCAATCGGCTACAAGCTGAAAGGGTTTCTAACCTACTGTAAGTTTTTATTTTCTTTTTACTTTTGATGTATGAACAGATTAGTTTGATTTTGGCCCAAGAAAACACTTTTTTGTTTAAAAACCTGTATATTGTTGTATGGCCACTTTTCTTAACATCTCAAACTGGAAATCTTGGAAACAATTTCTTGCAGTGTGGCGTTTTGGTTAGGAATCTTTTTTCACCATTTACACCAACACGAACATTCAGTAAAGATTTTATGCAGTTTACCTTATTTCGAAACAACAACAAAAGCCTTATACCACTTTTAGCTTAAGTGGCCCAAACGAGCCGCCGTTCACCCACTGATATTTTTAAATATATTATTTTATTCCACATAATGTGCGAAGGTTACGCTCGACTAAATTTATTACATTTTTTTAAGACAGTCAAACGCCACACACTTTCATTTTTTAACCATTATCTGAGAAAATCGACATTAATCAAGACACTAAAAGAACCCATTACAGCTGACTTTCATCAGCTCCAATTCTATAGCAAGAAAAATCACTGTTTATCAATGATTAGTCTCTCCAACACAAAACTGGAATTAAACTTTCTGATCAGTATACCGTGTATACTTTGAAAATCGCGAAATAATCAGGGTGATCTTACTGTTGTTTTCCTCGAGTAAGAGCAGTAATGTATACATAGTTCCAAATTATTACCGTTTTCTCGAATAATCGTCAAGTAGAACTGACATATGGGCTGATTTGTGCACACTGTCTTGAAATCGATCTCTGTATTGCAGCTCGAGTTAAAAAGTAAAATGCAGCGTATTATAAACGTATAAAATTTAGAAGCCGAGATACGACAAAATTTAGCTCCACGACACAGCACAATATCGCGACGCACTAAATTTAGGCAAGCTTTGTCTAAGATGTAAAGCAAATTGTCTATCGACAGCATTATGGCACAATAATCCACAGCAGACCACAGTGGAACAGAATATGTAAACAAAACAAATGTGCTAAATTTTCCATCGGAAAAAAATAGGCAGTATAGCGCCGGGTCCCTGACGTCGCAGAACCCCTAACATGTGCCGTGTGGATAAACTGGCTCTGTCTACATTCGATTTTTTTTTGTTTTGTTTTTTGAGTCATCAGTCTTCTGACTGGTCTAATGCTGTCCACCACGAATTGCTGTCCTGTGCCAACCTCTTCATCTCAGAGCAGCACTTGCAACCTACGTCGTCAATAATTTACTGGTTGCATTCCAATCTCTGTCTTCCTCTACTGTTTTTACCCACTACAGCTTCCTCTAGCACCATGGACGTTATTCCCCGGTGTCTTAACAGAAATCCTATAATTCTCACCCGTCTTCTTGACAGTGTTGCCCATATAGTTCTTTCCTCTCCGATTCTGCGGAGGACCTCCTCAATCCTTACCTTATCAATCTACTTAATTTTCAACATACGTATGTAACACCATATCTCAAATGCTTAGATATTCTTCTGTATCGGTTTTCCCACAGTCCATATTTCACCACCATACAATGACATGCTCCAAACGTAAATTGCTAGAAATTTCTTCCTCAAATTAAGGCCTATGTTTAACCAGTAGACTTTTCTTGGCCAGGAAACCCCCTTTGCCAGTACTAGTCTGCTTTTGATGTCCTTTCTGCTCCGTCCGTCACTGGTTATTTTGCTGCCTAGGTAGCAGAATTTCTTAACTTCATCTACTTCGTGGCCGTCAATCCTGATGTTAAGTTTCTTGCTGTTCTCGTTTCTGCTACTTCTCATTATTTCGTCTTTCGTCGATTTACTCTCAATCCATATTCTGTACTCATTAGACTGTTCATTCCATTCAGCACATTATCTAATTGTTCTTCACCTTCACGCGGAAGAGCAATGTCAACAGCGAATCCTATCACTGATATCTTTTCACCTTGAATTTAAGTTCCACTCCTGAACCTTTCTTTTATATCCTTGTTAATCCGAACACTTTGTTCTTGGTCTTCCACACTATGTTAACAGCAGAAATTAGATTTCTTGATTGGAAGTTGTCCTAATGACACAATGAATCAATCATAGTAACAGAGTCTCCGTATAATCGTCCAGTTTCATTCCCAGGTGTAACTTATATAGAGTGTCCATAATTAAAGTCCCAGTCTCAAAACGCTGTAGAAAGAGTATCACTACTCAGAATGACGTCAAATTGCACAGCATATTACTGACGTAGGGGGAACATCATGGAACAAAAGAACTTACGAAAATTTGACGAAAAGATGGCACTGCAAGCGTCAGAACATGCAGACCAGTAGACGCACGGCACACGGCTGTTCCTCAGTTTTCTTCCAAGACGCCCAACATGACTCTATCCATGAAGGATCGCGCTGCTAGTACAGCTGTATTACACGAAAAGTGACAGTGTGCCAGTAATCCTGCAGAAGTTCCGGACCCTCACGGGTATGAAAAAAGCATTGCTCCAATATCTGCTAAGGGTCAGAAGAAAACTATTACACAATTCGAAAAGACAGCTTCTTTTGAAGTGCAGGAAAGCAGTTGATCCGACGTCTGTCGAAAATGTGGTCACAGTGTTTTAGGACGGGTAGAGCGGTGGTGTGCAAACAAGCAGTGCACGTGGAACTGCCCGAACGTTGGACATGACTGTAAACACGGTGCGTAAACCCCTACGAAACACCCTGCACTGGTATCCATACAAAACCACCCACGTGCAAGAGTTGCTTCCTGCCGTGTTCGCTTTGGAGTTCCTTGTTCGTATGGAAGTAGAAAATGATTGGCCAAGTAACATTCTGTAGACAGACGAATCCCATTTTCGTCTCCAAGCAGATGTCAATGTGTAGAATTGCAGAATATGGCAACGGAAAATATGTTTACACATCACCCGGTACCACTTCATTCTGCAAAAGTGACCGTGTGGTGCGGGTTGACGGCATCTTTATCGTAGGGCAGTATTTTTTCGCGGAGATGATTCCTGTGGTTCCTGTTACCTGTTTTGTCACTGTTAAACGCTGTGAGAGACTTTGCACCTCAGCGTCATTCCAACCAATCAACAGCGTGGATGTGAGGGTAGGATCATTTTCATGTAAGATGGTGCTTCTCCGCACAGAGGCTGCTGCAGAAGCTTTTCGGAAATGCTAGAATTATCAACCATTTCCCCACAGTTAGGCCGCCCAGATCACTTTAACTTAATCCGTGTGATTTCTGGCTGTGGGGTATCTGAAAGCGTCGTGTTCAGAGTGGAGTATCTGAAAGACGATGTGTTCAGTGCTCTAATTACGAACTTTCGCAACACATTCTGGACATGACCTCCGAGATACTCCAATGAGTTGCTGTGGGAGGGGAGGGGGGGGGGGGACATAGTGTTTCTCGATTTCAAAATTGTGGTAGAAAACGGTGGACAGCATATTGAACAGTTCTTGCGCTAGTCTCCAGACAGTTAGAAAAAGATGTCATTTTACCTTTTATGATGTGTTTGGCCCCAGGGTAATTAAAAATCGGTGTCATTTTGCTTTTCATACGGGTTTAGCCTCAGGACAATTAAAAACCGAGTTTTTCCATCCGATGTAGTGCGACCATGCCTTGGTAGATGAGCTTACCTAACTACAGTGCCACAACTGTTGACTGCCAAACTTGTGCAGTCGTGCACATTGAACAGTGCGAATGGTGTAACGTGCAATTCAGGTCATAGCCGTCGTATTGCGATGCATCTGTCTTTTGTAGCCGACACCATTTAGGTTAAGACACTTACAGCGTCATCTATTTATAAAATTTTCTATTTTTTCCATGACGTTTCCCCCTGCGTCAATAATACGCTGTTCAAATTTGAAGTCATTCTGAGCAGTGGTTCATTTTCTACAGCGTTTTCAAATTGGAACTTCGATTAATGCGACGATGTGTCGCGAACATCCTCTTTAGAACAACGATGTATAAAAGTCTGGGCTGCCTCCAGTCTGTCAACTGACGGTTCTCGTAATAATACCTGGACATATTTCGTCAAAGTTGTTTATCCCAACTGCCTTTATTTAAGCTCACAGCGCAGTTGCCTCCATAACCCCAATGGTACAGTTGTCTGCTGCAAACCATCAGAAGAAGCAGTTCCAGGTTGCCAGACCTTTAGGTAGTAGTATGTTCGACATCACTGTGGTAAAACCATCATTTTCACGCCCATTGCTTTGTTTCCACTAGTTACCGCTGTTCTGTAATTGTCTGTATTTGTGACAATCAGTGTATTAGGAAGGCATTAGTGACGCACATCAGACTTACTAGTAAAGTTTCAGACTAAAACAACGACACTCCTACAACAGATCTGTAATTTATGCAGCAACTAAGAGATTCAATAAGAGTTCATCGGCACTGGATGCTGAATAATACCGAGCTATGTGGAACATTGATTAAACAAAGGAATTTTGCGAGGAAAATGGACAAACATTCACAATTCTTCATCTGCTTCTATACTTCGCTAACCACCATAGGCTGATGGCAGACGGTACTTCTGGTACCACAACGACGTACAACCGCCACCCCCCCCCCCCCCCGCCCCCCGTCTTTCACTGTACCATTCGCAATGGTGGCCGGAAAAATCACATGTCGCTAACCATCAGCTATTGTTGTAATAGTGCCCTTCAGTCTGAAGACTGGTGTGAAGCAGCTCTCTACGCTAATTACCAGCTCTTTTCATGTATGCATGCTTGAATTTGGTTACTGTATTCAAATCTTGATATCCCTCTACTGTTTTTATTCTCCTCACTACAATCCATTACCAAATTAACTATTCCATGATGTCTCAGAACGTGCCCTGTCACCCAATCTCTACTTTTCTTTAAGTTGTATCATAAAGCTCTTCTCTCTCCAAGACGATTTACTGCTTCTTTCTTAGTCGCTCAATGTAACCATTTAACAATTAGCGTTCTTCTGTAGCATCACATTTCAAAAGCAACACTTCTGTTCTTGTCTGATCTGTTTACTCTGTGTGAGACTGAATATCTTTCATTTGATGTCATTTTCACTTCGCAAGATACACTATGTGATCAAAAGTATCCGGACACCCCCAAAAGCATACGTTTTTCATATTAGGTGCATTGTGCTGCCACGTACTGCCAGGTACTCCACATGAGCGACCTCAGTAGTCATTAGGCATCGTGAGAGAGCAGATTGGGGCGCTCCGCGGAACTTACGGACTCAGTCTGAAACCACGTGGCTGCTGAGGTCGCAGGTTCGAATCCTGCCTCAGGCATGGATGTGTGTGATATCCTTAGGTTAGTCATGTTTAAGTAGTTCTAAGTTCTAGGGGACTGATGACCTCAGATGTTAAGTGCCATAGAGCTTAGAGCCATTTGAACCATTTCTGAACTCACGGACTGCGAACGTGGTCAGGTGATTGGGTGTCACTTGTGTCATACGTCTACACGCGAGATTTCCACACACCTAAACATCGTGCGTATCCGCATTAAACTTTTGTTTTTATTCACTTTAACGCAAAGTTTCAAATTTTTTTTTAAACACCCAACAGAATGGGAAACTTTTAAAAGATTTCCAGCCTTTTTCTTAAAAAAAAAAGTCGCTCTCTAACATTGACTGAAGAACATTCATTGGTGTCAACGGGTAGTAATAGAGATTAGAGATACATTTTTCCTGTTGATACAAAGGGTGATTCATAAAAACTTTTACAAATAGACGTGGCTCATCGGGCAGACAACGGAGCTGTCAAAAGGCGTTGCAGTGATTTAGTCACATGCTAAAAATGGACGCCCTCTACAAGAGATGCTCAAAGTTTTGTCCAGATGCATTGAGACACGCCTGACATCGATGCATTGAACGGCGCACGCTCTCAAAGATACTTGATGTGTCTCAAAGACATCCTGCTTCCGCACAAACCGTAACGGCGATGTTATCCATGTTTCATACATAACGCCCTTCAGATACCCATACAGGAAAAAAATCGATTGGGGACAGATCGAGTGATCGTGGTGGCCATGCGACTGGCACTCCGCGACCAATCCAATGGCCGGGAGGGATGTAGATGTGCGCCGGCCGTTGTGGCCGAGCAGTTCTAGGCGCTACAGTCTGGAACCGAGCGACCGCTACGGTCGCAGGTTCGAATCCTGCCTCGGGCAAGGATGAGTGTGATGTCCTTAGGTTAGTTAAGTTTAAGTAGTTCTAAGTTCTAGGGGACTGATGACCTCAGATGTTAAGTCCCATAGAGCTCAGAGCCATTTGAACCATTTGTAGATGTGCCTTCGTTTGTCTGCTCAAATGCGCGGAGGTTCCGTCGTGCGGAAATCGAATGCGGCGACGCCTAGGCATGGGAACATCATTCAGGATGTCCGGCAGAACATCTCGCAGGATTACGAGATACTGAAACCATCAAGTGGGTCCGGGAGAATGTACACCCAATTAAACAGTCATCGACGATGCCAGCCCACACGTGACCGAAGCGCCCTCTCGTGGAGTTTGCGACTCCCGGTTCCTGTATGATTCCTGATCTATGTTGTAGACCCGATGTGTCATGTGAGTCTTTAAACATTTTTTTAGTCACCCTGTGTATATCCCTAACATCGCCTGACTCGGGAAATAGAAATTTACGGACAAATGAGCCATTTAATTCGCCAATTAAACTTTCATACTCCGTTGGTAAAAACTGGACCGGTTATTATACCAGAACATATTTGACTTTTAAAAGCAAAATCCATACAAGAGTATCATCACCGATTTTAAACCTCTTTGCAGACAGTTCATCCATTATTTATTTTTATGTATTACTACTATCTGTAGCACATCCTCTTGTTCACCAGCAGCTTGCAAACGGCGATATCACAATATTCCAGAATTTCGTGGTTGTATTTTGTAGCTGCGAGAAGAAGAAGACTCTTAAGCTAACTGAACTCTCTGGTACTAAAATATATAAGAATTGAGACTACTGGTAGAAACGTCCTTTGTACTTACATTTTGAAGCGGCTGAGTTATGTATGTATGCATATATGTAAAATCTCTCAATGATAAACGCAAACGGCCAACAACAGCATCAGTGACTTACTACTAGTGGCTGCCTTGTTTCTAATATCTAGCAACCTGTTTTGTCAGCAAGGTCTCAGACAAGTCGAGCCTCTCTGACGTCTGCATACGCAAATTCAAGGAACTGTTGATGCAATTTCCATGCAAGTCATATTTCACCTAGTCAACCACAAGCGCAAGAAGCATTTACGCCAGCGCCTGTGACTTCATAGCATTAATACGTTTCAGACGTTTTTCGATACTTTTCGATTTTTTCGGCGGTTGTCATATTCTTACAAGAAAGCCGATATTTTTGCATATTTCTATACCTTTTCGATGTTTTTAAATACTTTCCGAAATAGTCTATAGGGATGACAAGCAGTTTTATAGAAACATCAACTGGATTTCTAGCAGTAATTACTGACTTTATATAAACATACATTTCTGACAAGTTTTGTGGTATGTTAATACCAGAGATACCTGTGCTTTAAAATCTACAGCAGCTTGATTCCCTTAAGGCTAGCTATAACTTGGGGCGCTATCTGACGCTATGCTAGCATGACCTACACAGATGTGACCACTAGTGTTCGAAAATGAGCTCTGCGTACTCGCTTTAAACTCGCCACCAGAATGTGCATGTCCGAGGGAACATTGCATCGTAATTTGCAATAACAAAGACATTGCAAAATCGTATTTATCAGCCGACACCGGACAAGTGACTTTCAAGTAAAATGTCTCATCTGCACGGTATTATACACAATGGATGCACGAGTACAGGTTATAGACGGCTGCCGACACGGTAGCTCAGCATGTTGGGTCAGAGGGTCATCTGACCTCTGTAATAAAATAACTGAGTGACTGGGTCTACGACGAACTTCTGCGGGTGTCATGGGATGTCCGCCCCGTATAAATGTAACGAACAAAAATGAAATAAAAAAGGAAAAAAAAGAGTCGTGCACAGTTAACGAATAGTAAGGCGATCGCTCGCGATATACGGGAAGCCCTGGTTCGAGTCCCAGTCTGGCACACATTTTCAATGTCACCATTCCATTTTACAACTGATGGTTGTCCATATCCGCAATTGTAAATACATTTAATGTATTTCATAATGGCTGTAGCTGCCGCAGTGCCTGTTTCTTTGGACATGCATCCATGTCCAAAGGAATTTTGCATTGTAATTCATGAAACATCCCCTTAGAAAAATTAAGAATGACAGTGCTGGTAAGCCTCTTGTGTTATTTGATTTTCAAACAGCTGAGCAAAACTGCACGTACTCAGACATTTCTCTCTTTAATTATTCTGATCAATAGTAAACTGACACATAATATATTTTTTTTTTTAGCGCAACGCAATCTGACTTTCAATAATCCCTACAAAAGAATGGCCCTGACTATCAATAACCTATACCTTCATGAATCACTTACCTCACAAAAATATTCGTTACTCAAACTACAGCATGCGTCAATACCGCCATCTAAATAAAAGATTCTAACTACTGAAGGCACTAACTACTGATAGGCATAGTTAGCAAATGAGTCGCGTAAGAAGTAACACCCCCTTTATTCCGGGGGCGATTGCACGTATCAGCATGCGGTTTTCGGCGAATCATAGCGGACTTTGGGGCACATACGTTGGTACATGCACAAGAATCACAACGTTTATATTGACCGAGATAATGAGGCAAGTACATGTTTTATAAATGGGACGCTATACTTTTTTTACCATCATTCGAACGCTCTGGAAAAGACGCGTATAGTGATGTAACGCATGTAGCTATTGCGATTCAAAGTTTGCTTAAAAGAGGGCTGATGAGGATTTACCTACGTAGCGTAGGCAGTGCATGCTGCATAGAGCACGGCAACTCGGCCTGCGGGTCGCGCGAGGCGTGTTTACTGTCTGCAGCCGCTTCCGACCCCCTCGACCTTCAATCGTACAATATTTCCCAGCGTCTTTTAAGCGAAGTTTGAATCACAATAGCAACATGCGTTACATCACTATACGCGTCTTTTCCAGAGCGTTCGAATAATGGTAAAAAAAGTACAGCGTCCCATTTAAAAAACATGTACTTGCCTCATTATCTCGGTCAATATAAACGTTGTGATTATTGTGCACGTACCAAAGTATGTGCCCCTTAGTCGGCTATGATTCGCCGAACACCACTTGTCGATACGTGCAATCGCCAACGGAATAATGGGGTGTTACGTCATACGCGACTTACCCTGTACAGCCGGCTGGTGTGGCCGAGCGGTTCTAGGCGCTTCAGTCTGGAACCAAGCGATCGTTACGGTCGCAGGTTCGAATCCTGCCTTGGGCATGGATATGCGTGATGTCATTAGGTTCAAAAATGGCTCTGAGCACTATGGGACTTAACATCTGAGGTCATCAGTCCCCTAGAACTTAGAACTACTTAACCCTAACTAACCTATGGACATCACACACATCCATGCCCGAGGCAGGATTCGAACCTGCGACCGTAGCAGTCCCGCGGTTCCGGACTGAAGCGACTAGAACCGCACGGCCAAATGTCATTAGGTTAGGTTTACCCGACGGGTGGCCCTCGTCACAAGCCATTTACAATTTTTTAAGTAGTTCTAAGTTCTAGGAGATGTTGAGTGCCATAGTGTTCAGAGCCATTTGAACCATTTTTCACGCTGTACAAATTTCGTTTTTCTGACGGACACACGTCCAGATCTCAAAACTCTGCCATCTCTCTCCTCACATCCACCACTGCTGGCGGCTCACCTCCAACTGAACAACGCTACGCGCTGTTCACATCCAACTGCCCAACACTACAATAGCAAATATTCCAACAATGCAAACCACCCACAGACTGCACACAGCACAGTCAGTGATTTTCATACAGAGCACTACGTGGTGTTACCAACGTAAAAATCTAAACAGGCTACTTACACTCAGAATAACACAGACGCTGCGATATCGTACAGATAGCGTAGTTTAACACTTCAGGTTACCACAATAACAAAATTTATAACAACTCATCGTTTAATAATAAGAAAATTGGTTTAGCGGAAGATAAGTTACTGGTGGACATTATTACAGCACTGAGAGAATAAACGCACACCCACAAAACTGAAACATAACTTGTAAGGCTTAGAGAAAAGGCTATGAAGCACACGTCATGTAAAGAATTAAGCATTGATGATTACCAAGAATATGTATTAAATTATGTTGATAGATCGACTGATCGGTGTACAATACCAAAAAAGCTGCACATAGTTCCCACTATAAAGCAACGTAAATTGGCGTAATCGAAAAAGACAATAAATGCTTCAATTCGACAATAAAGTGAGCATTGTAACATGGTGTAATTTTTGATAAGGCAGGGCTTGTTAGCATGTGTGTCCATAACAAGAGGTGTATAAATTTATTTAGCAGTAAAATATTGGTTTTAAATGTAATGCACTAAAGTTTTAACCTACATGCTGTACATGTATTATGAACTGAAACTGAAACTCACTGGCTGTAGACGTATTATGCGAACTTGGCGAAAAACTTCCTCAATATATTGATCTACATATATCAGTGTTTTCCTAGTGGCCTACAACTGTCAAGCCTGTCTCAAACTGCAAGGCAGACAGAATATTGTATCTCCATCATGCAGTTATACAATTGCCTAAATTATATGACACGATGGCTTTCAGAAAATGTTTGTTTAAGGAGAAGCAAAGTACTCGTATATGTATGGCAGACAACTACGTGCATTTGTTATGCAGTTACCATCACCACTGGAAGAGAATAATGCCAAGGTCCACCTACCTCTGATTAGATTATTTAAAAAAATAAAATAGAAGGGCAGAAATGGCGTAGCTTAAGACAATGTCGAGTCTGTGGACCATAATTGGTTTTATAGCTCCCTAGACTAGAGCAATCACAGAAGTTGGAAAGAAAAACATCGGAACAAAAAACTCTGAAGAAACCATGGGTAACAGAAGAAATACTTCAGTTGATCGACTAAAGAAGGAAGCAGTAAGCCGGCCGGGGTGGCCGAGTGGTTCTAGGCGCTACAGTCTGGAGCCGCGCGACCGCTGCGGTCGTAGGTTCGAATCCTGCCTCGGGCATGGATGTGTGTGATGTCCTTAGGTTAGTTAGGTTTAAGTAGTTCTAAGTTCTAGGGGACTGATGACCTCAGACGTTAAGTCCCATACTGCTCAGAGCCATTTGAACCATTTTTAAGGAAGCAGTAAAACGTTCTCAGAAATTCTAGAATACAGAAATACAAGTCGCTGAGGAATGAAGTAAGTAGGAAGTGCAGGGAGGCTAAAACGAAATGGCTGCACGAAAAATGTGAAGAAATCAAAAGAGAAATGACTGTCGAGGGACTGACTAAGCATATAGGAAAGTCAAAACAACCCTCGGTGAAATTAAAAGAAATGGTGGTAACATTAAGAGTGCAACGGGAATTCTACTGTTAAATGCAGAGGAGAGAGTGGATAGGTGGGACGAGTACATTGAAGGCATCTATGAGGGGGAAGAATTGTCTAATGTGATGGAAGAACAAAACATGAGTCGATTTAGAAGAGGTAGGGGATCCAGTATTAGAATCAGAATTTAAGATAGCTTCGGAGGCTTTAAGACCAAATAAGGCAGAAGGGATAGATGACATTCCATCAGAATTTCTAATATCATTGGGGGAAGTGGCAACAAACTGACTATTCTAGTTGGTGTGTACAATGTATGAGTCTGCCGGCATACCATCTTACTTTCGAAAAAAATATCATCCACACAATTCCGAACACTGCAAGAGCTGACAAGTGCGAGAATTATCGCGCAATCAGGTTAACAGTTCATGTATCCAAGTTGCTTACGAGAATAATATACAGAAGAACGCAAAAGAAAATTAAGGATGTGTTAGACGACGATCAGCTTGGCTTTAGGAGAGGTAAAGGTACCATAGAGGCAATTCTGACGTTGCGGCTGGTAATCGAAGCAAGACTAAAGAAAAATCAAGAGACGTTCATAGGATTTGGCGACCTGAAAAAGGCGTTCGACAATGTAACATGGTGCAAGATGTTCGAAATTCTGAGAAAAATAGGGGTAAGCTATAGCGATAGACGGGTAATATACAACATATGCAAGTGCCAAGAGAGAATAATAAGAGTGGACGACCAAGAACGAAGTGCTCTGATTAAAAAGGGTGTAAGACAGGCATGTAGCCTTTCGCCCCTACTGTTCAATCTGTACATCGAAGAAGTAATTATGGAAATAAAAGAAAGATTCAGGAGTGGAATGAAAATTCAAGGTGAAAGGATGTCACTGATACGATTTGCTGATGACAGTGCTATCCTAAGTGAAAGTGAAGAAGAATTACATAATCTGCTGAATGGAACGAACAGTCTAATGAGTACTGAATATGGATTGAGAGCAAATCGAAAAAAGACGAAGTAATGAGAAGTAGCAGAAACGAGGTCAGAATTGATGGTCACGAAATAGCTGAAGTTAAGGAATTCCACTACATAGGCAGCAAAGTAACCAATGACGTAGAGAGCAAGGAGGACATCAAATGCATACTAGCACTGGCAAAAAGGGCATTCTTGACCAAGAGAAATCTACTAGTATGAAACATAATCCTTAATTTTAGAATGTATGGCAGTGAAACATGGACTGTGGGAAAACCCGGAAAGAAGAAAGTCAAAGAATTTGAGATGTGGTGCTACAGAAAAATGTTGAAAATTAGGTGGACTAATAAGGTAAGGAATGAGGATGTTCCACGCAGAATCGGAGAGGAAAGGAATATATGGGAAAAAACTGATAAGGAGAAGGGACAGGATGATAGGACACATCTTAAGACATCATGGAATGACTTCCATGGTACTAGAGGGAGCTGTAGAGGTCAAAAACTGTAGAGGAAGACAGAGATTGGAATACAACAAGCATATAATTGAGATAATAGGTTGCAAGTGATTCTCTGAGATGAAGAGGTCGGCAAAGGACCCAAAAAACGAGAAAAGAAGAAGAATATTACCTAGAAATTAAATAGAAAAGGGAGAGAGGAGGGGAAAGGTGAAGTCTAAGGGCTTGGATTAGGAATGGGGTGTGCCTTAGGAGAGGGGTGAAGAGTGGTGACGTCATGTGCTTGCCCGTGCCCCCGCATGTAGGCAGCACGAGATCAAAGCTCAAATTTGATGCACAATGCTTGTTGCTCTTATCCCATTGTCCAGAATGTTTGTTGTTGTCGCACTCTTGGAGTTATCATCTGTGGTTGTAATTTTGGGACTTCCTTGGCATGGATTCTTGTTAAGAGGCGTGCAAGCGTGTGCAAGCATGAATTTTCTCGACCGTTGTCGTTTTCATTAGAACATTTCCGTGTTTCGGCCACTGTTGCAAATGGCCGAAATCAGGCTAATGTAATTATCAATTAGCCACCCTCGTATTCAGATCTGTTACGTAATTTCACTCAGCTCGAAGAGTCACTTTGTCACGAACATCATGAACTCTATTTGAACTGAATGGCAGGAGT
The DNA here is from genome assembly GCF_023898315.1 of Schistocerca nitens. Classification (NCBI taxonomy): domain Eukaryota; kingdom Metazoa; phylum Arthropoda; class Insecta; order Orthoptera; family Acrididae; genus Schistocerca; species Schistocerca nitens. Next base: position 261,719,092 of record NC_064617.1, read on the forward strand.
AGGGAGGCGTGGGCTGACATCCTTTATTGATAGTAGTTAGTATCTTTTACATTATAATTCCTTGTTAACTTTCTGTTCATATAGATTAAATGAGTGCGAGTGTTGACTTTCGCGGCCATTGTCAGGTTTTTTGTGATAACCGGACGAGCTGTGAATATCAGATGAGAACCATACCAGAATCATTGGTGAGCAGTCGACCAAATAGTCAGGTTATGAAATACTCTTCATATTATATCAAGTGGATGGTGTGTTATGCAGTTGCGTCACATCTTTATATATATAATTCTACTGTACGTGTGTATGTCACTGAACTCCTCCTAAACGGCTGGACCGATTTGAATGACTTTTTTTTTTTTTGTATGCGTTTGGGTGGCACCCTGGGTGGTTTTGATTCACAAATGATCCCGCCAGATGGCGCTGCAGTCGGTGTCTAGGTTATTTATCTATACTGCAACGAAACGGCTGGATTGATTTGAATGAATTTTTGTGAATGCATTCAAGTGGGGGCCTGGATGATTTAGATTCACAAATCAGCCCCGAAGATGGCGCTGCAGTCGATATATAGGTTATTTATCCATACTGCAACTAAACGGCTGGATCGACTTGAATGAATTTTTGTGTATACATTCAAGTGGGGGCCTGGAATATTTACATTCTTAAGTCAGCACGGTAGGTGGCGTTGCATTTTTTTGTGCAATATTGAGCGTATTATATTCAGATATAACTTACGTGCATATGATTTCGTTTATTTTTCGATATTTTAATTTGAGTGTATTATATTATATGTGTTTCGTTGTTTTGACATTTTTATTTTTATTACGATGTCTTTTGATATTTCAGGTGTCGCATTTCAGTGAATATTAAGTGTATTATATCCACATATAAGTTATGTACATAAAACAATGCCATGTCTTCGTGAACGAGGAGGAAAAATTGGTCGACGGACTCGGAATTCACCATTAGTCCAGTGCCGTCGGTTAAATAGATCGGCAGAAGATCAACTGACGGACAATGAAAATTTAAGAAACCAGGGTGCAATCAGACTTGCTAATGAAAGCCAAGAGCAACGCAACGAACGCCTTCGAGCTATTGCCTTGAGACAAAGACTGGCCCGTCAACGCGTCACCGACACATTCAGAACACGTGAACAACAGCGTTTGCAAGTGTATCGCATATTGACACGTGCATCACTTCTTCGCCTTGCGTTTAAAGATGAGTCGGACATCGACTGTTCGTCACATTCACAAATTGTAATCGGTGCTATGAACAAACAATGCCAACACTGTCATGCACTCAAATACAAAGGTGAATCGCCCGGTTTCTGCTGCGCGTCTGGAAAAGTTGTATAGCCACCATTGAATTCGCCACCGGAACCATTCAATTCATGCTTTCAAGTGACATCATTTGGAGCAACAAAAGTCGTTCAGAATGAGGATGGTCGCAATTTTCACTCAGCGTTTAAGATTCAGGGCCAAGTGTATCATCAAATTGGTTCTTTAATGCCGATGCCTGATACCGATTCAAAATTTCTGCAAATATACTTCATGGGCCATGAGGAGCAGCAAATAAACGCACGCTGCCAGTACAACCATATCGAGCAGATGGAGGAGCGAGAAATTGTGGGTATTTTAGAACCATTTTTACAGAATCATAACCAGTGAGTCCAGTTGTTCAGTACCGTTTCAAACAGACTGCAAAATGACAACTATATAGCAGACAAAGTACCAACTGGGCAGCACGCGGGCCGATATAATGCACCGACCATTAATGAAGTTGCAGTTGCTATGGCTGGCGACGCATTTGAACGTCGAGATATACGAATCCAATGCAGAGATAACACAGTGCATACGATTGAAGACAGTCATCGCTGTTACGACGCTTTGCAATATCCATTGATATTTTGGGAAGAAGGAGAAGATGGGTATCATTTAAATATCAAACAAAAAAATGCAGGACAACGTCTGTCGGGTCCACTAGTACATATATAAGATCTTACGTCTTCAAAAATGACAATGTGGATCATTTCGAATTTGTATATATTGAAAGGCTACGTAATTTTGTCGGACCGGTATTGGGCAGAACCTCACAACTTCATGACACCTAGCTTTAACACGATGGTCCGACTAGTGTTGATAGCTCGCGAAATGGTTCGATATTTATGAATATCACGACTGGTCCTACGTAAGCCTTCGCAGAACGCCAAATGTCCCGATTTTTAGGGACTGCTAACAATTCGATAAGCACATGCATGAGTACTGCTTTGTTGTTTTCCCGCTTGCAGTGCCACATACGTCACATAGCTATACAATAAGGCGAATCCAGAGCGTAGGGTGTTTTTTGTTCTGCAGTTTATTAACTGCAGTTCAACATGGTTTTCGTTTAAAGTTTAACCCCCTGCTCCATGTAGCAAAAACATCCGCCACTGTATAGTCAATGCGGAACTCCCCACCCGATGTATGTGAGAATGAAAAAGCATGGGGCGACCAAATGCGTCTGAAGAGGATGTTGATCATATCAGAGCATCTTAAATTCATAGTCCTAAGACGTCTGTTCGTAAGCAAGTCTTGATCTTCAGCTGCCAAACACGACAGTATCGAAGTTTTTAAGAAAACATTTACACATGTCATACCGGTTACATTTGGTACAAGCTTTAAATGCAGATGCCTATTGTGTACGTTGTAACTTCGCAAGTGAAGTGTTCCAGCGGGAAGATGACTTTCCTGATCGTGTAGTGTTCAGTGATGAGGTAACTTTTGATCTAAGTGGGAAGGTGAATATATACAATGTTCGTTCATGGAGGTCAGAACATCCTCATGAACTTGTACAATATCAAAAAATTACCACCTATATCAAAAGTTTTCAGTGCGGTGTCCCAACGTTAAGTGTACAGACTATTTCTTTTCACTGAAGATACCGTAACAGAGGTGGCTTATCTGGATATGTTGCAAGAATGGCGCTTTCTCCAATTAGAAAATGAACCTGAAAACTTTCTTTGGCAACAGGATGGAGTCGTTCCCCTTTGGCATCTCTTTGTACCCGACCACTGGATTGGTGGTAATGGTCAAAACAAGAAGACTACATTCTTCTGTCCTCCACGTCCTCCTGATTTCACACCATGCAACTTCATTTTTCTTTTCTGGCTTTATAAGAGATCGTTTCTCTGTTCCGCCGCAACCTAATTATTTGTCAGAGTTGAGACACAGAAATGAAGAGGCTACTTCTCCCATTACACCGGGCTCGTTAACTAAACTGTGGGAAGAATTGGGATTTAGGTTGTATGTGTACCATACAACTAAAGGTGCACATACTGAACATTTGTAAGAAAAACTAGGTTGCCTTGAATTTGATGTATGATTTGTTGTAAATAGTCTAAATTAAACTGTTTTGACATTCCTCCGAATCTGCGACATTCTGTTATGGGCACCCTGATGATAAGGACATATCTATTGATTGAAAATTTACGAGCTTCTTTATTTTTTATACTTTTTACGTCACGACTTTTATGTTCTTGTCCCTAAATCTCGATTCTGTGCAAATTGCATCTGGCAACATTAGATGAGACTCCACACTTCAGGGCGATCAATTACAGTTCTGCAAATATTCTTGACAAACCAAGCCTTCTCCAGTCCAGGTGACTTTCTCTGGCCTCCAATATTACCAGATTCTGTCTTACGGTGAAACGTTAAAAATAGGATCCACATGACTGGTTCAAATCTTCGGGGCGAACTAAAACAACATATTCGAGACGAAATTCATGATTACTCGGCTGCAGTTTCATGAGGATCAGTGGAGAATTTGAAGGACTGATTGAACTAAAGCAGACTTACAACAGGACGCCATCTACTGGTCATAATTTTCAAATGCTGATAATCTGTGCACCTGTCACCTAAAATTCAAGTTTCAGTGGCATAGCTTTCGTCAATCAAATGTTTTGATCGATTATTTTTTAATTTTAATTTTGAGGGATGGTGTTAGAAGGAACTTATCAAGACACCTCTAACCCGATCGTTGATGACGGCTTTCCGAATTCTTTTTTTGAAATAGCTGCTCCATCGTCCTTACAAAATTGAATACACCCATTCAAGGCAACCCACCAAGGAAAAATCCTTGGTAGTAGTGCGTATAGTGGATACGGAATCCATGTCACCCATGTGAAAATTAGACATGCTGTCCCGGCGTTATGAAGACACCAACACCATAATCACTATGAAAAGCATTTTGTATGCCAGATTCTGATAATTTATGATATTTTAGTATTTTGTCCATCTGCAGCAACTGTATTTTTCTATTTATTGATACGATCAGCTACCAGCTGCACTAAAGAAATTAATTCCCTTTTGCGGTTTCAGGCACCTAGTATCCTTCTTCAGAAGACGGTACAGAAAAATATACAACAAATAAGTGGAAATTAGGGAAGAATATTAAAATTTGAAAACGAAAAATTTTAAAAGTTTAAAAATTGGAAGATAACAAATGGTACATACTTTTAATCATCGCATTATTTGGAGTGTCAAGAATATATGGATGCACCATATTGCTGTGGTGCTAAAAAATACAAGAACAATATATAATACAATGACGAATCCATAAGTTATTGTGTTACATATTGTTCTTCTATTTTCCAGCACCACACCAATACGTTGCGTGCATCCTACTTTTGACGCTCGCAAATAATGCGATAGTTATAAGTATATACCATTTTTTTCTATAATTTTTAAACTTTTCGTTCTTCAGTTTTAATGTTCTTCTCTAACTTCTACTTATTTGTATTCTCAAAAGATCAGTAGGTGTCTGAAACCGCTAAAGGGAAAAAAAATCTTTTTGTACAACTGGTTGCTAAATATTTCCATAAATTTGATGATATTGTAATCTACAGCTCCCAAAATTGACTAATTTATCAGTCGTATTGTGACAGGAGAAATCGAGACATCTATTACCACAAATATATACATTTCTACTCGGATGCACACTATCTCAATTTCGTAATGGGTTCATGGCTCAAGTTCAGGTTTGACATCCAGTCAAAAGCCTCTTCAGACAAATTATTAAGGTCTTACATTGTCCCTCTGAATACGCTGAGTTGTCACCCGATTCAGCATTCACCAGCGTCGCCGGAGTAGATGAAACCCTGCTGGTCGCTCCCAGGGAGTTCTTATTATTTGGCGTTGCTTCGTGGTAGAGCGCTCCTGCCATTCATCGTTCAGGCTTCTTGCATGCTGAAGTTACTGTCCTGCAGGCTGATTGCTGGTGCCAAGATGGTTTTCTAGATCTCAGTCTCTGGGGTTCTGACAATGGAATTCTGAATGAACCGGTAATTCTGGGTTGTTTTTGTTCTTTTCCACGTGTTTAGCAATGACTGTGATCTTTTTATGAATGGTAACACGGTTATGAAATTTCATGTTAGATTGAAACCACGTGTAAGTCTGGGATTCGAAATTGGATCCTTTGCTTTTCCCAGACAATGCCGCCACTTGCTGGGCTGTCCGGGCATCCCTTATGGGGGGCTTCATTGTTCCAGTCTCACAGAACCCATTTTTATGTTTTATATTCCATTCTGAGTGTCCTGCTTATCTCACTGGACTAGCAACCTGATAGAACAGATTATGAGAAACGTCTTATTTTCTGCTTTTACTCGAGATTTTTTATTTCGCCACAGTTAGGTGCGCTCTAGACTAGACACAGACACAGAGGAATGAGGCAGACGATCAAGGGATACAGAGTAATAATAAAAATACATGACATTTCATTTACTGCTGAAATAAGGTACTCACAGTTAACGACCGGAGCATTTATGCTCGTATAGCGTAACACACAGCTTGCTAGGCTGCGCGTCGGAAAAGTGAGTCGGATCCCATTCGAATCTGCGCGGCTGATTGACGATCGTGGGCTGGTACACCTGCAAACCTGACAGTAGCTTTTAGGCGGTTTCCCAAGCTCGTTTAGGCAACTACTGAGCTGAGCTAGTCTCCAAAGTCCGTCTCAGAGAATACGACACACAAGCCATTAAAATACGATTACACACAGGACAAAGTTGCCATGTTTCACAGACAGATGGCGCACACGACATCCCTCTTTTAGGTTACCTTGATCACTGCTGTGCCAGGAAGGTCATCCGGCCACGAAGTTAAATAATAACATAAAATGGCCAAATCTTGAAATGCGGAACCCGTACTAGACGGGATAAACGCTGGGGAAAAAAAGCAAGAAGTATCGAAAGAAGCCATCAAATCAGTAAGCTGCAAATTATGTATTTACGACTGACCACATTAATGCTATAACACACAGCAGACAAAAATTCGGCAGCCGTAAAGATTATGTCCCGTCATTTAGACCCAGTCCCAACTTCCATGCGACGGCCTGCTACAAATATATCCGGACTATACCGCCGTCTTCGATCTGTAACTCGTCTTCACGACATTATTGTCTGTTCTTTTTGGTGGGCTGCAATCCCTGACACAAGATTTTGGTCACAGCCTGAGTGATACTCAAAGAATGAAATCGTCCACTCTGCAGTAGGACGTACACTACTACGAAATTTTCTTAGTCGAGGTCCAGTGATCGAATCACTATCCGCCACGCAGTTTTTAATTGCTGGGCTGCTTTCTTCACAACTTTTATTTCGTCTAATCAAAGACAATTTCTTCCAATTTAATGGATTATTTGGATGTGTGCTTACTGTAGTCATGCATAACACATATTCTTTAGAAACGAACGAGAGAAACGAGTAAAAAACTACCGTTATTGTCCCCGTCACCTTTTCATACTTCAACTAATGAGCAGTTAAACATGTAGCAATTAGCCCGTTTGTTCCTCCGTTCCTTAGCCTTTAAAGAGGGGGAACTGCGAGGAAGGCAAACAAGAGGAAAGTCATAAACGGCATTATAGCCAAATCCATTAGAAACCCGCTTTATGTTCGTGGAATGAATAATACCTGAGGGGGCGACTGGGCGCGTAAAGCGACTTCGTTCACGCCCAACTTGCGATCGCGAGCACTTCATTTTATGTAAGGCGCCGCGCGTATCAGATGCGGCAAACTAGCGTTCTAGTAAGAGGATGTAAGGACAGGGTGTTGGCGAAGGAGAACGTTGTGGGCTGGAGGAGTGGAGCGGGTAGGGAAAAAAAAATCACCTCCCGCGCGCAAGTCGCCGGCAACTTATGGGAGCGTGCGCCTTGTGGAGGAGCTAAAGTCGCTACTTCATTAGGCTAAGTGGCTGCTGCATATTTGATGGCGGCGGGCGGCGTTGCTTGCCTACAGCAGCTTTCTGCCGTCGTTGTCTGTCGTCCAAGGGATCTAGGTTCTGCGCAAGGGGGCCGGGGGGAGGGGGGGCGGGGCTATATGCGTGAATTGCGACGCACTCGCACTTGGCTCCGGACTGTTGACGACACCTTGACAGTCGAGCTTGGCTGTAAATTTCACCGCTATCGCACTTAACCCGGCACACACTGCTTTGGTTCAAATGGTTCAAATGGCTCTAAGCACTATGAGTCTTAACATCTGAGGTCATCAGTCCACTAGACTTAGCAATACTTAAACCTAACTAACCTAAGGACATCACACACATTCATGCCCGAGGCAGGATTCGAACCTACGACCGTCTCAGCAGCGCGGTTCCGGACTGAAGCGTCTAGAACCGCTCGGCCACAGCGGCCGGCACTGTTTTGGTACTTCACGGAAAGTGATACATATTTTTACATACGCTATCTGATCAAAACAACCAGTAGGCCTCTATATAATGCGGAATTGACCACTCGGTGTCACGAGAGGCCGCTCGCCAGTATAAAAAGACGCAGGTAGTATTGCGTCGTCAGTAGAGTAGCAGTAACAGCAGGTGTGGTATACACCACTTCTAACAAACACCGAACAACGCGCTCCAGTACGCGGCCGCCAAATACATTGCTGGCCGCACTTCTCTGGGCGGCCTGCTGCTTCCATCGCTGGCCGTCTTCACACGCTCGCCCCCTTGCGTGGCCTAGAAATACATCGCTGGCCGCACTTCTCCGGGCGGCTCGCGGCTACCATCGCTGGCCGCCTTCGCGCGCGCGCGTTTGTCAGCACCCAGCAATTGGCTTCGCCAGGAAACATTGCGATTGGTTTTCCCTGGAAAACAGCGACCCCAGCCGACGGCTCCATTAACCAACAAGCCTTATATAAACCCGGCCGCCGCCGCAAACGACAGTTATCGGGAAGTGCAGTACGCCGTGTTCCAGCTGCTTGTGGATGACTCGCCGCACCACTCGAGGTTACCTGGCTGCTCGGCGGAAATCTTGCGACTTCACTTGGAGAGACTGAACTTCACTGGACTTGGGAATAATTACGGGACGTGCACCCCACCATGCACATTTGGATATTGGTATAACCAAACTTTAATTATGCATTACTTCTGAGTGTGAGCCTGGGTAGACGCTTGGCTAACATAATTGTTAAAAAGTGATTTGTGATTTAATAAACCAGACTGAAGAGGTTATTGTGTTATTCCTGGTTATAACAGCAGGAGAGCTCAGTGACTTCGAATGTGGACTAGTCTTTGGATGTCATCTGAGTAACAAATTCATCTGCGACGTTTCGGCCCTTCTAAAGCTTCCCAAGATACAAGCCATATCGTCAGGAGTGCTCCATAAAGTGCGGTAGGACCGCTATTATTTTTTGTGCGCACAAATGATTAGACGGATAGAATGGGCAGCAACTTGCGGTTGTTTGCTGATTATGCTGTTATGTACGCGAAGGTGTGGAAATTGAGTGACTGTAGGAGGATACAATGTGACTTAGGCAAATTTTCTAGTTGAGGTAATGAATGGCAGCTAGCTCTACATGTGGAAAAATGTAAGTTAATGCAAATGAGTTGGAAAAACATACCCGTAATGTTCGTATACAGCGTTGGTAATCCCCTGCTTGAAACAGTCTATATTTGCCCGCGTCTCTTAGAAACTTTATTAGTGTTGGGGGGACGGGGGGGCGGGGAGGAAGAACAGGAAGCTGTAACAATATGAGCTCCACCACAGAAGTTGCTACGAAAACAAAGAGACCTTCACAAGTGATTCTTAGGAAGCCTAATCCTTGTTGACAAACAATAATGGGACAATTATTGAATTAGATATTCCGTGCTTGTATCGTCGAGGAAGATCATGCAATAGTTCCTCCGTTCAGTCGTCGCACTAACACCTAAATGACACTGAGACAAGTTGTGGTGGAACAGAAAATCAATTGACACCACTCATTAGAGGAAAGATGATGAATAATGATGAGATACATGTTCGATTTTATTCAGATTATGCGAAAGAACTTACTTCCCTTCTAATAGCAGTTTGTTGTTGATTGCCAGAGCAGTTAAGTAATCCAAGTGACTGGAAAATGTTGCAGGTATCCTCATTACCAAGTGGTGTTGCCGGAAAGAAGTTATTACAGGCCTACGACCCTGACACAAGTTCAGTGTAGATCTGCACAGAGACGTGAAATGGAACGAGCATGTGAGGGCTGTGGTAGAGAATGTGAATGGTCGGCTTCGGTTTATTGGGAGAATTTGTGAAAGTGTGGTTGACCTGTGAAGGAGACCACTTGAAGGATGCTAATGTGTCTTATTCTTCAGTACTGCTCGAATGTTTGGGAGCCGCACCAGGTCGGAGTAAAGGAAGACACCGAAGCAATTCAGATTTGTTACTGCTAGGTTCGAACAGCACGTAAGTGTTACGGAGATGATTCAAGAACTCAAATGAGAGTCCCTGGGGGGAAAGCGACGCTCTTTCCGAGAAGCACTATTGATAAAATTTAGAGGATTGGCATTTGAAGCTGACTGCTGAACGGTTCTGCTGTCGCCAACATACATTTCGCGTAAGGACCACGAAGATACAGTAAGAGAAATTAGAGCTCATACAGGGGCGTACAGACTGTCGTTTTTCCCTCGCTCTATTTGCGAGTGGAACATGGAAGGAAATTACTAATAGTATAGGGTACCTTCCGCCTAGCACTGTTCAGTGGCTTCCGGGGTATGTATGTAGATATTGATGCAGATGTAGAAAGTTGGTTATGTGACTGTGAAGTGGAAACGGGATGAAACAACCACAACTAAACCAAGATCAGGCACTGAGCGAGGAAGCGCAGTGGTTAGCACACTGGACTCGCATTCGGCAGGACGACAGTTCAAACCCACGTCCGGCCATTCTGATTTAGATTTTGCGTGATTTCCCTAAATCACTTCAGGCAAGTGCTGGGATGGTTTCTTTGAAAGGGCACGGCCTACTTCCTTGCCCGTCCTTCCCTAATACAATGGGACTGATGACCTCACTGTTTGGTCCCATCCCCCAAATCAACCAATCAACCAAGATCAGACAGACCTCACGTACCGACAGACAGAGAGCGTCAAGCATTGTGGAACGTAGTTGTAAAAAAAATTACATGAGTTCAGTGGACGTAATCACTCTCAAGTTCGGAAGTGCCACCAGCAATCAGCTAGTACAACAACTGTGCATAAGGACACAGAAAATATGGAGCACAATGGTCGAGCATCTCCTCGTAAGCTACACTTCTCTGTACTCAATGCCAACCGGCACCTGAGGTGGTGTAAAGAGCGACGCCACTGGACAGTGGGTGACTGGAGACAAGTGATCTGGAGTGATGTGTCATTCTGTACTCTGTGGCAGTCCGATGGAAGGGTTTGGGTATGGCGAATACCTGGAGAAGGTTGCTTGCAATCGTGAGTCGTCCCAGCAGTGAAGTACATTGGAGGTGATGTTCAACTATGGGATTGTTTTCGTGGTTAGAGTGTGGTCTCCTTAGTGCACTTACGAAAACGCAAAATGCGAAGGATATGTAAAGATTTTACAGCATTGTGTACTGTGTACGGTAGAGGAATAGTTTGGATACTCTTCCCCCCCCCCCCTCCCCCCTTCCTGCCTCATAATGCATCCGAATGACGCCATTGGCTAAGGATGACACGGCTGTTAGTCTATCCTGATAGCACCACCTGAGACCAGAACGGTGGAGCTTTGCATGACACATTTACTTCTCAAATATTCTGACGTACCCGCACCACACACCGTACAGAGGATTGTGGAGTACGTATGTAAATGTAGATGTAGGCAATGCGCTCTATCGTAAAAAGCATCTGTGTGGTAGTGGTTTGCGGACAAGAACATACCCGAAATGGACTAGTTTTCTCAGGGAGCCGACCTTATCCCAATGGGTCACCTTTGGGACGAGTGCGAACGGTCACTTTGCTTCAGACCCTAGAGTCTAACATCAGTACCTTCTCTGGTTTCTGGTGTTTCTGGTCTTAAGGAATAAAGGGTTACCACTCCTCCACACAGAGTCAAACACCTCATTGTAAGAGTCCCCAGCTAAGTTCAAGCTGTCATGAAGGCGAAAGGTGGAGATACTCAATATTAACTCCCGCTAAAAGGTTCCCGGTACTTTTAATCAAATAGTGTACATCAATATCCAAAATAAACCTCTCAGCTATCTTGAATAGAATAAAATAGCATGAAACTGTTTGGAAACTAGCAAGCAACTCTAGAGAAATATGATATGTTATAGACTGAATATTTTACAGTTGCTTTCCTGAAGGCAAACATATGTGGATGAGGTTGCAACCTGGCCACCTGCAGAAAACACTGCAGACACGTGAAGGCTGATTGTACCTGATGGCAATGACAAACCCTACTCAGTTCACGAGCCTGCAGGAAAAACTGGCAAACCACTGGAAACTGAGTAAGGGAGGGCAGAAAGAAAAAGACCCTCCACCTGGAGAAATATAACAGAAAAACTTCCCCGCACACATTCATTGTCTGCAGGCTCTCGCTTATAAAGGATGATCCAGCAGCCCCTTCACTAGGTTTATGCAGCCCACAATGCCAACAAATATCATGCACAACATTTTCGTATTCTCTCATTTGCTAAGCGCAAACTGATAGTCCTAGAGAAAAAAATGAACAGGAGCATTTTGTAGTAAATTTCATGTAGCTAAATTTTGTACTGGGATGTTTTTTTCGCTACAGGCCACGGTTTTTGAATTATTCAGAAAAACGCATTTGAAGGTCACTTTTGTCCATTTTTCTTCAATATGGCTTCTACTGAAAACGCATCCAAGTACAAAATTTAACTACATTAAATTTCCTACAAAAAGTCCTGTTCATTTTATCTGTGGGACTAATAATTTGTGTGTAACGAATGAGAGGATATGAAAATCTTGCACATAGTATTTGGTGATGTTGCAGGTTGCATAGCACCCTTTGTGAGAGGCATCTGAATCACACTGTACAGCGTGTAAATGTTAATATTGTGAACGTTTGGAAAGTTTGTTGCTATTAGGATTCTTAAATTAAGTGCATGGCACTTGTGTCCGACCTGCCGCCGTGGCCGAGCGGTTCTAGGCGTTTCAGTCCGGAACCGCAAGACTGCAACGGTCGCAGGTTCGAATCCCACCTCGGGCATGGATGTGTGTGATGTCCTTAGGTTAGTTAGGTTTACGTAGTTCAAAGTCTAGGGGACTGATGACTTCAGATATTAAGTCCCATAGTGGTTAGAGCCATTTGAACCATTTGAAATTGTGTCCGTCTCCATAGCTGATTAGTCATTGTGGATGACTGCCATGTGGAGAACACAGGTCCAGTTCCCAGTACTGCAAGGAAATTCCTTAGTGAGAGGTCTGAAACGGGATCAAATGGTTCAAATGGCTCTGAGCACTATGGGACTTAATATCTGAGATCATCAGTCCCCTAGAACTTAGAACTACTTAAACCTAAATAACCTAAGGACATCACACACATCCATGCCCGAGGCAGGATTCGAACCTGCGACCATAGCAGTTGCGCGGTTCTGGACTGAGCGCCTAGAACCACTCGGCCACCGCGGCCGGCTTCTTGTTTCTTCGCCAGAGAATACTGAAATGGTACGAGCTGCTTCACATAAAATCCGCAGCAAAATCGTGCAGAAAGACAGCAGTGCAACTGGGCATATCAAGAGGTTCCTTTCGACGGGTTCTTGGAAGTGACCTCCGGAGGTACCTGCGCCAAACGATCTCATCCCGGAAGTTCACTGCAGAACAGAAGCAGCAGATACTACTGTTTGCCCACCGGGCAGAGGATAGGAAACACTCTCAACAACAAGGCGCATTTTCATTTGGACGGTGTATTTAACTGAAACGTCCCCTTTGAAAAATTATGCATGACTGTGCTTAAACTGACACACAATGTTTTTAGCGCAACGCAATCTGACTTTCAAAAATCCCTACAAAAGAATGGCCCTGACTAACATTAACCTATACCTTTCTCAAATCACTTACCTCACAAAAATCTTCGTTACTCGAACTACTGCAATACAGTGAGTGCCACTACTGCCAGCTAAATAAAAGATTCAAACTACGGAAGGCATTAACTACTGATAGGCATAGTTAGCAAATGAAAGATTTTAATAGAGAACAAACAATGTATTTACCTTAATAGTCATAATATATATAGCAGTTCATGACATCCAGTCTTACAAATTTCAAAACTCCGCCATCTCTCTCCCCACATCCACCACTGCTGGCGGCTCACCTCCAACTGCGCAACGCTACGCGCTGTTAACAGCCAACAGCCCAACACTACAATGGCGAATATTACAACAATGCCACCCAGCCACAGACTGCACACAGCACAGCCAGTGATTTTCATATAGAGCGCTACGTGGAGTTACCAATAAGAAAACCTAAATAGCCTACTTCATAGCCCCAATGCTCCCCACAAAAAATTTTACAAATTGTTTTGGGCAGTGGCCAATAATGATTTGATAAAATTTTTCATAATTACAATAACAAAGATATCAAATGCACACACTTATTGATACAATGTTGGTCAAAAGCTAAAATTTTCTCACAGTCCATAAAGACAGTCCTGATCATTCATCACAGTAAAACTGCCGTTTCTTTTCTCAAAGTCTGAGCAGTAAAAGACAATGCACACGGAAGTAGTGGATTTCCATGCAGTCTTGAAGAAGTAGTGTTGTCCTTCCAACGGAAAGACAGTGCTGACTCTTGACATGCTGACAGGTAATGGGCCACAACAGAGCAAACCCACAGCAGAGTCAGTCGAAATTTTGAAGAGTATTGGTAGGTAGGTCATCACAGAGCAGACCCACTGTAGTCCTGGTAGAGATTACAGTATTGGTGGGCCATCAGAGGTGCAGACCCACTACAGTCCGGGTAGAGATTGTGGTATTGGTGGGCCACCAGAGGTGCAGACCCACTGCAGTCCTTGTAGAAATAATGGTATTGATGGATCATCAAAGGTGTAGATCCACTGTAGTACTTGTAGAAATAATGGTATTGTTGGGTCATCAAAGATGCAGACCCACTGTAGTCCTTGTAGAGATGGCCAGCAGCCATCTGTTGTGACTGTGCAGATGCACAATCACCATTGAAGAGTCTTGCGGATAACGTAGCAAGTCCATAACCACCACTTGTGCACTCACAAAGTTTTTGGAATTGTCCTTAGAACCAGCAATGCTGTTATCCAGTCCCTTGCTGAATGATTAACACACGTGCAAACACTAACAGCCCCTACTTCTCACATATTGTCCATATACTATGACCAACAGAAATGTGTGCAGTGAAATGGAACTTACAAGTTAATAATATGATGAACTGGTGTCAATTACAATTTTATAACATAAGAATACAATAACAAAGGTACAAAATACAACACTAAGAACATAACAGTATAGATAACATTTGTAGTAATACAGGCTTTACAAAAGAATAGAAATAAACATGTACATCAGTGTTACAGGAATTATGACCTAAGTAAATATATAAAATAATGAGAATAGTTTCGAAACATTAATTTCACACATGAGCATTAAAAACAACAGAATAAATAATGTCTAAACATCTTTACAAAGCAAATAACATATTATCAGAAAATTCTACAACATAAATCTTATTAGCTAAACACATAAAGACAGGAAAAAGACAAATACGCAAGGGTACACAAACACATAGTGGGATAACACAAGGAAAGGACAGGGTTTGTTTTACTGCAGTATTTTGCAAACAAAACTTTCTTTACGTCTTGGAGATCTCCCTTCAATCATCATTATTCCCAACAAGTCCTATCTATACCTCCTTCCTGTATTCTATTCATATTTCTTTCAAAATAATTATTTCTCATTGTACAATACTCATTTTGGCCCAAATCATTTTCATATAACTTCTCAATGCATTCTTTCCCTATTCTCCATAGCCAGTTTCTTATATAGTCTACCCCTCTTAAGCTAACTTAAATCTACTGAGCTCAGATGCTAAACTAAGGGACGAGGCAATGCAGCAGCACAAAACAATTAACGCAAACAGCAATGAAAAAAAAATGCAGATTTGCAAAGAAAGCAGCATTATAGAAATTAGCAAAGCAATTGCAATATTACAACTAATATAAGGCAATGTGCAGCAAACAAGAAAAATAAATCAGTAGTAAACTGGCTTAGAAGAGTAACACAAATTAAAATTCAGAAGCACTATGCCTGGCAAACAGCAGCAGCAAATGCAATAACTTATATCTAAACATGACAAAGCTCAAGCAGAAAAAATAGTACACTAAAGACAACAACGCAGATAAGGGAAATGTCTGTTCACATATTAATATCTATGTCATTAAATTGGTGCACCACAAAAACTAATTCTACAAAAAATTACCAAGTACTTAAAAAGAAAATTATATATGCAGTTACTGTTATTAGTCCCTTCCATTCCAAGAGCTCCTTTTTCGAAGAATGTGGATCATAAAGTAATTATTTAATAGATCTGTTGACAGAAAGTGTTCACATTAGCAAATGCATTTAATTTTATTGTATAAAACCAATGCTGCAACACAGCTGGTAACCAGATATTAAACAAAATGAGCAATCTCTCAATACCATAAATTAAGAGCTCCACAGTGTAATCATATGTTTTCAAGTTTGAGCGTGTCGTATTTGTGATGCTTTCTACAAAGAAATGTCAAGAGTGAGGATAATGGCCTCTCCCTTTTTTTTTCTCCACCTGTGCCTCTGAAAGGCACACACTAATGGCTTTTTTTCCAGGCGACTGTCGCGCAGCCGCCCACGTAATGCGTCGTGCCCACGACGCATTATGTGAAGGTCACTTAACTTTCTTACTGAAATATTTACAACACTAGTTTGCACTACAGTGGCAGTCTCATATACAAAATTTCACGGGTCGAGAATTTGCGTTGCAAATGTGTAGAAACAAAATCTTATGAATATAACAGTGTCCAAAAAATTTTCGACAGCATTGTACACATATTTCATAATTCTTAAAGTACGATTCTTGGTTTCCAGCATCCTTTTTCACATATCAGAGACCCTAACCACTGTTCATTACTCTTTACTTTATTACACATATACATATTCGTCGACACTTCTTCAATATTTCATCATAAGAAATACGCAGCATAATCAAATTCCTCACATACGGTAGCATCATCTTATTGTTCATAAACATATCTCAACAGCATAATACACATCGTCATCGTAATAACATCATAACATCTCAGTCAATTCTCAAAATCGTCGTAGCTTCCTCCAATAATTTCAAAACCTAAAAAAAATATTCTCTGCTCATTTCAATAATGTCATCTACCTCAAACGTACTTTAAAATAATGATCCCATACCAAATACATCATTCAAAGCTCTCATAGTATCACAATGGTTCCGAAAAAATGTATGAACAGTTCACAAAGTACAGACAAAATACAATTTCATAAGTGTGAAGTTATCCAACTGTGTAATTGCATAAACATGTGTCACTGATGTAGTAAAATAAATGTTTATCTCTCAGTTAAATGATCAGATAGCTGTGTAATTCTGTGTTAGAGAAATATGGTACCGATGTGTAAAGTTGTATAAGCAAATACCATATTAGCTAGGGCTCCTTGTGCTTGCCAAACAGATGGTACACAAAGTAAGCGTGTACCCCCCTGAGGATTAATGTAATTATACCCTCAGGTGTTACAGATTATAGCAATGGAATGAAATGTAAAACGGAAAACTTTCTTTGTAATTCAAAAATCTTTAAAAATAAATGTTTTAAGTATAAAATTAATCACTCAAATACGTGTATTGTAGCGCTGAACTGTGCGTCTTGTTGCAACATAATCTCTGTGGAAGTGTCGTAGTTATCGTCCTCCAAAAGCTAAGTTCTGCAGAAGTCAATGTACTTACCTCATGATAAACAAAAGTGAAATGCTTTGCGTATAGATATCGTAGTTATTATGCTTATTGGCGTGATGAAGAAAGTACTGTACAGTAACGTATTGTTGTGCCACAAAAAAGGCTGTCTCATTGTTGCTATACCACAAAAGTTACTACCAAAACATGTTTTACTTTCCAGAATAATGCAGAAAAACTGTGCAGGTATAAAACAGAAACACCGCAAAAGCAACATTGTAAATTGTCACTCATTAGTAGCGTCGTGATAAAATCGTGTAGCTGTCACATAAACTAACCACTGTGTCATCTGGTATCTCTCAGAAAGTACTTTAAATCCAGAATGTATTTTCAAGTAAACCAAAATGTTGTATTAAAATCTCATTAGCAGTACTGGTAAATGTTCTAAGTATGTGAGCCTTATAGGCATTACGTAATCGTGCAACTAACAAGCAAGAATGTACACACACAATAACACTGTGTCGTCTGTTCACTATAACAATGCACTCGTAATTTCTGTTTAAATAAGTTCTCTTGGTTCTTGACTGGATATTTAACTTCAAACATTGTTGCATGGTAAGAGATTCTAAGTCTGACAAAGCATACTGGTAATGTAAAGTGAAAGATTTTATAGCAAAGACTAAGTTAAAAAGCAGATTATCTCTAAATAAACGGTTTTACATGTGAAATGTGGTGCAATCTTTTACTCTTCCTACCACGCAGAGTTTCAGTTTCAACGCAATTATCATGTGGTTACGTCGGTAAGGAACACTGGAATTTTTCTCAAGGTTAGTTTATGTTATTTTTCTCAAGCCCAGCCGGCGCACGTGGCTGCCTGCCGGTGCGAGTCATTGTCTGTTTCTTTGTTGGCGCGCGTCGTTATTAGGATTAGGAGACCTAACTTCTACAAATTCACCTTGTCGAGAGTGCCCTGCTCTGTTTGAATCTCGCCAGTTCTGATGCAATTCAAGTCTGTCGTTACGATTATATCGTCTGTCGTCATGTCGGTAGTTCCTGTAGTTTCTTTCTTGTCGGTTAAGTGGTGCAGAATTTCTCCCTGAATTATCACTGCATGGTGGACCATTGCGTCTGAAGTTATTCTCTCTCCCGTGATACTAATAGTTCTGGTTGCCATATTGTCTGTTTCTATGATTGTCTCTGTTATATTCATTACTACGGAAATGCGATCTTTCTCTGTAACTCTTACTACTGTGCCAACGGTTGTCGTACGGTTGGTGTCTGTTTTGTTCACGATTTGCGTTGTAAGAATAGCCTTGTCGTGTCCAGTTATTATTTCTGTCATCGCGGAATTGTAACGGATGTGACCTGTAATTGTTGTGCTCCTGTTTTCGCGTTCCGCGATTGCCAGTGTCAATTTCCAATTCTTGTAAGAGTCCCTGAAAGGCTTCAATGTCGTCTTTGCAACGTCTTGCCAAAATAATATGTCGTAAATGTTCAGGTAATTTGATTAAGCAAATGCGGATGAGTTCTGAGGGGCTGTATGGGTTTCACAGGTACTGATTCATGTGCAACATGTCTTCGAAATATTTCACAAGACTGGAAAATTCAGATTGTTCGAAATGTTTCATCATTATGATGCTATGTTTTACTCGGTCTTGTGTAGCTTGAGACCATTATGCTGAGAGGGAGGCATGATAAAATTCTCCTTCACTGTGACAATCGTGAATGACCGATCGCATTCTTACAGCTGGTTCATTCTCTAAGTAGCCACACATAAATTCTAATCTGTGTTCTAACGACCAGTTGGGAGGAAAACAAGGGGAGAATTGATGGAGCCATGCTTGTGGATGAATGTCGTTGTCAGAATTCTTAAATGTTTTGAATTTACATGTAGTAATGAACAGCTTATAGTCAAAATCATCATGTCGGCGAGTCGCATGTTGGTCATTGTTACGTCGTTTCGACGGTTCCATCTCAAAATTCTGTGTGCCTTGCCAATTTCTTTCATAATTTCCGAAGTGTCCTGTGTTATTATTTTGTGGTTGTTCCGTATTTCTAAGTCCCTCTTCCCGTGTTGGAGCGCGAGTGTCCTCTGAAATATGTAATTTTTGTATTACTTGTGCCAACTGATCTTGTACTTCCCGGATTTCTCTTTTGTGTTGCGTATTAATTTGATTCTGATTTTGTTTGAATTTCTTAATTTGTTCATACTCTTCTGTGTCAGTGATAGCTACAGGTCTTGTGTCATTCAGATCATCATCTACCTTTGTAGATAAGTTAGTGAACTGATCCGAAAGTTCGGCTACTTTCTCCGATAGTGTACTTATTTCCTCAGTGTGTTTTTCTGAATCAAGTTTCAGAGTATCCACTGTGTCCTTTAAGTTTTCCTGAGTTTTTGCAAGTTGCATAACCGAATCGGTAGATGCAACTGAGTCAATTTTAGCTTGCAAGGTGTTGTGATTTTTATGAACAATGGTTTGCAGTTCTTTTATGGCTGCTTCGTGATTCTGTAATGCATTTTCACGCCGCGAAAAAATAGGTTGAAAATGCTCACAAATTTGTGTTTTTACTTCATTACAGACTTTTTGACATTTCGATTCAATGTTATGTAACTCAGTAGTTAAATCTTCACGTGTTTGTTCAAGTGTGGTGTCTAACTTTTGAAGCTTTTGCTGTGTTTGTCCCATTTGTTGTATTAATTGTAATAACAATGGACTGGTGTCTGAAACATGTTCCTCAGTGCTTTTCGGCAGTGAATTTGCACCGGCAACATTCACATTTTGACAAGCAGAAAATGTGTCTTGACTTATTTGAGAAAACGGTGAGGACCCAAAACCTGAATCTACAGTATTTACGAGATTGTGTCCCGTCATTTCGGATTCCTGAGGCGAGCTATTGCCGACCGATCGATCGATAATGCTTCCCTGTTCACTAATTGTTTCACTGTCTACGCCATTATTTGCCGCCCGCTCCATTTCCCTATGCACAATTACCAAATCACTAGTTTGAACATTAGGTAATTCATTACACGGTGGCGCTAACACACTGCTTTCGTCTTCACTGTCATTTCTCAATTTACTTTGGAGCCTAGTATTACGTTTTTCACACGCCATTATTGTCACAATATTTCACACGACAATACAGAAAAGCACAATTTGAAGAGCAAAATAAGAAAACACATTAACATAGCACTGAAAATAATATCTAGTTAATTGCAAGTGCAGCTGCAAAATACTTGGTGGAAATCTACATGTGTGCCACAACTGTTTTACTGTACAAGAATGAAAAACTACAACTACAAAGGAAATTCTCTCTACAATTACGCGCTAGCAATAAACAAAGGCTGCACTAATTGCACAAACTACAAGAAAAAATCAGAAGATTCCAGTGAGGTATCCTCAGCTAAGGGTCGACATATGAAACGTCCCCTTTGAACAATTATACATGACTGTGCTTAAACTGACACACAATGTTTTTAGCGCAACGCAATCTGACTTTCAAAAATCCCTACAAAAGAATGGCCCTGACTAACATTAACCTATACCTTTCACAAATCACTTACTTCACAAAAATCTTCGTTACTCGAACTACTGCAATACAGCGAGCGCCACTACTGCCAGCTAAATAAAAGATTCAAACTACGGAAGGCACTAACTACTGATAGGCATAGTTAGCAAATGAAAGATTTTAATAGAGAACAAACAATGTATTTACCTTAATAGTCATAATATATATAGCAGTTCATGACATCCAGTCTTACAAATTTCAAAACTCCGCCATCTCTCTCCCCACATCCACCACTGCTGGCGGCTCACCTCCAACTGCGCAACGCTACGCGCTGTTAACAGCCAACAGCCCAACACTGCAATGGCGAATATTACAACAATGCCACCCAGCCACAGACTGCACGCAGCACAGCCAGTGATTTTCATATAGAGCGCTACGTGGAGTTACCAATAAGAAAACCTAAATAGCCTACTTACATAACAAACAAAATGTACGCTTTTGGGCTACTGGAAACGCACAAGTGTTTCACGAATTACACCATCATGTTGCGAGAATTACAGTGTGGGTAGCAATTTCCAGTCATGGACTTACTGGATCTTTTTTCTTTGAAGAAACTGTGGAAACAGCGCTCGTTATTTGAGCATGATCCGTAATATCTTCGTTTCACAGCTTCTTAATACTACGTTGCTCTTCAACACGCGGTGGTTCATTGAAGATGGAGCAAGGCAACAAACTGCAAACACAGTGTTGGATTTCTTACATGAGCGTTTCGACATGCGGCTCATTTCACTCAGATTTCCAGGTCATTTCAATGACGGACAAATTTGACTCTCCAGTAGTCCAGACCCCAGCTCATGTGACTTATTTCTTTGGAGGTATCTAAAAGAAATAATTTTCCCGAAACGTACACGTGACTTAATGAAGCTCGGACGCGTTATTCTTCAAGCTTGCAGTAAAATCACGGATGATATGTGCCGTATGATGATTGCTGACATCAGTGTACGTTTGAAGGAAGTTAGGAATTAAATAGTGGACGTATTGAGCATGCGCTGAGTTAGAACAATTCCCCACAAAGTGTTTTCCATGGCAGTATATGGTCGCTTGAGTTAGTCTTGACAGTAAAGTGTTCATCCAAAAACAAAATATTGACATATTTCGTGCACCACCCTGTACTTGAATGAGAAGTAACGACTCCAGTGTCTGCAAACCCGAAAACGACCAGGAGAGCGGTGCGCTGACGGCCCCCTCCCCATTCCTTCATACCTCATTGTAAGAGTCCCCAGCCAAGTTCCGATTGGCTCCATTGGCTGAGGATGACACGGCGGTCAGTCGGTCCCGACAGATCCATCTGCGACTAGAAAGGTGGAGCTTGTTTGTTTTGCATGACACATGTACTTCTCGAGTTTTCTGACATCACTACTATAGTTGCGCGTATCTCTTAGAAACTTCATTAGTGTTGGGGGGAGGCGGGGACGAAGAATAGGAAGCGGTAACAATATGAGCTCGACCACAGAAGTTGCTACGAAAACAAAGAGACCTTCACAAGTTATTCTTAGGAAGCCTAATCCTTGTTGACAAACATAATGGGACAAATCTTGAATTAGATATTCAATGCTTGTATCGTCGAGGAAGATCATGCAATGGTTCCTCCATACAATCGTCGCACTAACGCCTAGATGACTCTGAGACAAGTTTTGGTGGAACAGAAAATCAAATGACACCACTCATTAGAGGGAAGATGATTAATAATGATGAGATACGTGTTCCATTTTATTCAGATTATGTGAAAGAACTTACTTCCTTTCTAATAGCAGTCTGTTGTTGATTGCTAGAGCAGTTAGGTATTGCAGGTGATTGGAAAATGTTGCAGGTATCCTCATTACCAAGTGGTGTTGTCGGACAGATGTTATTACAGGCCTACGTCCCTGACAAAATTCAATGTTGAATTATGAAACACGCTATTCGCCCTTATTATGACTTTTTTCGAGACTGAAATTCTGCCGAAACTTAACTCACTCTGTTCGTCCTTGCCTCGTTGAACACCATTTGTCGTAAGATCACCGAAGTTGAGCAACGTCGGGTGTGGCCGGTACTTGGATGGGTAACATCCTAAGTACGCCATGTGTTGTTGGTTTCTTTCTCTTGGCTTTTAGGGCAAATGGAAAGGGGGGGGGGGGAGGGCGGAGGGAAGGACGTAAAGTTCCTGAACGCCTGACTCTGCACCAATATCCTGGATCAAATTCCACATGTCTCCGCAAGTGTCTCATGAAGTGACAGTATGTAGCGCTGTTTGGTGATCTGTCCGTCGGACGGGGACGTTAAGCACGGCGACCTCCTTGATGAATGAGAGACTATGCGTCAGCACCGGCTTTCACCCGCTCCGTCCTCTCATCATAACACAAATGTGGCACTACAACATTCAGACACCCATTGCGGTCACCTACACCAACAAGACAGCCTTAAACACACGTCAAGACAATATCTTTCTAACATGGATTCCGCTGACAGTGATCTTGCGAAACTCAACTCATTTTGTTCGTCCATGAGATGCGGAAGGAAACAGACAGCAGTACCAAAGTAGATGCCGTGTTCCTTGGCTTAACGGAAGGAGCTCTGTACACAGTGATTCCGTGACGATGTTACAAATTTTCAGGGGTGTGGGAGAAAGGTAAATGTATCGATTTGAGGTAAGAGACACTCTTCAATTGCAAGCTCTTTGCTTTCCATGTTTTGGATAAGGTATCACGCACAAAAAGTAAAAAGAGTCTAGTGAACATGGGCTATTAAATGTACACCTCAAGAGATAAGAGCTCTTGTTCATTCGAGGAGATACGTTTCACACTAGCGAATATAAACAAGTAATCATAGCTCATAAGGTATGCAATTTGGAGCCCATATTTACTGGACATGTTTTCTTGTTTTGGCTCGTACTACTTCCCCCAAAAATATGGAAACTAAAGAGCTTCAGTATGAGAAATGTTTTTTCACAGTATCGAAAATAAACAACTGCTCACCGCTCTTAAGGCATGCATTTTAGACCCCATGTGTGCTACATACTTCTGGAAGTTGCCTACCCTACAATCTTAGCAAAAACAGTACATGCATTCTACAGTCAGAGACATCAGTACGACTTTCGTTTATAACGTACGACTCGGTCGTTTCCAGACCAGGGACCCTTACCTCAAATTGACACATTTACAGTTCTCCATCATCCCCGAAAGTTTGTAACGTCATCACAGTACCACTGTCGCCTAGTGAAGAAAATACGAGCTTTGAGAACATCAGACCAGCTCCGTGACTGTATTTCTAAATTCGTAGCAGACAGAACTCGACATGCCAATCTTAACAGCAAGAAGTTGTCACATGTCAAATCAAAAAAGTTCCAAGAATGGCAGCTCGTATTGTTCTGCCACGAAACAAGGCAGAGAGTGCCATGGCTACAATAAGTGAGTTGTGCTGACAATCATTAAAACAAAGACTTTTTCATTGCGGCGAAATCGTTTCACGAAACTTCAGTCACAAACTTTCTCCTCCGTGTGCCAAAAATTTAGTATTCCTGAGAAATACACACATCAAAAAAAGTTTTGCATCACCTCGGTTCCGAGAGTTCCGGAACCTGTACAGAAAATTGGAATGACCTTCAGAGGTGGTGGTCCAGATTGCTATACACATCGGTACCGCTAATACCCAGTAGCACGTCCTCTTGCATTGATGCATGCCTGTATTTGTCGTGGCATACTATCCAGAAGTTCATCAAGGCACTGTTGGTCCAGATTGTCCCACTCCTCAACGGCGATTCGGCGTAGCTCCCTCAGAGTGGGTGGTGGGTCACATCGTCCATGAACAGCCCTTTTCAATCTGTCCCAGACATGTTCGATAGGGTTCATGTCTAGAGAACATGCTGGCCATTCTAGTCGAGAGAGGTCGTTATACTGAAGGAAGTCATTCATAAGATGTGCACGTTGGGGGCGCGAATTGTCGTCCATGAAGACGAATGCCTCGCCAATATGCTGCCGATATGGTTGCACTATCGGGATGGCATTCACGTATCGTACATCCGTTACGGCGCCTTCCATGATCACCAGCGGCGTACGTCAGCCCCACATAATGCCACCCCAAAACAGCAGGGAGCCTCGACCTTGCTTCACTCGCTGGACAGTGTGTCTAAGGCGTTCAGCCTGACAGGGTTGCCTCCGAACACGTCTCCGACGATTGTCTGGTTGAAGGCACATGCGACACTCATCGATGAAGAGAACAAGATGTCAATCCTGAGCGGTCCATTCGCCATGTTGTTGGGCCCATCTGTGCAGCGCTGCATGGTGTCGTGGTTGCAAAGATGGACCTTGCCATGAACGTCGGGAGTGAAGTTGCGCACCATGCCGCCTATTGCGCACAGTTTGAGTCGTAAAACGACGTCCTCTGGCTGCATGAAAAGCATTATTCAACATCGTGGCGTTGCTGTCGGGGTTCCTCCGAGCCACAATCCGTCGGTAGCTGTCATCCACTGTCGCCCTTAGGCGTCTTGAGCGAGGCATGTCACCGACAGTTCCTGTCTCTCTGTATTTCCTCCATCTCTGAGCAACATCGCTTTGGTTCACTCCGAGACCCCTGCTCACTTCCCTTGTTAAGAGCGCTTCCTGGCACAAAGTAACAATGCGGACGCGATAGAACTGCGGTCTTGACCGTCTAGGCATGGTTGAAATACAGTCAACACGAGCCGTGTACCTCCTTCCTGGTGGAATGACGAACTGATCGACTGTCGGACCCTCTTCGTCTAATAAACGCTGCTCATGCATGGTTCCAGATGAGATTTTCACTCTGCAGCGGAGTGTGCGCTGATATGAAACTTCCTGGCAGATTAAAACTGTGTGCCGGACCGAGACTCGAACTCGGGACGTTTGCCTTTCGCGGGCAAGTGCTCTACCATCCTCACAGCTTTACTTCTGCCAGTAACTCGTCTCCTACCTTCCAAACTTCACAGAAGCTCTTCTGCGAACCTAGCAGAACTAGCACTCCTGAAAGAAAGGATATTGCGAAGATACGGCTTTGCCACAGCCTGGGGGATGTTTCCAGAATGAGATTTTCACTCTGCAGCGGAGTGTCCGCTGATATGAAACTCCCTGGCAGATTAAAACTATGTGGTAGAGCACTTGCCCGCGAAAGGCAAAGGTCCCGAGTTCGAGTCTCGGTCCGGCACACAGTTTTAATCAGTCAGGAAGTTTCATATCAGCGCACACTCCGCTGCAGAGTGAAAATCTCATTCTGGAAACATCCCCCAGGCTGCGGCTAAGCCATATATCAGTAATATCCTTTCTTTCAGGAGTGCTAGTTCTGCTAGGTTCGCAGGAGAGCTTCTGTATAGTTTGGAAGGTAGGAGACGTGGTAGTGGCAGAAGCTGTGAGGACGATGCGTGAGTCGTGCTTGGGTAGCTTAGTTGGTATATCACTTGCCCACGAAAGGCAAAGGTCCCGAGTTCGAGTCTCGGTCCGGCACACAGTTTTAATCTGCCAGGAAGTTTATGCATGGTTGTTTACATCTTTGGGCGGGTTTAGTGACATCTTTGAACGGTCAAAGGGACAGTGTCTGTGATACAGTACCCATAGTCAACGTCTATCTTCAGAGGTTCTGGGAACTTGGGTGATGCAAAACTTTTTTGATGTGTATTAGAGGGCCATCACTATACAGAGGGTTAGGAGTGTAAGTTCAGATATTGCGATCATTGCTACCTTAATATGAACCCACTTACATGTATTATCTGTTTCTCTCTCTCTCTCTCTCTCTCTCTCTCTCTCTCTGCGTCCAACAGTCTTTCCGTAAACACGTCACATAATTTACTACATGATGTTTTGTGCAGGGTCGTAAATGCATCACTAAGTGGACTACGCATGTCAGTATAGACTAACCGTTTTGCGTCTACACGTCCGACACTTTATCCGCTGCCCAGTTGAAAATAAGCATTAATGGCTTACTCTTGCCACATGTATTTCACAGTAGTAACCAACCTAAAAACACACGACTTCAAATAGCAATAATTTTTATTTGGCAGATGAAGTAAACACTGATGTACCGTCGTTCAGTTCACTGCCCGCAGTCACTAATAAAAATACCTGCATTTATACCCCTAGAACCCTCTACGTAAATCATCTAGTGGATAGTGCCAGAAGCTCCGATATGCTATTTGCGGCTGATGCTGTCGTGGATACTGATGTCCCAACTCCAGGAAAATCTAGCGAAATGTTGGAAGGTCTGCAAAGTACTGGTACGTTTTGTCGGGACTCGCAGTTGGCCATCAATGCAAGCGAAATTAAAGTTCTGTGCGTTAACTGTTGGACAGACCCTTTATTGCTCAATTAGACGACTGGAAATAACCCACTGGGAATAGTAAAAATTTTGTAATGCTACCCATCTGCAGATAAAAACTATGTGAAATAATGTCATTTACACTACTATCCTCACAATCTAGCAGCAGGTCAAATCTGTCATATACTACGTATCAATGATCCCAACCGATTTACCCATTTATTGTAAGTATCTTCAATACCCAAGCAAGATTTCTTTGGCAATAACAGTAAACAAGTCCCAAGGTCAGCGAGAGTGGGGGGGGGGGGAGGTTGAGGAAATGGACATGGGAAGGGAATGGACAGAGAGGGGAGAAGAAGGAGTTGGACAGAGTGGAAGGAGGATTTGGTGGAGTCAGATTGGGGGGGGGGGAGAAAGAGGTGGACAGAGAGAGAGGGAGGAAGTTATGGATAGAGAGAGGGGAGGAGGAAGAGGTAAACAAAGAGAGGGGAGAGGAGGAGGTAGACAGGAAGAGAAAGGGGACAGAAGGAGATTAGGACATATATCCAGATCCCATATATATTTAGAATTTGCAAAGTATTGCCGACTTCACTAGTAGATTCCATGAAGGAATTGCGACTAATGGTGAACTACATACTTGAAACAGTTCGATTCATTTTTATAATGAAGCAAGGCGATAGATTTATTGTTCAGTACACCATAGATTGCTTGACCTAATTACGTACTTCTTATTCAGTGGAGGCCATGTGAATGTAGTTGCATGTATACTTCTCAAATATTCAGTACGCAGGTGAGTGAAGTGTCAGTCCTCAAAAATTAGAAAGTTTCTTCCTGTTGACATGGTGTGTGTCTGACGATCACTGGATTAAGGAGCATGCCAACATCTTAGACAGCTGTACAATGGAAGGCTCAGCAAGTCAACGATGTGCGACATGGTCTGGTAATTCTTGTGTGTGCTGTCAGAAGAGATCTAGAATCAATTTTTCACTGTACAGTGGAGTGTGTGCTGATATGAAACCTCCTGGCAGATTAAAACTGTGTGCCGGACCGAGACTAGAACTTGGGACCTTCGCCTCTCACAATCAGGTGCTCTACCAACTGAGCTATACAAGTGTGACACATGACGTGTTATGTATGAGGCGGAACTGTGGGCCTCATGGAAAAAGTGTGACCCTGCTGAGTCACGCAATTTTACTCTTAGTCTGATCACAAGGGGTGGCCATCAATTGCATGCGTTGATCACGTAGACTTACTTGAGGATCAATGAACTATACTTGACGGGATGTATCTGGAACATCTTAGGTGATTAGAAGTTAGTAGACAGGAATACAATTAAATGCTTAGCTTTAATTCAGCATCAGCAGTGAACGTCCATCTTGACTTTGTACAATCATTTACAAGTGCAGTTATAGACAGAACTACGAATAGTTCTTCACAATTCTGATTGCTTCGCATATATAGCTCAATTGTCAATGCATAAACTATGTGGCGCCTGGCTAGAACGTAGCTACTGACTTAGCTGAAGGCTATGCTAACTAGCGTCTCTGAAAATGAGATCTCTGAAGCTATAACAAGTGAACCATTCCTATTAAAGTCGGCTGTAGAACTGGGCCAGTGTTGCCACATCAGTGTTGTGTTTAGTGCTGTTTCTCCTGTGCGTCAAGAGGTGTGATTTTAATTGTGTACTGCCTTGAGGTTCGCCGTCAGTGTTACGTTATGTGCTATGCCATCTGTCGATACCTTTATGCTCCACTCATACTGTGCCTTGTGTTCTTTTAATCGTCGCAGTGTGTGGCTTTTTGTGTGTGCTACTTTTAAACAGTTTTTTTTAATCTCCTTTTTACAGTCACCCCATTTTTTGTCTATTGCCTTCCATGATGTTCCCCCTTTTTTATATCTATGTTCACCTTATTCTCTCCTTTGCTATTTTTGAATGTCTTCTATTGTTTTGTTCTATGTCTTTCGGCTGAAGAGCAGCGCATATGCTGCTGCCACCCCGCCCCTATGGGGAATTGAAATACAATAAAGAAAAAAAAAGAAAACTGGGCCAGTGCGATAGCTTGTCTCGTAAGACCAGCCGGGTGGCGGCGCTCGGTCTGCTAGCGTCGACAGTGGCGACTCGGGGTTCCGACGTGTAGTGACGGACTGTGACCGATTTAAAGCCTACAACCTAGCCAGTGTGGTGCCTTGCGGTGACACCACACATGCCCTCACAGCTCCACTTCCGTCAATACCTCGTCTTCTACCTTCCAAACTTCACAATTCTCCTGCAAAATTTGTGTGGCTAGCACTCCTGGAAGAAAGGATATTGTGACATGGCTTAGCCACAGCCTGGGGGTCTTTCCAGAATGAAATTTTCACTCTGCAGCGGAGTGGGCGCTGATATGAAACTTCTTGGCACATTAAAATTGGGTATCAGACTGGTAGAGCACTTTCCCACGAAAGACAAAGGTCCCAAGTTCGAGTCTCAGTCTGCCACACAGTTTTAATCTGCCAGGAAGTTTCAGAAGAAATCTATTTATTTAGCACACGCTGCAGGCTCTGTGCTGTCTTGGAACATAACGCTTTATTTTTCATGTGAAATTTGAGAATTAGCAGTTTTGAAATAACACTATTTAGGATTTTGTGCACATGAATATGCAGTGTTTTTAAAGTACTTAATATTACACATCATCAAAATAAAAAGATGTGCGTTTTTTAAAGTTTGAAGAATGCATTTGGCATAATTATATTTTATAAAACTGCATTTTTACCTACAGATTGGCACTCATTCGCTCTCTTCAACCATGGTCGTGAATTATTACGAGCTTACGCCACCATATTGTCAAAAGAGATTTATCTTCACACTCTTGTTTACAAAGATGAATTATTACGAGCTTACGCCACCATATTGTCAAAAGAGATTTATCTTCACACTCTTGTGTACAAAGATCGCCTAAAAATCGCTTGTCGACGCAAGTCGCTGAGCGAAACATTTTGGCAGTCAGAGTACTCTCAAAGTCTAATAGTTATACATTTGAATTAAACTCAGAAACAATTTACCTCACTTCATGCTGTTTTTGTGATCCTGTTTAATTTTCCTGTCACTAATTTTTAGACTGTGTTTACCTACCATTTTTCAATTATTCTGTGGACTTTGCATGTATGCTTTAATGTTTAACCACTTAAGATATGCCACTGTGTTTATTTCTCTACCATGTTGCATGGTTTGACTTCATGCTTCTAATGCAACACAGATTAGGCTTCCTCAATCAGTGTGTCGATACATTTTATTGTCTGGCATAGTCCTGGGCAACTTGTCGCAAAATTTTCGACGCTTTCTTATTTTTAATATGAGCTGGCAGTCTATACATGTCAGTGGCTGCAACAGCTGACAGCTATCAGTCCTGTTTGCTGGTAAATCGGGCAACAGTTAAAATCTGGAAAAGTGGTTGCTTTACTCTTCTCACTTAGTGAAAACAATAGTAAGACTATCTTGGTTATGTGCGCAGTTTCATGTAGACACTGCCTAATTAGATTGTGTTTGAAAAAAGAAGTTCACTTTTGTTATGGAGAGACTATGTAAGCTGTGACTTTTGCTTGCCATGACAAATGAGTTACAAAGATTCAACTATGACAGGTTGTATTAGTGTCTTCAGTAATGATGACTATGTAGCTGAGATAATGGTTCACAAATCAAGATACGTTGCATGTACTAGTGTCTAAATTGGCGAAATAAAATTTTATTCGACGTTACCTTCATATGGTAAGTATAAGTAAAATAATGCATTTTAAAATATCTGAACACATAGTAGAAAGCTTCCTAAACTGTACCATTTTGAGATTTTATTTCTGTTAGCCTAATAGGAGGATATATATTTGTTAAATAGTGCCATACTCAATTACTGGATGTTAGTACTGGTATCAGACTTAATGACTGCCTGAGAAAACTAAACATACTACACTTAATTTTCTAAACATCTGCAAGTGACAGAAATTACGAATCTAGCTTCCTAATTTCTACTAGTCAGTGTATGAATTGTATGACCCTTATAAACAATGTCCCAGAGCTTAAAGATATCTACAAGTCTAAGTTTAAGGAAATGTTCCATATTTTACTCCTTACATCACTGTTTGTGGACACTGCAGCATAACTTTTTCACTTTTTTCCGCACCCCTGCACAGTTTACATAGGTCCACATCTTGCATTTCATGCATCCAATCATTTCCTCCATTCGATTTTACTTGCACAGCTCACTACACCATTCCTTTGTTTTACAAACGAGTTTCTGTATTGGCATCCTTTCAGAGTTTCCAAAACTTTTGCTTTCCCCAAATGGAGCTGTAGTTCTAAATTTATTTTCCTTCATTTTTTTATGGACTTCTCCTTGGGTCTGCCGGCCGAAGTGGCCGTGCGGTTAAAGGCGCTGCAGTCTGGAACCGCAAGACCGCTACGGTCGCAGGTTCGAATCCTGCCTCGGGCATGGATGTTTGTGATGTACTTAGGTTAGTTAGGTTTAACTAGTTCTAAGTTCTAGGGGACTAATGACCTCAGAAGTTGAGTCCCATAGTGCTCAGAGCCATTTGAACCATTTTTTTTCCTTGGGTCTATCTTAAAGTTTTGATTGGAGTTTTCATTGTTTTCCTTGATTCAGCGATATTTCTGTGTGGGCACCTTCACCCTATTTTCTGCCTGCCATAAATGGCTTCTTCTGCATTTAAATTATGGTTCGACACATTTTGTGCTACAAATGTCAAAGAAAGTTTTCTTATGGCCGACCTGCTTAAACTGAACATTATTTATTCAAACGTAAGAAATGCCTTTTCAATTCATTTTCAACTTCATTCTAAAATACTTCACTGTGGCAATAGAATTTTGTTCCCAGATGTGCATTTTTATTTTTTGTTTCAGTATACCTCTTAATTGTTGCCTTAGGCACATTTTGCATGTGTGCACATTAATTTAATACTTGATCCCTAATTAGACTCTACAGTTACAGCTAAATTAAATTCATTTATGTTCCACTTCATGTAACACATTACTGTTGCTATACTATAATACAAATTATTTATCCAATTAATAAGTTACACTAAACATAGCATTAAAAAATTCATCTATTGTCATATTGTAATACAAATCATTTATCTGATTAATAATTTAGAGTAAACAATGCATTAGAAAATTCACCTTATCATTTCTAAACACTGTGTTGAACTAATAATGCTAAATGCATCTATCAAAGCTTACTATATGTGCAAATTTCTCAAATTGTACCAGTACAATATCAAGGACTTCTCATGGTATAATTTAGACAATGTCATCACTTCCTCAGTTTCTCACAAATACAGATTTAGGACTGTCTGGAACCTAAGGTTATTTCTTGTGTACACACCCATTCATAAAAACATTATGTTGCCATTTACTTTATAACAGTAATTGTCCTCGCCACATACACAAAAAATAGGATGGAAACTTCAACAAAATCAACATTGTCGTCACACTATCTTTTCCTCAGCACACACAGCTCGTAGCTGACAATGTAGCCCCGGTCTAATACATACAGTCACGACACTCTCTGGTGCCAATGTTGCTACTATTTGACAGCTGGAGCGACACTAGTACTCCAAGCGGCGAGAAAGCAGACAGTTACGGTCTTTGTAAGTATAATGTTTATTTTTACATATCTTCTACTTAACGCTTTCCAAGCGTTAGTAAATAATCAGGAGACCTGAATTACTGTGAAATATACGTAAAAATAGCCGAACCACACTTACTCAATGACGTAAGCTACAATTTATTCATGAAGAAATACTTCCAAATATGTGTATACTTGCAGCTTATTCGGTTGAAAGCAAAAAGTTGTAAACACGTATTTCATTCACAAGAGCACATATTTCTGATGACGTCTGTTTCTATCAAAGGCACTTTCCCTGACATTTAAAAAAAATTTATGGAGTATAGTAATTCGAGCCACTCTTACACACCACTCGACTTTCTCACACACAAAAATTTTCATAAATGTAATTACTTTTGCTTCAAAAGTGAATGTGTTGAAGATTCTTGCTGTCTATAGTTCACATTTAGCAATAGTTAAGAAATTGGTTTCCCCTATGTCGCGAAATGGTTTTACTGCTTTTGACGATTTATTATCACGTCTGTGTAGTCTTTCTTTGAGCTACAGTTGTGGTAGCTTATTTAGTACGTTGAATAGTGTAGGTATAACATTCCACACACGTATCCTGCTTTCCACATTCGCTTATTTGACTGAAAGTGCAGCGAACAGGACTCTTCTTCCTTGGATAGATGTAGAACGTCTTTCTGCAAAAAGGTCAGGTCTTCTGGTGTTTAATAGCAATTTTTTGTTATCAAGGGAAAACGATGTTGTTCAGTAAATGTCTGTACATTACCAGAGAAATTTAAATAAACTGTCCTGCAATTTATCGTTTTGTACCACCCAAGGTTCTTATCAAACTAAATAATGACAAATCTGGTGTCATTTTTAGTTATCGTCGATTGTTAAGGCACTACAAACACTCCCTATTGTAAAAACTATGTTACAAATCAATACAAACATTAGTGTATGCACTCACCTGATATTGTATTCAGAAGTCTCACTTGCTAGCCACTTGTGGTGCTGCTATCTCTGTGGGTAACAAAAACGAGACAGAGAGATGCGATTGTTATCTTAGACTGTGATATAGCATCAAGAGGCACAAAGTTCTCTGTGATCTCACTAAATGTCGAATATAACAAGAGTTACGAATTTTATATCAGAGGTACAAATTAGGAGCCTGCACAATGTAGGCAACTCTCCCTTGATTTTGAAATATGTCCCTCCGTTCATCATGGCTACAAGCACCACCCAATCTTTAGCCAGCCTTGAGAGTATCCTAATTTAACAGTACAGTCTACGTTCTTCTGTACCATTTTACTATTTTGCGTCTGTTTCATGTCACAAGCTAGAGTAAGATGTACTCTCCGAACGATAGAGGCCATTACTGTCCTTCCACACTTCTTACTATTTGTCAATTTATTAGCGACTCTCTTCGGCTCCCACAGTTTATCAGCTTCTATCACTGCATCTTAATTAGTTCTCAGATGACACACATATTTTCAAGAAAAATAGGCCGTGCCCTGTATTGTCTTTGGCAGCACTGCACTGCAGGTGGTGTATAACAGAAAAAACAGTGAGATAGGGTTTCATTGCACCCCAATGAATCTTCTATCTTGATATCTACTCACAATCTTCGTCTATGTGCATCAACAATGTAGCAAGTTTCTGTTTTCTTCTAGAGCTACATCTACATCCACACACAGCAAACAACTGTTAAGTGCATTACAAAAGGCAATTACCATTGCACCACACACCATAGTTTCTTCTCGTTCTATTTTTATTTAGACCAAATGGAAGACTGATTACTTAAAAGCCTCTGTCCACAGCATAATTAGTCGAATGTTGCCTTCACTATTTTTCAACACAACCACCAAGTCTCTGTATGCAACAGTTAGAACATTCTGTCAATCGTCCATAGACCAATGACAGAAATCTGCTTATTGATTATGCATCCGCTCGAGAACCGCCACGTTAATGTCCTCTTCATTGGAAAATCTCTTCCCACCCTAATGTTCCTTCATGCTGTAAAGATGGAAATGGTGTGGTGCGAGATCTGAACTTTCCGATCAGTATCACCTGTGTCTGTGGGGCCTTGA
Organism: Schistocerca nitens; assembly: GCF_023898315.1. Taxonomy (NCBI): domain Eukaryota; kingdom Metazoa; phylum Arthropoda; class Insecta; order Orthoptera; family Acrididae; genus Schistocerca; species Schistocerca nitens. The sequence goes on from NC_064617.1 coordinate 261,753,721, forward strand.
TTAAATTGTTTGCACCATTTCACTGTGACTAGCCTATGTACCACCAGAATTTCACGTTGAATCTGTGTGCAATACGGATTTTCTGTCTACAAGAATAGTACTGTTCCAGGTACTTCCACTTTGGAGTACATTTCCAGTTGCTGCACTATTTCGTTCGCACAGTGTGGTGTACCTGTTTTGTGTACTGCGACAGAATTGTGTCCTCGGGACATTCTGGCCATGTATTCACTTCTCGCAATGTGCCACTCTTGTTGCGCAATAGTCTTAGTGTGGTATGACACGTGTAACTTATTTTCTGAATTTCGTATGTATCTGACTAAATTTCTCATTTACGACTCTTCCCTGAAACTTTTAAAGTAATTTTTTGCAGGTTAGCATAAGTTTGCCTTCAGGATCCTGTTAGTTCGAGTTTCTCAGCTACACTGTGACTCTCTTAGACAGGTCAAATCGTCCTGTCTTTTATTCATTCAATTTTATGAATAGAGACGGAAGCTTGTGCTTAAATTCTACCTGGAATCCTACTCTTTCTTTGGTTAAACAACAGATGGACAGAGTTAGCGCTACTTGTCGTACGATGCAGAACCCATCAGAAAATAGTTTATGAAAACTTTCGGGTCCGTGATTCAGATTTCAGTCAGAAAATTAACATGTGACCATGCGCTCCTTTTTTTAACCAATCTCGGACCCATTTCCTCTTTTTCGTTGTTTTCTGTTCCTTGCAAGCTATAGCTAATGTAACTGCAACAAACGCTTTCTTTTGGCTGTTCGACATCTTCACCTTGTAAAATCGCTTTGTCTACTGCAGTTTTTGTCAATGTTATTAATAGTGTGAGTTCGCTTCAATATATATTAAAGATTTGACAAATAAGTATTGTCAATACATATTGACCGTGTGCGGCCCCTTTACAGCCCAAATGTCTGCAACTTGTAAACTCGCTGTCACATTACTGGTCTGCAAAAACAGTAAATATAGCCTAACAAATAATTACTGAGGACATCAGTACTCTACAGTTTAACTATTAGACTATTCCGTTTGATGAATTCTCGTGTAAGCTTCATCTGTCCTTCGATTTACAATTTTCAGGACAGTCGGCAATAAAACTCTGTAACTTCTTTGGCCGCGAAAGGTGGCAGTCGAGAATACTATCTTCGTGGCTATAACATAGTTTAGTGACATCAGGTGATTGTGTTTTGGGAGTGACGTTTATAGCTGTGCGAAAAAAGTAAGTAATAATGCCGGTGGAAGTGTTTACGTGGTGCTATCCTATACATGCAATCAAAATATACAATTTACATTGCTCTGAAAATAATTGTATAGATATATTCCCAATGGCAATTACTTAAGCACGCACTGAAATATAGCAACTTTCGCTGACATAAGCCAGCTGTCTTGAGAAAACGATTTGTCGTCTACAGATCAGTAAAATGGCAAGTATACCCTTGATGTTCGCTCAAGACGATGTGGAATTTGGTGGTAAACCAGTTATAACAGAAGACTTCGCCTACAATAATAATGTGAAGCAAGCAGGACTTAAAATTCGATTGGGTAAGTAGGTTCAGCAATTTGTTACAATGCTATCTTCGCCACCTCCTCCTAATTTACTGAATAAACTTTAACTATTGCAAGATTCATTTGCTTTGAGGGAAATCAATCTTGTTTGTTGTTGACAAAATTCAAAATTTGTTTGAGTTGGTTTTCTGTTTGTCATAGTGCTTGGTAAATTCGAAAATTATGACTGCCCTTGTAAGAATTAGGAAGCAATATCTCGATTTGTACCACTTTGATAAAACTATATAGACATTTGTAAAATAAATTATTGACAATTAGCCTTTAGTTTGCACCAGCGTACCAGTTTACCGGTGCTTGACCAAACTGCAGTTTACAACTAACTGAAGACCATTTTCAAATGAGTAACAGATATTGGCATCATACTTGGACTCTTGCAGAATGTCCCATAATATGATCAGTGTTCTCTTTTAATTCATGCTACTGAAAAATTCTGCCATTGCTTTACAATATGGTTTGCACGAAGGTAGTCTCAGAAATGAGCTTCTCTATTACTCCCCCTCCCCCAAAGAACTGTTGTTTAAGTGGGTGATGGAGGTAATCAACCTGCATCATTTTTATTGCTGTTGATTGACACAACCCTGTTTATTGCGAAACATTTTGACAGTTATTTTTAATATTCTGGTTGTATGTCATTGTGTCAAATCAAATACAACTATGAGGGTTTCATTCAGCTGTTGCTATTGCAAAAGCCTCAGGGGACACTCACCAGTATGTTTGCCAAATATACTGTGCTGATTTGTAGACCTGGCAGCATTATCAGTCTTTTATTCCAGTTAGCTCTCCCATTCCTTCCATGAACAAAACAGGGCAAAAATAGTGGAATGTTACGTGTCACAAAAATGCTCAAAAATTTGCAGGAAAGTATATGCAATAATCCAAATGATGTAAAATAATTATATGATATAAATGTTGTTTTAACAAATTGATCAATAATGTAACCCACATTTAGTGCATATCATTAGGATGACCAGATGTGAATCCTGTTTTTGTGGATTCATTCAGAAATTTCTGATCTTGCTTTGAAGCTATCATAGTAAACACTCAGTTCATATTTAATGTAGTTTTCTTTATAAATATATATGGCTGGAGGTTAAATTTAGGAGTTTTGTATTAGATAATAGAGGAACCTTGGCCGAGTAGTTTGGTGCATTTACGCACGTCAGCTATGACTCATTGGGGGCAAGGGGGGGGGGGTGGCAAGGGGTGTGTGATATAACTCTTACCCTGATGATATTAGTTTAAATACCTTAATTGCAAGAATTCTTGAAAGCTGGAGTTGCACCACTGAATAGACACATGTACAGATGACATAAAAAATTCGAAACAGTACAACCTAATGCCCTGTCCAACAAAAAAATTGCCATATAGCACACTGTGTCAGGTAAAGTCACATATTTTAGTATGTTTACTTTTCAGAACTCTTTACTGAGGTCATTTCCAAAACAGGTATATGTGCTTCAACCTTATGTGCTTGTTCAGGATTAATCCCATGGATGGCATCTTTGTACCATGAACTAGTCTACTTGAGTGAACTCCTTTTTCACTTGCAGCTTATGGGAACTTTGTGCTATTCAATCATCAACACACAAATGCTTCCAATTGCTTGGACAGCCACAGTGAAACAAATGATATTAGAGTGAGAAAATGATGATAAAGTCATCAAATGTTGCAAAGTTGATTTTTATCTGGTAGGTGTTCAGAAGACCTTAATAGAAACTTTGCAATACAAAAGCTGCCTAAGAGAATGATTCAGCCCTTCACCTTAGACCAGTACAAGTTACCTATCTTGCTGGAGAGATAAGAAGGAAAAAGTGACAAAAAGGTTGGGAGAAAGGAAGTTAACAGGATGTAAGTGGAAGCCACATTTAGTAGAGGACAGATGTTTCTGTTTGTGTGTATCACAGTTTCAAAATTTTTAACTCCATTTGTCAGGTACTGTAGATATTACCTCCACAGAAAGAACATCCTCATTGGGAAAAGAGATTGGTGTAGAATGGGCATATTTGTGCTGGATGTGGCATGCCACTTACACATTTCCACTTACCTCTAACTTGCAAGCAGTTGCTTGGTAAATTACTAAATGGCAGAAGAGAGAATGTAGCATAGATAGCTATTTGGACAGGCTAAGTGGACACCAGTGTTCAAACATTGGAGCACCATTCAGGAAGGGAAAGTAGTGCATCATATTGAAACACTCTTCTCACAGTCTTTGGGACACTGCTGAAAGCAACCCATTATTTCCAAAATAACAAATATTGAAATAACTGAAGACGGCAAGGAGAGATCATGGTAAGAGTTCCACCAATTCCACATTTGTGTCGAATACCATCAGGTAAATTTAATGAAAAATTGGGTGGTGTATTTTTGCGGAAATACGGAAGCGTCCGATCCCGCCCGTCTGCTTTGACACATGACGTCACAAATATGGCGGAAACAAGAACAAACACACACACACTTTCCACAAGAAGCCTAATGACACTAACGGGACAAGTGCGGGAAATGGGGTGTTTTGGGTGCGGGGCAAACTAAATATAAACAAATTTAGATGCCTTGCGTAGCTACAACGTGTAAGTGAAAACAGCCATGCATGAATACCCACCCACCTCCCCAGGGGTCGTAACCCCTGCAACCCATAGAAGATAAAGATGTTTCAGTAGCTGATTAGTGTTTTTTGTCCTTTTTTAAAAAAAAATCTCACGGGATAGAACGAACAGATCAGAAAGATAAATATAATAAACTAAAACAGAAATTGGAGGAAACAGATAATTAAAATAAGTAATAAGTGTTTTTAAATTTAAAAAAAAATCTCACGAGATAGAACGAACAGATCAGAAAAGTAAATAAAATAAGATAAAACAGAACTGGAGACAGCCACACTCAAACCAAACTCCGCGCCATCATGACGTCACACACGACAACACCCTTACGTCACGGGTCAAAGCCGACGCGTGGGATCGGACGCTTCTGTCGACCCTTTTTGCTGCTATGGTATGGGATAGTAATCTCCAGAGCTTGTTAAGATACATACCTGTAAAATTAATGGAACGTTTTGTCTGAGTTAAAAGTATCACCAATTAGGATCGAGCTTTCTCTTGCTGCAAAAAAATCGGCAAAGGGTATGTTAGGTCCTTGATTCTACTAATAATGAAGTGTTCAATTGCTCTAGCTCAGTGTGAGAACTGGAATTCTTATTGTAAGTCAATATCGTTGTTTGCAGCACACTTCTCTACAGTTCATCGTGACACCGGAAAGACTACCTCCAAGGTTTCTTTTTTACTTAGCAGATGAAGGAATTTCCAGATAAACGGGAGGCAAGTATTTGAATCCTTTCTAGAAAGGCGATGAGAACAATACTTGGCAAAGTAGTTATCATAATGGTACTTTGTAACTGTATATAGATCCCCATGGGAAAATTCTGAACTTTTTCTGAGGAATCTTGATTGCTGTCTGTGCTGTCTGTCAGACAGCAACAAGCAGTTAAGTCTGTGCTGGCTTCAGTGTAGATTTTCTCAAGGATTCTGATAGGGAAAATGATGTGAAAACCTTATTTAGGTCATACAATTTGATTTCCGTAATTAACTTTCCAAGAGGGTGGATAAAGGCAGTAGAACTGTAATTGATAATATTTTCTGTGGTGAAGCTCAAGACATGAAAATAACTGTTTACCCAGCAACAAATGATCTCTGTGATTATGATGCGTACTTGTTGTTGTTGTTGTTGTTGTTGTTGTTGTGGTCTTCAGTCCTGAGACTGGTTTGATGCAGCTCTCCATGCTACTCTATCCTGTGCAAGCTTCTTCATCTCCCAGTACCTCCTGCAACCTACATCCTTCTGAATCTGCTTAGTGTATTCATCTCTTGGTCTCCCTCTACGATTTTTACCCTCCACGCTGCCCTCCAATACTAAACTAGTGATCCCTTGATGCCTCAGAACATGTCCTACCAACCGATTCCTTCTTCTAGTCAAGTTGTGCCACAAGCTCCTCTTCTCCCCAATCCTGTTCAATACTTCCTCATTAGTTATGTGATCTACCCATCTAATCTTCAGCATTCTTCTGTAGCACCACATTTCGAAAGCTTCTATTCTCTTCTTGTCCAAACTATTTATCGTCCATGTTTCACTTCCATACATGGCTACACTCCATACAAATACTTTCAGAAACGACTTCCTGACGCTTAAACCTATACTCGATGTTAACAAATTTCTCTTCTTCAGAAATGCTTTCCTTGCCATTGCCAATCTACATTTTATATCCTCTCTACTTCGACCATCATCAGTTATTTTGCTCCCCAAATAGCAAAACTCCTTTAGCCTACTACTTTTAAGTGTCTCATTTCCTAATCTAATTCCCTCAGCATCACCCGACTTAATTAGACTACATTCCATTATCCTTGTTTTGCTTTTGTTGATGTTCATCTTATATCCTCCTTTCAATACACTATCCATTCCGTTCAACTGCTCTTCCAAGTCCTTTGCTGTCTCTGACAAAATTACAATGTCATCGGCGAACCTCAAAGTTTTTATTTCTTCTCCATGGATTTTAATACCTACTCCAAATTTTTCTTTAGTTTCCTTCACTGCTTGCTCAACATAGAGATTGAATAACATCGGGGAGAGGCTACAACCCTGTCTCACTCCCTTCCCAACCACTGCTTCCCTTTCATGTCCCTCGACTCTCATAACTGCCATCTGGTTTCTGTACAAATTGTAAATAGCCTTCCGCTCCCTGTATTTTACCCCTGCCACCTTTAGAATTTGAAAGAGAGTATTCCAGTCAACATTGTCAAAAGCTTTCTCTAAGTGTACAAATGCTAGTTTTTCCATTCGTCTGTAAAGAATTCGTGTTAGTATTTTGCAGCCGTGACTTATTAAACTGATAGTTTGGTAATTTTCACATCTGTCAACACCTGCTTTCTGTGGGATTGGAATTATTATATTCTTCTTGAAGTCTGAGGGTATTTCACCTGTCTCATACATCTTGCTCACCTGATGGTAGAGTTTTGTCAGGACTGGCTCTCCCAAGGCTGTCAGTAGTTCTAATGGAATGTTGTCTACTCCCGGAGCTTTGTTGCGACTCAGGTCTTTTAGTGCTCTGTCAAATTCTTCACGCAGTATCATATCTCCCATTTCATCTTCATCTACATCCTCTTCAGTTTCCATAATATTGTCTTCAAGTACATCGCCCTTGTATAGACCCTCTATATACTCCTTCCACCTTTCTGCTTTCCCTTGTTTGCTTAGAACTGGGTTTCCATCAAAGCTCTTGATATTCATACAAGTGGTTCTCTTTTCTCCAAAGGTCTCTTGAATTTTCCTGTAGGCAGTATCTATCTTACCCCTAGTGAGACAAGCCTCTACATCCTTACATTTGTCCTCTAGCCATCCCTGCTTAGCCATTTTGCACTTCCTGTCGATCGCATATTTGAGACGTTTGTATTCCTTTTTGCCTACTTCATTTACTGCATTTTTATATTTTCTCGTTTCATCAATTAAATTCAATATTTCTTCTGTTACCCAAGGATTTCTACTAGCCTTCGTCTATTTACCTACTTGATCCTCTGCTGTCTTCACCACTTCATCCCTCAAAGCTACCCATTCTTCTTCTACTGTATTTCTTTCCCCCATTCTTGCCAATTGTTCCCTTATGCTGTCCCTGAAACTCTGTACAACCTCTGGTTTAGTCAGTTTATCCAGGTCCCATCTCCTTAAATTCCCACCTTTTAGCAGTTTCTTCAGTTTTAACCTACAGTTCATAACTAATAGATTGTGGTCAGAGTCCACGTCTCCCCCTGGAAAAGTCTTACAATTTAAAACCTGGTTCCTAAATCTCTGTCTTACCATTATATAATCTATCTGAAACCTGCCAGTATCTCCAGGGTTCTTCCATGTATACAATCTTCTTTTATGATTCTTGAACCAAGTGTTAGCTATGATTAGGTTGTGCTCTGTGCAAAATTCCACCAGGTGGCTTCCTCTTTCGTTTCTTACCCCCAATCCATATTCACCTACTATGTTTCCTTCTCTCCCTTTTCCTACTGATGAATTCCAGTCACCCATGACTTGCAGAGCTAGTAGGCATATAAGCTTGTACTACTGTTTTAGGCGTGGGCTTCGTATCTATCTTGGCCACAATAATGCGTTCACTATGCTGTTTGTAGTAGCTTACCCACATTCCTATTTTCCTATTCATTATTAAACCTACTCCTGCATTACCCCTACTTGATTTTGTGTTTATAGCCCTGTATTCACCTGACCAGAAGTCTTGTTCCTCCTGCCACCGAACTTCACTAATTCCCACTATATCTAACTTTAACCTATCCATTTCCCTTTTTAAATTTTCTAACCTACCTGCCCGATTAAGGGATCTGACATTCCACACTCCGATCCGTAGAACGCCAGTTTTCTTTCTCCTGATAACGACATCTTCTTGAGTAGTCCCCACCCGGAGATCTGAATGGGGGACTATTTTACCTCCGGAATGTTTTACCCAAGAGGACGCCATCATCATTTAACCATACAGTAAAGCTGCATGCCCTCGGGAAAAGTTATGGCTGTAGTTTCCCCTTGCTTTCAGCCATTTGCAGTACCAGCACAGCAAGGCTGTTTTGGTTAGTGTTACAAGGCCAGATCAGTCAATCATCCAGTCTGTTGCCCCTGCAACTACTGAAAAGGCTGCTGCCCCTCTTCAGGAACCACACGTTTGTCTGGCCTCTCAACAGATACCCCTCCGTTGTGGTTGCACTTACGGTATGGCTATCTGTATCGCTGAGGCACACAAGCCTCCCCACCAACGGCAAGATCCATGGTTCATGCATACTTAGTTAGGATAAATAACAGTATGTGGAAATCAGTTAGACTAATTAATGACTCCAGTACAAATGTTTTTCGGGAATAGTTTACAAGAGAGAACCTGTGATGAAATATATGATAAACCAAAGGCGCACACAAAATTTAATTTGTTCCATTATAAATTCATATCATTATTTGAAAATGATGAGTCACAGATAGCAGTTATACTTAATAATCATTTCGTAAATGGAGTAGAAAGTATAGTGACTAACAGGTAAAGAGAAAAATCACAATAGTACGTTGAAAGAGGAACCTTCATGAAATTCAGTCATTTGAATGTATCACCAGCTTCTCCTTCTGAAATTAAGAAAATTAATTAATCTCTCAAAAATAAAAAGTGCATCTGGTTTTGATGATGTTTCCAGTAGAGTACTAATGATTTGTTCCCATATAATAAGCCCAATCTTACCTGAAGTATGTAATGCATCACTAATTTAAGGCATTTTCCATAGAGACTGAACTATTTCTTTGTCAGACTCCTAGCTAAGAAAGCTGTTTACGGTTACTAAGGAATAGAGACAGCGTTGGACAGGAATAACCACTGGCAATGATGCATGACACAAAACACAATATGTATGTAGTAGAGGTGGCGTGATAAACTTATAACAAAAAATGGTCCAGATTTCACCTCATGGGAAAGCAGAAGACATAAATAACATTCATGTTTGACACAGGTCCGACTCCAACATAAAGTTAGATATCCTCCTCGGGCACTAACACACATTTTGCACCTGTTATTCATGCTGGCTACCCAACTGTCATGAAATCATTGGGGGATACTATCCAACTCCTCTGTCAACATGGTTTTCACTTCTTGCATGGTTCAGGAAGGAGGCGTTCATAGAGAAACACATCTGTGAAGAGTGTCAGAGGCATGCTCTTGGCAGTTTAGATCTGGGGAGTACACAGACCTGATGGCTCTCGATCTTTCACTGTAATAAGAGTCCATCCACATGAGGTGGCAAATATGAGGTAGCCAAGGAGGTGGAAACGTGGGTTCTACTATGCCAAGACTGCTTGGTAGCTACAACAGAAAACACAATTAATTAGCAGGAGTACAAAATAAGAAAGTATTTATTACTTAACTTTGCTGTAGTCCATGATCAGTTGGTTGACGATTATAGAAGCCGCGACTAGACCAAGCATCTGTAGAATGACATACTTTAAAGTCACAAATCTTGCGGTGACAAATTAATCTTTCGTAATCTTCAATGTCGAATCTGGTGAATTTGAAGACTAACTTGGAACGGAGCTACAAAGACTTGATGGCAGCCATGGTTGAGCTGCAGACAATGACTAACATCAGCACTAGCTGACCACTGAGCGCAGCTATGAACTATAGACTGGCACAACTGCACTACTCTTCTGCTGCACATGAAGTGGCGTAGCAGCGCCTCACAGCGAGCATAAGTACTGCGACTGGCTGTGTACTCTTTGGCTAACACAGCCGTTCTTCTGTTCCGTTTATCGAGAGAATCGCATCCGGCGGATCGATCTCTCAGGTGGCGGTGTGGTCGTATGACTGACGACATCACACCGACCGTTCCATATGTTCAATATTTTAACTTTCCGATGTGTCCGACATCTCAGAAGTCCTATGTGGGTGGGCATTGTTGTCCATAAACAGAAAATCAGGACCTACCACACTCCTAAACAAATGGACATGATCCAGAATAATCTGTGGTGCTGTACTGTGCCTTGCACAAAGATACGCAGCAGTGTCTGTCAGTTTTGCATAATGACTGCTCTCACCATAATGCCATACTGATGACATTCATAAACATTCAATGGAGTTTAACATGTCCCCTCCCTATGTGGTAGCCAGAATCACTCACTACAGTGAAGCGATATTTATTGAAGACCATCACTCTAGACCAATGTCAATGACCCCAACCAAAATATTTCTTACACCGATGAACTCTCTTTTTTTTTTCTTTCTTTCTTTTTTTTTTTTTTTTTCTTGTATTATGTTGGTGTGATCGAAGTGGGATTCATTTAACAGCCTCTGAGCGTACAAACCAGCCTGAGTTAATTGCTACAAGTGGTTCTGGCAGACATGTGTCCCAGTAGCAATAGCAAGATATGTAGCTACCTGACTAGGAATGAGAAGTCTGTTCCTTTCCACCACTTGGGCCAAGTATAATTCCTCTTGCTGTGTGTTGGTCCATCAACAACCACCGGCATGCTTTCACATACTATTTCCATCATCAGTGGCCTTTTTTAATTGCAAGCCGACACTTTTGAACACACACATTACCGTGGCCACAATAATGACATTTTGACCGAGTTCGAGCCATCCAACTGCTTGTCCATGGTTGTAAGCACTCGAATGATGCATTGCAGAAATGTTGCCAAACCACACAGAATATCACCCTAATTGGTTCTCAACAATGTCCGTTAAGCACTGTATTGCATGAAATGTCGGATGCATACAGAGCATTCGTGCACAGGCTTCACTGCAGTTGACACATCCTGCCCTCTACATTTCCTTTTACTATTGTTGGTTGGATGTTCTGTAGTAGCAATTGCTGATTGTTCTATCGCAGTTGGCAGCTGTCCCTTAGCAATTGTCAAGCAGTGTAATATATATTGAAGATAAGGAAGTACTGCAGTACACAACTACTGCAAAATCACTTCTAATAGTAAAATATACGAAATCCAATGATGACAGAAATGTGATGTAACATAAAACTGATACAGCAATTCTGAAAGGAACTGCACTACCAAAAAATCATGAGAGCTAACGAAAATGTGGTATCGACAACCAGAGTTGAGCTGTGTAGCTCAACTTGAAAGTTCGATACCACTACAAAAATTCCAAGACACATCATACTAAAAACTGTCAAGAAGCAAGACCGATACACAGAGTGAAAAATATGATAACTTAATAAAGGCGGTATTAATATCAGTCAGTCTGTTTACAGTCACATGGTACCAAAAAAACCAAAACTCGCTTATATGATAAATATAAAAAATAACCTCAACATCTTAGGTAAAACAAATGCCATTATACCTATCTCTTACAATCCAATGTAATTATCGTCAACTAACAACACAACCATAACATACGTAAAAATTGCAGTAACACAAATTTCAGTAACTGTGAACCACCCATTATGCACGTACACACACATACCACACATACAACAATTAAAAAATAATAAAAGAAACATAAAAACATGCTTACTGAGCAAAGTCAGCTAACACATAATCTATAAATAGTGAAATTAGTATGTCATCACCACACTGTTTCAAAGAGCAAGCCTACACTTTCAAATCAGGACCCTTCCTGACAGAATGCCATATGTATGTCCCACTGACATCATCACATACACTGGGCCCTGGCCTGAGATGCGGCAACTTGGGTCAGTCTCACACATTCTCCATGATTGTAACACTTCACATACTCGGCAATTAAACTGAACAACTTTAGGAATTTAATAGTTCTCAACATGCTTCCCCCATAGCAACATGCTGTGACCTGCTCTTGATTGTTGTCGTCAAATACATAACTAACAAAAAATGAAACGTAAAATTAAATCTTCGGCCGTAAACAACGCACTACACCAATAACTCCAAACCTGAAAATGAATCTACATTGTCCGTAACTGTCAACATAAAAATAACTCACTAAGAAACCACAGCAAACCCCTCTAATATTATTGTCACAAACAGTGTCAAAGGACTCCCAATATCACTAACAACTCTTACAAATAATTCAGTAAAATAAACATCCCACACTAGAGCATGCCACCACATACAACATGCCCTCTCTAATAGTTAGTATTCCAGTTTTCTGAAATAAATCATTATATGAGCCTCTATGTTTTACATGACAAATTATTCTAATAGCCTTTTTCTGCATCTTTAATAGCTTGCAAAGGTCTGTTTTGTTGTGGCACCTCATATTTCTATTTCATAGTTTGTACTGGATGATACCATATTACAATAAGCAGTTGCTAGTAGCATTGCATTATTTGCCAAGTGTATTTATTGCAAGTATATTTTTAATCAGTTTGCCAATTAGAAAGTGAACATGCACATTCCCTTGAAGTGTCTCTTATATTGTTATACCCAGGAATTTTACGCAATTCTCTTTAATGGCAATATCAGTTACAACGCACAATTGCGTTACAAAAACTGTTTGTGTTGTGGAGTTGAAATCCACTATGCTGTTTTCTTAGTGCTGACACTAAGGTGACTTTCTTTGAAATACTGAACCTGCATACTGTCAAGTGGAGTTTATTTGAACAGGTGAGGCTAATATGAACATGACATGGTAAAAGACACAGAGAGGTATTGGCGGATACATTAATAGTTTCTTAACACCTCCAACTTTTGTCAGAATGGTTCCTATATAGTATTTTTCGGACAAATCTCACAATGCCAATGAACATTTCAAAGCAGCTTTGTTGTGCCTAGACCATACAGCCTAGACACAATGCTGTAGCCGATAGGGCACGCAATGCTAACGCAGACGGGCGTGAAGTCTGGAACATGAGACTTATAAATGAATAAGAAGAAAAGTACGTAGATGCTTGTTACTTAACTTTTAATTAGTCCTTGGAATACATCTCTCTTGAATATTAGTAAGCTATAGGCACTGATACAAATGGCGCCTTGCTAGGTGGTCGCCAGTTAACTTAGCAGAGGGCTGTTCTACTGTCTATCTCTCGGCAAATGAGAGCAAGGCTTAGCACGTCCAATCGCTAGCTATGTTGTCCGTACAACTGGGGACGAGGTCTCCTCAGTCTCTCGAGACCTGCCGTGTGGTGGCGCTAGGTTTGCGATCCCACAGTGGCGACACGCGGGTCCGACATGTACTACAGGACCGCGGCCGATTTAAGTTACCACCTAGCAAGTGTGGTGTCTAGCGGTGACACCACAAGCTTCATGTATTCAAATAATACAACTTACATGCTTTGAAATGCTTGTAACAAAGTACTCCACTGACAAGGAAATCTGACATTAAAAATATATGCAAAAAATCATATATCCACTCTCTGAAACCATATTCATCACGTGTAGATATACTGGACGTTAAAATTCACTGTCTTTTAGTTAGCAAAACGTAATTTTTTCAAAAATAAAGTAGTAAGGTTCGGTGGTGAATGTGGATATGTCGGATTGAGGTACAATCCTCCATTAATCATACAATTTTTTTTTTGTCAGTTATCACTTCTTTAGCTTCTGGTAATGGTTTGTTAATATGAAGGAGCAGTATGCCTCAGAATCCACTTTGAATTGTAAGGCAAGGGCATTCGGAGCATGCTTGGTAAAGCACTGTGTTGTTAAAACAACTTTCAGATTGATGAAAGCTTTACTAAGTAAAAGCAAAGTCTACTTGCTTCATAAATAATTATTTTTCAATAATTTCATGTGAAAGTATTACTGAGAAGTAAAGGGAAAAGAAAAGGGTTAGGTTTAATGTTAACTAAAAGGTCAATAGTTGGGTCACAAACTCAGATTGGGCAGAGGTGGGGAAGAAAATCAGACATAGACTTTTCAGAGCAATTATCTGTGCATTTGCCTTATATTATTAAGTGAAACAGAGGAAACTTAACTGTGGATAAATGATGATGTTGAACCCCATTCCTCCCAAATGAGAGCCTAGTGCACCACCTTGTGTGGTGTGTTATTCAGTTGGCAATATTTATTACACATTGAGAAAAGTTTGTATTTTGCATTTTGTGATGTATGAGGGTAAGTCAGTTATTATCCACAGTTTAGTTATATTTTTGTTTATTATGGTAGTACTGTCATCTTAGGTTGGTGACACATGCTTTGTTTATTTGTTGTTTGCAATCTTCAAGTTGCTAGGTTGGTTTCATTATCGCTGCCATACTGTTACTCATGACTGCTCCACTGTCTATTTGCACCAAAGAAGAGCAATGTTCAGTAATCGATTTTTTGTGGTCAGAAGGCATATCAGGGGCCGAAATTCATTGAAGACTTTCGATACAGTAAGGGAACAGTGTTTTGCCACAACGGAGTGTCTACAAATGGATTGAAAAATTCCAAAATGGTCGCACAAGTGTTACACACGATGAATGACCTGGACGACCGTTTACCACCACAAATGAAATCACCATTCAGTGTCCACGTGAAATGATTCTCTTAGACAGACAATTAACTATTAACAAGGTGGCACATCGTCTGCAAATTAGTCGTGGTTCTGCCTACAAAATCATCCAGACAGACTTGGGTTTGATGAAGTTTGTGCAAGATGGGTCCCAAAACAACTCACACAGTTGCATAAACAAACGCACTTGGACATCTGCAAAAACATTTGGATTACTATGGTAACGAAGGGGACAACTTCTTAGACAGGATCATTACTGGTGACAGAACATGGATCCATCATTACAAGCCAGAGAGTAAATGGCAGAGTATCAACATCCAAATTCGCCATGCAAGAAATAGTTTAAGACTCAACCGGTCCGCAGGAAAACTGATGTTTAAGGTTTTTTGGGACACACAAGGTCCAGTACTGGAACATTAGGGAAAAGGGGCACAACAATAAACAGTGTATGTCACAGTGAGATGCTTACTGCCAGGCTAAAGCCTTCAATTCGAAGCATGTGCCGAGGATTGCTGCCAAAAGGTGTTGTGTTGTTGCATGACAATGCCCGTCCGCATACTTCTGCCCACAATGTTGAAACGCTCCAGAAACTCAAATTTGAAGTACTGGATCATCCTCTATATAATCCCGATCTTGCCCATTCTGACTGTCACTTGTTTGGTCCACTCAAACAGGCATTAAGGGGCTGTTGATTTGCCTCGGACAAAGCAGTGAAAGAAGCGGTGCATTCCTGGCATGCAGCTCAACTGAGAACTTTTTTATGAGGGCATCAGGAAGCTTGTATGACAGTGGACCAAGTATGTTGAAACACAAGGAGACTATGTTGAAAAATGATGTTCTTGTAAGTTCTCTATTTGATTACAATAAAATTTTATAACTACTTGGCGGATAATAATTAACTTAACCTTGTAGGTAGACATAGAATGTTGAAATTCTTTGTGCCTTCCATTATGCAGGAATTTTCAATTAGAGGTGCTTTTTAGGGTGCATACAGTGATTCATGCTTTGAATCTAGGAAAGTTTCATTCTTCTTGTAAGGAGAGAATGAACTTTCAAATGTAAACCTAGCCATTATTGTAATAAATGCCATGCTCTCTTCTTCCTTAATGTTATCAGACTAGATAAAAAAATTGTCCCCCATGAGCCATATTTTTACCTACACAGTCACCTGGCAAGGAAACAAATCCATGTATTACCATTAGACTAATAGATAATGTAAACAGGATATGACTTGCTGTACTGAGAGCCTGAATTCATATTCATAGTCTTATGTTCAAAAACAATGTTGATCTCTTGTTATTACCTGTAATTTGTGTGGTGGAAGATAATGGGTGTAAAGACTTCGGCAGTAATGATTCTAAAACAGTTTCTCAGTGTTTAGTCCATCACTTAAACAGCCAGCCACTTACCACATTGTACTGAACTGTAATTTCTTTACAGGCTTCCTGCGCAAAGTCTATGGATTACTCACTGGCCAGTTGTTGATCACTGTTGTTGTTGCAACTGTTTGTATGACAAGTCCACCAGTTCGTGCAGCTGTTCACAATAAGTGAGTAACTGAATAATCTCTTTTACTCAGTTTGTAACTGTATTAATGTTCTGTAGTGAAATAAGAAAACATTTAATCAAGTGAACAGAATAACATACGATAAATGAAAATCTATGGTATATAATCAAAGATAAAAAAATATCATGTACCTGATAACACTGAATGTAGTTGTCATTTTGTCATTAAGCAACACAACTGTTCAGAAATTCACCTTCACAAACTGCCTAATGTTACCCTACTGCTCTTTTGTTAATGGACCATAGTGTTTATACATTGGCTCCAAGGCCAAATGATAAAGTGTTTTTCATTTTTAACACACATTAAACATCTGATAAAACTATTTAGGTTATTATTTCATAGACAAACATATATTCACACAAAATTTAAGAATTTACTTACATATGTGGTTCCTTCTTTCACAGTGACTGGCTGTTATCAATTGCCTTTATTTTAAGTCTTGTAATCCTGGTGGCTTTACATATCAAGAAGAGAGAAACGCCAACAAACTTCATATTACTGGGCTGCTTTGTAAGTAAAATCTTCAAAATTCTAATGTACTTCCATTTATGTGAATGTAGCTCAGTTTCTATAAGGTATGTGGAATTTATCTACAATATTTAACATTTGTTGCATTGTTGCAAATTGTCATTGCATTTTTTGGTAATATAATATTGTAAATAAAATAAGATTTAAAGTTGAATAAGAAGTACACTATTTTTGTTCTATTAATTTTTGTTTATTTCAAACTAGTTTTTGGCTTATTAGACCATCATCGGGAAACAACTGACTGGTGTCTGAAAGGACCCCAGTTCTTAGGTAACCAAACATTATAAGCAAAGATACAGTCACTTGCATTGTATTGTGAATCAGACTCGTTTCTTAACAATGAAATTATACTTTACACAATGGACAATTTTAAGCACAATAAATAATTAAACTGCCCAATATTACGGGTTAAATGTCTGTAATGCTAAATTTTGTGAGGTCTTGACATTGGCTGAGAAACTGTTAAACTGAACACTCTTCATTTATGTTGTGCAACAAACATATTTTTTAACATTGTAAACTAAAATTTTGGCAATGGACATTATTATACAGACTAATTAAAATATAGTCTTACAATATTACAGGTTACATTTTTACAATGCCATAGTTTGTGAGGTCATGACATTGGTTGAGAACTATCTAACTGATCACTATTAACTTATGTCGTGCAGCAAACAGTTGTTTCCCGATGAAGGCCTAATAAACCAAAAACTAGTTCAAAATAAACAAAAATCATAGTACTTGTTATTCAGTGTTGTATATGAAATTGTTCTACCAAGAAGTAATCGAAGAATCCATATATAATAAAGTATTTACAAGTAAAAGTGAGATTTAAATGAGCAATTGGGGTGGTGGGTATGAAGTGTTTTTGATATGATGCACATCAGCAAATTATTCATAGGTTTTGTTAGAAATGTTTCGCAGCTGTGAAAAATTGCTCTTTGTCTGTAGGTTTTACATTTGTCATTGTGGCATGAACAATTTTATGTAAACTATTCTTTACTCCCTTACATACCAGCCGCATAAGGATTTGTGAAGACACAAGTAGACAAGTAACATCTTTGCACCCCCCCCACCCCACCCCACCCCACCCCCCCCCCCCCGCCCCCCACGCACACACCACACAAACACACTGGATATGGAAACCTTAATATATTTTTTGTAGAAAGTACTGTCAGTCTTGCAGCATAGTGACGTGCAAGTTGTAGATGTAAATGCAGAACTTGAAGACTTAAAAGTATATGCGTACCCAAATAACACACTCTAAATTATTGCAGTATTGTGGATGGTTCAGAAAATTGTTTGATTTATCTTCGTCTTCAGTGTGTCAGCAAAAGCTCACTTATTTTGTATGTTTTAAGTTCCCAGTTTCCTAAAACTATGCGAGATAAGAATATGAAAAATTAATGCTCTGCCTCTTAATAAGAATCAGAACTATTTCTCAAAAAGCAGATAACACAGATCACTGGAAATGAAATTATAGAGTTGCAGAAACTTTATTTACCTCGTGTTGAGGATCTATGTTGAAACAAGTTTTTAGAAATTCAGAGTGGAAAAATGAAGGTAGGCTGTTATTCAGTTTGAAGGTGAGCTGCTAAGATGTGAGCAGTCACAATGAAGTAGAATGAAGCTATCTGCTTATCTGACAGTAAATGCTGCAATGACAGGAGGGTGGACAGATGGACATGTTAGAATGTTCCATGAAGTGACTAGATGTAAGCCATAAAAAAGGTAGTGTGTTAGTGGTTCAGAAGGCTCCTGAGGTGAGTGAATGCAGGAATAAATCTACATATAGAAAAGAAAGGTCAAGAATAGTGTCAGTGGCAAATACAAATACATCTATCATGGAAACTATTTGCATAAAAAAGTCAAAGAAAGGAGAATGCTATTCTTTTAAAAAAATGCAGTATCAGTTTTATTAAATTTTCGTGTTTGACCTAGACCAAATTTGAGAATCCTGTAACTAAATATGCTGCCCAGTATTGAGTTTTATTTGTACCCTGCCGCTCCCCCTGTACCTGGTCGTGCAATTTCTCTACTTGGTTTCCTGCTTCCCCTGTGCTAACTGCAGCATATTTCCATGTTCTCACTCTTGTCACTCCATCAGTCTCATTTTCCTGGGTTCATATTTTGATCCATTTGTATTTGTTTCTGTTGCTATATTTCTTATACATCCCTT
This sequence comes from Schistocerca nitens, assembly GCF_023898315.1. Classification (NCBI taxonomy): domain Eukaryota; kingdom Metazoa; phylum Arthropoda; class Insecta; order Orthoptera; family Acrididae; genus Schistocerca; species Schistocerca nitens. The sequence goes on from NC_064617.1 coordinate 261,772,496, forward strand.
TTATTATACTCCCTCTTATAGTTCCTTCCATTTGTTTGTGTCTTTTATCATTTCCTCTACTGCTTTGTGGAGTTTTCAAGTGTTGAATGACTAGTTTTTCATTTAATACATAATGATACAGACATAAATATCTAAATTTTGAAATTCATCCTTTCATATTAATCTGAAACCTTCATTTTATGTTATCAACATCAGTACTCAAAATTTTACGAACTTTTCCTTTTAATACCAGTAAACAAACATTGGGGACTGGCATCCACTTGTCTGCAGACAAATGATGGGGATAGCGCTTAGCAGACTTGAAAGATTAGCAGTAGAAGAATGCGTTAGACAGGAATAGGAATATTTCATTAAGTTGGTTGATATTCTGAGTTTAACATCAAGTAAATGTGGTCAGTGCTGAATTGTTTTCACGTACATAAAATATTAATGCAGACACTTACGATAATGTGTGTTCCTGTTACCAACCTGTTACAAATATACATTTTCTTCTCTGCCAAGCCTGCTACCTGTTTAATTAACTTTTTTTTGCAAGTTAATTTCTCTTGTTCATTTGTATATTTCCATTTCATTCTCTTGAAGCACTCTTTAATTAGTTTGTGTACCAGTATTGTACCTCCATTACAACTGTTATGTACTTGTCAGGTAGCACCTGTATTTGGTGCTAAAAATCTTACAGAACAATTATCATCATATTTCCTTTGCAGACTTCAGTAAATCATTTTATCAATCGTTTTTACCCAGAAGAGTTTGTTATTGCATCCTTTCTTTTTTTTTTCAGACAGTTGTACAAGCCTACACAATTGGTGTAGTGCTGACGTACTTCGAGCAGGCAGTCGTCCTGCAGGCTTTTGTGATCACCTTAGCTGTTGTGGCAGGACTTACAGCTTTCACATTCCAAACAAAGAAGGATTTCTCATTCTTGGGCCTTGGGTAAGTGCTTAGCAACACCGTATCCAAATATACCATATGTTTCAGAAAGAAATGAACATATGTCAACAGGTGATTGTGTGGTCCACTCTGAACGGGAAGTATCATTCTTGTCCGCCCCGATAGCTGACTGGTCAGCATATCGGATTGCCATCCTACGGGCTCGGGTTCGAGTCCCGGTGGGTTGGAGATTTTCTCTGCTCAGGGACTGGGTGCTGTGTTGTCTTCATCATTATTTCATCCCCATCCGGCACACAGGTCACCCAATGTGGCGTCGAATGTATTAAGACCTGCACCAAGGCGGCCCCAGAAGGGGCCTCCCGGCCAATGACGCCAAACACTCTTTTCCATTTTTTTTTATACACATTCTTTACACAGTTGTTTCACAGATACAGCTGTTTGAGGCTGTCAGGAGGGGGATGGTTCAAGCATTATTACATTAATAGATTATTACTAATTTCTAAGTTCAACATTGGCTCAAATGGCTCTGAGCACTATGGGACTTAACATCTATGGTCATCAGTCCCCTAGAACTTAGAACTACTTAAACCTAACTAACCTAAGGACAGCACACAATACCCAGTCATCACGAGGCAGAGAAAATCCCTGACCCCGCCGGGAATCGAACCCGGGTGTGGGAAGCGAGAACGCTACCGCATGACCACGAGCTGCGGACAAGTTCAACATTCTATTAGCATAACAGCATTTGTCCCTCTGTGCTGCAAGATGGCACTTTTAAGTAAGAATTATAAAAGTGAATTTACAGTAAAAGAAACAAGCAATGATATGTTGGTACAGAATCACCTGCACTGTGGTCTTCCCTTATAAATCCAAATAACTACCTTCAAAACCACAGAGAAAAGAGTTTTATGTTCACATGACAGTGGACAAAGTAGTGGTTCATACTATAATACCTTGACATACATTTTGATACTAAAATAATATAAATGGACCATGACTGCCTTACTGCATACATTGAGATCAATAAAAATATGTAGAAAATCAGTTACAAATTTGCTTGCTTTACTTAGTTGTAATCACTAAATATGAAGATCTTACAGTTGTACATACAAGAGAAACATAACCTTTTACATTAGTACTTGCTACTTGTAAGGGGCTAAACTATTCTCTCTGCATCATCTGTAAATAAAATAGACAACGGACTGCACTTACAGAATAAATGGAGGTGTGTCAGAATTAATTCTTGGTTTATAAAGATAACCCACACTGTGAAGATGATGATAAATGACTAAAGACAAGTAGCACAGGAAGATCAATGTAATGTCATTTTCTTCAATTACGATAAAAGATAACATTGACTTGAGTGTTGACTGTTATTCTCACATTTTTGTATGTGTTCATTGCAGGCCAAATAGCACCAAATTTTTAATATTGCTTGTCAAGGTAATTCAGTAGTTCCAGTGGAACATGTGTGGATCTCAGTGCTTAGGTATACCAAGAGAAGAAGAAATTATGCTGGGTTGAACAAGGGACCGTGTGAGCCAACCAGTGGTACCACACAAAAAAATCAAATGACCAGAGAATTATTCACTCAAAACCATAGCGGTATAAGACGCCACACTTGGTCCGCCAAAGGCCTTGTCCAAAAAAAGAGGTTGGAGGGGCAGAAAAAGTCTCTGTAAAACCTATTGCCCTTGTGATGGGAAAATGCCCCTAAAACTAAGAAGAATCAACAATGCTCAACAGTGTGAGGATGCAGAAGGCAGTGGAAACCACTGCATAAAGACACGGAATATCTATCCCTAGGACATGTGGCCTGTAATTGAAAAAGTGTCGTGATTATCTCTCTATTGGTAGACGATTCCAAATTAGTTTCCCATATGAATCTTCTGAAGGAGACTGCCAATGGGAACCTAAACATAAGAAGAGGAAAAATTGAATAACGAATTAAAGGGTAATATACCAAGTGTCAGGGTGTTGTACGTCAGAGTAAGGAAGCCATAAAATTTGAAACAGAAAATGCAAAGGCTCAGTTTATGTTTAATGAGAATTAGTGAAGTGAAATGGAAGGAAGATAAGGATTTCTGTTCAGACAAATATAGGATAACTTCAACAGCAACAGAAAATGGTACAGTGGGAGTAGGATTTGCTACAAATAGAAAAACAGGACAAAGAGTGAGTTACTCTGAACAGTTTAGTATAGTGTTGGTTACCGCAGAACTGACAGCAAACAAATGTCAACAACAATATGCAGAAAATGAAGATGTAAATTAGGAAATAAAAGGGACAATTAAATGAAAATGAGACAAATGGGAAGAAACAAGCAAATTGTTTGTTATTTCAAAGGTAATCACTGTAACTGTTAATGCATTTATCCTACTGTGAGACAAGGTGGTCAGTGCCCACATTACCGAGGTTTTTCAGAGTACACTGCAGAAGTTTCACTGAGAAGCCCTTGCCCATCATCTATACAGTCTCGATCCCTCTGCATCTGATTTCCATATTTTTGGTACCCTGAAGAAAGACATTTATGGCCAAGGATACAATCGTGGTTCCATAGGCATCCGCAAGCTTTTCTTCCATGAAGGCATTGACCATCTTGTTTCACAGTGGGATAAATGTATTAGCAGTTACGCCAATTACTTTTTTTCTGTCTGTCTCACTTTCATTTAACTGTCCCTCAAATACGAGGATACTGAAGGGATAATTCAGCTTGTAAAAGGAGCTGATTATCTAATAATCAGTGGTGATTGGAATGTGGTAACAGGGAAGAGAATAGGAAAAAGAGTTATGGGAGAATATGGGCTTGACAGTAAAAATGAGAATAGTCCCACATTCAGATATCCGGGAGGGTACTGCCAAAGGAGACCGTGAGAAAAAGATTGAATTACCAACAAAGGAACAGCGTTTGAATAACCAACAAAGGATTAACGTTCAACAAGTCAGGGCATGGAATATCAGAAGTTTGAACGTGGTAAGGAAGCTAGAAAATGTGAGAAGAGAAATGTTAAGGCTCAATCTAGCAGAAAATGGTTTAGTGGGGGGTAGGTTTCATTATGAATAGGAAGGTAAGGCAGAGGGTGAGTTACTGTGAGTAGTTCAGTGGCAGGGTTCATATCAACAGCAAACCAACACCGACAATGGTAGTTCAGGTATACATCCCGATGTCACATGTTGAAGATGGAGAGAGAGAGAGAGAGAATATATGAGGATACTGAATCGGTGATTCACTGCACAGAGGGAGATGAAACTCTAATAGTCATGGCGAACTGGAATGTGTTTGTAAGGGAAGGAGTAGAAGAAAGGGTTACAGGCCAATATGGGATTGGTACTAGGAATAATAGAGGAGAAAGACTAATTGAGTTCTCAATAAATTTCGGCTAGTAATAGTGAATAGTCCGATCAAGAATCACAAGAGGTGGAGGCGTACTAGGAAAAGGCCAGAAGATATGGAAAGACTTCAGTTAGATTACATCATAGTCAGGCAGATATTCCAGGATCAGATACTGGATTGTAATTCATACCCACAAACAAATATAGACTCAGATAACAATTTAGTAGTGATGAACAATAGGCTGAAGTTTAAGAGGCTAGTCAGGAAGAATCAGTGTGCAAAGAACTGGGATACGGAAGCACTAAGGAATAAAGAGTTCTCTAAGGCTATAGATACTGCGATAAGGAATTGCTCAGGAGGCAGTTCAATTGAAGAGGAATGGACATCTCTTAAAAATGGTAACCACAGAATTTGGAAAGAAAATCATAGGAACAAGGAAGGTAACTGAAAAGAAACCATGGATAACAGAAGAAATGCTTCAGTTGGTGGATGAAAGAAGGAAGTACAAAAATGTTCAGGGAAATTAAGGAATACATAAATACAAGTCACATAGGAATGGAATAAATCGGGCGTTCAGGCAAGCTAAGCCAAAATGGCTGCATGAAAAATGTGAAGAGAGAGAAAAAGAAATGATTGTTGGAAGGAGTGACTCGCCATATATGAAACCCATACAGCCTTCAGTGAAATTGAAAACAAGTGTGGTGACATTAAGAGAGTAATGGGGATATTCCACTGTTAAATGCAGAGGAGAGAGTGGATAGGTGGAAAGAGTGCATGGAAGTCCTATCTTAAAACATGATAAAAGAAGAAACAGGAGTTGATATAGAAGAGATAGAGGATCCAGTATTAGAATTGGAATTTAAAAGAGCTTTGGAAGAATTAAGATTGAATAAGGTGGAAGGGTTATGTAACATTCCGTCTGAATTTCTAAAATCGTTGGTGGAAGTGGTAAAAAAGTTTGTGTGTAGAATGTATGAGACTGGCGATATACTGTCAAACTTTCAGAAAAATGTCATCCATGCAATTCTGACAATTTCAAGGGCTGAGAAGTGTGAAAATCATCACACAATCAGATTAACAGCTCATGCATCCAAGTTGCTGACTAGAATAATGTACAGAAAAATGGAAAAGAAAATTGAGGATGCGTTGGATGACAATCAGTTTGGCTTTAGGAAAGGCAAGGGCATTAGAGAGGCAGATCTGGCATTGCGGTTAATAGTGGAAGCTAGACTAATCAGGACACATTCATAGCATTTGTCTACCTGGAAATAGTGTTCAAGAGTGGAAGATTAAAAACAAAGTGCTCAAGTTAAAAATGGTATAAGACAGGAATGTAGTCTTCTGCCCTTACTGTTCAATCTGTACATTGAAGAAGAAATGACAAAAATAAAAGAAAGATTCAAGAGTGGAATAAAATTAAATGTAGAAGTATATCAGTGATACAATTTGCTGATGACATCACTACCCTTAGTGAAAGTGAAGAAGAATTACAGGATCTGCTGAATTAAATGAACGGTGTAATGAGTGCACAATATGGATTGGGAGTAAGTCAAGGAATGTACGAATATAATGAGAAGTAGGAGGAATGAGAACTGCAAGAAATTTACGATCAGGATTGGTGATCACAAAGTAGGTGAAGTTAAGGAATTCTGCTACCTAGTTAGCAGTGCAAAAAGGGCATTTCTGGCCAAGGGAAATCTACTAATGTCAAACATAGACTTTAATTTGAAGAAGAAAATGTCTGAGAATGTACATTTGAAGTATGTATTGTATGGTAGTGAAACATGGACTGTGGGAAAACCAGAAAAGAAGAGAATCAAAGCATTTGAGGTGTGGTGCTATGGAAGAATGTTGAAAATTATGTTGCCCGATAAGGTAAGAAATGAGGAAGTTCTGCACTGAATTTCCAAGGAAAGGAGTATATGGGAAACATTGACAAGAAGAAGTTACAGGATTACAGGGCATCTGTGAAGACTTCAGGAAATAACTACCATGGTACTAGAGTGTGCTGTAGAGGGTAACGTCCAACAAATAATTGAGAACGTATGTTGTAAGTGCTACTCGGAGATGAATTAGTTGGCACAGGAGAGGAATCTTGACAGGCCACATCAAACCAGTCAGATTACTGATGACTCAAAAAAAAAAAGTAAGAATGAGAGAGGAGAAAGACTAACTTAGTTCTGCAGTAATTTTCAGGTAGTAATTGCGAATAGGCCATTCAAAAATTGTGAGAGAAGGAGGTGTACTTGGAAAAGGCTTGGGGGGCTACAGGTAGATTCCTGCTTGATTGTAAGGTGAACAGAGGGGCCAATGTAACCTAGATCACAATTAAGCATTGATAAAATGTAGACTGACCTATAAGAGACTTGCATGGAAGAAACAGTGTGCAAAGAATTGGGGTAGGGAAGTACTCAGGAATGATTAGATACGTTTGAAGCTCTTTAGGCTATACACATAGTGATCACGAATGCAACAGTAGGCAGTCAGTTGATGAATAATGGATGTGTCTGAGAAGGCGTCACCGAAGTTGGACAAACATAAGCACAACGAAGGTAACTGTGAGGAAACTTTGGGCAACAGAGGAAATATTTCAATTGATTGACAAAAGGTAGGAGGTATAAAAATACTCAGAGAAGTTCAGGAATACAGAAATATGTCGCAGAGGAATGAAGTAAATAGTAAGTGCAGAGACGCCCAGGTGGAATGGCTACAGGAAATTGAGGCAGAAATTGTTGTTGGAAGGACTGATTCAGCATACACAGGGTGTCTCACTCGGAATAGGCCCTACAAACATGTGTAGCAGTTCTGTTGAAATTACACTATGTAATTTGTGACATTTGATAAGGTAACAGTGCAGCATTGTTTGACACAACAGTGTGTTTCCACACATTACTGTAGCTGGAACTCACTGTTCAGTGTTTAGTGACAATGTATCACTACTCTGTCAAAGAGGACATGTATGTTGAGAAACAAGAGTGCATTACAGGTTCCATGCGAATGTTCGTTGAATGGTTTGGTGACCAGTATATACCATCAAAATGCTGCATACAAGAGTTAGTGAACAAGATGGAGAGTAGTGAAATGGTGTTGGATCTTCATGGCGAGGGACGGCCACCGTTATTGGAAGAAAACGTGACTGATGTGAAACAACAGTTGTTGGCCTCTCCTGCAAAGTCTGTGTGACACTTATTTCATGAATGTGTAATGTCACAGAGCACTTGTCACCAAGTTGCAAAGAAAGCCAGCCTCTATCTATACTGGTTTACTGTTGTTCAGGAACTGAATGTCAATGATAAAGACTAAACACATAAAGACCAAACGCAGTACATTTTGCCATTGGTTTCAGAAATTTATTGCTCAGAGGCCAGGAATATTGCAGTACACATGGTTCTGTGATGAGGAATGATTCCACCTCTGTGGCTATGTAAACTCTCAGAATAAACGTTTGTCGTGTAATGAAAATCCACAAACACTGGTTGAGCAATCCCTGCATTCACAAAAGCTTGTCGTATTCTGTGCGATATCACAGCGTCCCACCTTCAGACCATCTTTTTAGAGAAGAAAAAGAAAAAGAAAGTAATGATGAGATTACTGATAAACTTAACATCAAACTTGGTGACCGTAAAGTATATGAAATTAACGAAATCTGCTACCTTATAAAAACTGTAACACATGGCAGATGAAGCAAGTAGTACATAAAAAGCAGATTAGCACTGGATAAGAGGGCATTCCTGGCCAAGAGAAGTCTGATAGAACCAAACATAATCTGAAAAAGAAACTTCTGATATATGTTTAGGGCACAGCATTACATGGCAGTGAATCATGAATTCTTGGAAAACTGAAAATGAAAATCTGCAAAGGAAGGAATGTATGGAAAACACAGATTAAAAAATGGGATAGGAGGATAGGACATGTGGTAAGACATAATGGGATAACTTCCAAGGCACTAGAGGAATCTGTGGAGTCTAAAAACTGTAGGGGAAGACAGGGATTAGAATACATCAAACAAAAAGCTGAAGACATAAGGTGCAAGCACTACTGTGAGAGGATGAGGTTAGCACAAGAGATGGTTCATCCCAAGCCACATCAAACCAGTCACAAGACTGATGACAAAAAATGGCATGCTGTAGTATAACACAGTACAATTTGAGGTCACAGCTATTGCATTCCTTCTCAAAAAAATGTGTGGCTGTCATAAGGCAGATTGGGATATAGTGCACGAGGCAGTTACACAGGCCCTATTCAAGGGATATTCGTAAAGTTCGTTAGTTATCGTCCTGTTAAGCATTTTTGGTAATAGCCACAAAATAATCTGAAATTAATGTTTTGTGCATTTTATGAATATTTGGTTTGTTCCTGTGCCTTTCAACATTTGGCTGATAATCAGGCAATTATTAAGATTTTGTTAATAAAAGCAAAAAGGCTGGCCAACACTTACATTCAATAGCTGAAATTGCAGTACTTCTGTAGACACTCTTAAATTAGGGGAAAAAGCTAATCCTAGCTTTCAGTATTGTCAAATCCTTCCTCTGGGAGGAAAGATGGATAGGCTGGGCAGGAGAGGCGGGTCATTCATACTCCGTGATGAGAGGGACCTACTTGTTGTGAGGACTGTGGGAGACAAAGGGAGAGGCATCAGAGAGAGTACATGGAAAATATAGTATATTGGTAAGCACTGTCTAGATGCAATAGGACTGAGTCAAAAGTAAAGATGGATTGAGAGAAAGAGAAGCATTGGGAGGACAGTATGTATCTTCACTTTGCTTTCTTGGATGTGGTTGAGGCTTTTGGCATAATACCCCTTGATCTGATATGGTTTGCCACACGTGGTCATGAAGTACCTGAGAAACTGATTGAAATCAGAAATTCAGAAAGTAGGAGCTTTGACACTACCAAATACTGCAGATTTTGTACTTCCTGCAGAACATAATAAAGACCTTCAATGACATGTCCAAGCCTGGAAGAACTGCCTTGAGCAATCTGGTCCATGCACCACTATAAAGAAGATTGAATACCTGTTAACAGATGCAAAAATATAGACACAATAAAGATCAACTGCATAGATCTGCCAAAAAATGCTGCCAAAGGCTCACTTGTTTCAAAAATCACAAACTGCATTATCAAGGCATGGTGAAAATGGTAGAAATAATAGGTGTGCAATCTGTCCACTTGTCTTGCGTGGTGTAGAATGTTGTCTTGCACAAAAGAAGCAGACAAAGATTTGCTTTCATGGAAAACAAAATGCTTTACTGGTCACCTGGCATGACACTTTGCGATTATGTGACCCATGATGAAATCTGCAGGCAGTACCAAGCGGGACCTATAACTGAGAAGATGAGGGAAAGTACTTTGAGCAGATCAAGAAACAATAGCAAAAGACAGGTTGTCATTTGAAAACAATGACAAACAACTTATTGGGAGCCCAAGGCAATGTTGGGTAGATACCCTCCTAGATCTTAAGATAGGAGGCTCCGCCCTGACCAAGTACAAGATTGCACCAAGGGGAGACAGAGAACCAAATGGGTGGACCCCTGCATCGCAGGACAAAGACTGAGGAGGAGGAGGAAGAAGAAGAAGAAGAAGAAGAAGAAGGAATGGTTCTACAGCATAATCATGACTGTACCTCAGATGCATAATGCTCTGTATAATAGTATAAATATAGTAATGAAAAGACCTGGTGGTGTGTGTGTGTGTGTGTGTGTGTGTGTGTGTGTGTGTGTGTTTCTATAGCTCATCAGAGGATTCCTCCAAAAGGTAGCTGATTTACGTCTTGTTTATGTGGCGATCAACAACTGTCTCCATCCTTGTATGTTGAGAATATCATAATCACTATCCTAAGCTTTTTTATTTGTTTATTTTTTTTTAAAATACTGCCATTACTTCATTCAACACAGATAAAAAAACTACACAGCAATATGAATATAAACATTTAAATGATGTCACAAATAAGTTCATATGACTTGAAATTGGGAGAAACATACCATCCTTGCTAAATGAGTAAGATAACATTCTCAATTTACAGGTTATTTGCTGGACTGTGTGTTTTAATGGTTGGAGGTCTCCTACAAATATTTATTGGTAGCACAGCTCTTGAGCTTCTTTTGTCTGCTGGTGGAGCCTTCCTCTTCTCACTTTTCATCATTTATGATACACAGGTAAATAAAATTTGAATTACTGTATAGTAATTGTGTGGTTTGATTTGATCCTGGCATTTTGGGAAGATAATGTACCTGCTATTTGATGCATTTTATGTTGCAGATGCTGATGGAGAAACTGTCTGCTGAAGAGTATATATTGGCCACAATAAATCTTTATCTTGATATTATTAACCTGTTTTTGTATATTTTAAGACTCCTGGAGGCAGCAAGGAGACATTGAGTTACTTGTTAACAGTTGCTCTTTTACCACGATTCTGACAAGAAACAGTATTTGCTGAGCCATGCCATTCAGCAAATGAAATTTTTGTGGTGGAAAATAATTTTTTTTATTCTCGTACCTTGAGATAAAAAAATCTATTTCACTTACACAAAAATTTTAACAAATAAATCTGTTTCAAGCACATGCGTATATGGAATTTGGAAGTGTGATGGGAAGTTGAGAGAAATTTAAGTGTTTGAGAATATGAAGTAGGTAAGCATTCCACTGTTATAAAGAAATCTTGAATGCTATCCAAACATAAGCTAAATAATCTTTTATCTACATAATCACACAAAAAAAGGAAAATTAAAAAGGGAATTGTGACTAGTGTGATCTTTTATTGTTGACACTTCTAGGGAATTTTCTGCAAGGATTGCTCTAATTTAATAATAAAAATATTTGTCATGTTACTCTCTTCCTCACATATTTAATTATTTCCAACACATGTATTGTTAGAATATATTTGATGAAATATACTTCAAGCACTTTGAATGATATCTGAGATAGATATGAAGGGTGGTTGTTCATACATTAAAACAGTGCCTTTGTGCCTGATAGACTAAGATTCTAAAATGGGTTTTAAATACATCTTTTGTGATAACAGAAAATATCTTGGTGCACAGTGTAAATTAGATATTTTATTGTCTGTTAATAGCAGTATTAATGTACAAAGTGTGAAATAAATTTATTTTTAAATGTTTAACTTTTGTCATTTATTCTATGTCATTCTCAACATAGAACTTGTAAAGTTTTATTGTATATAGCTGAGATCTTCCATACACTCACAGAAAAATAACAAGCAATTTTTAATTCAAAGGAATTAGATAAAAGATACTAGATTATTACTATTTTTCAGATTATGTGGAATTATTTATACAATTCACAATGCAGGAACAGATTATTTATCTTGATAACATAGTGTACCAATATGGAACATGAAGTTGCAAATATCTTTGTGAAATTTAATAGTATTAATTGATATTATAACATTAAATACATGAGAAATGCTATTAAATTTCATGGTACTGCTTACAGATCTAAAACCACATTGGAGAAAGAAAAGTTGAAATATGAGACATATTGTAAAATATTAAAAATGAAGTGAAAAAATTAATTTTAATTGTTGTTGTTTTTGTTTGTGATGTATCTTGGTGAACTATGTGGCCCTTCTCCACCTGTATATTATTGAAAGAGACTAACTTGTTATGGATGTTGTTGAAAAGCACACATTTTATTGCCGTCACTGGTTTCAGGCAGCCTATCTTTGAATGTACACCAAGCTGCCAGAAACAAGTAATGGAAATAATAGTTATTTGTTTTTCTCTTTCCTACAAAAATTTTAGTTAAGTGATTATTGATACTGATACCAAAAATGAACTGAATGTTGTTGAGTTGGGGAACTAACACAGAAAGTAAAGAACATGATCTGGGAAACAAAGTACTGAAAATATCTCTATATAGTGCAATACTCTTACAGAGGAATGAATTTGTGTAGGAGCCATTGGCATTGCTTGAGAAGTGTCACCATTTAGTATAGATTTTTGTGTATTCCAGTTACATGCAACTAAAATTCCAGTGGATGTGTGCACACCTATTACAAGGTCATTTATTAAGGAAGGGAGAAGGTACTGTTAGGATATAGTGCCCTCTCTCTCTCTCTCTCTCTCATATATATATATATATATATCATGGAATGTTTCCCTCTATATATAGAGGGAAACATTCCGCGTGGGAAAAATATATCTAAAAACAAAGATGATGTGACTTACCGAACGAAAGCGCTGGCAGGTCGATAGACACACAAACAAACACAAACACACACACAGAATTCAAGCTTTCGCAACAAACTGTTGCCTCATCAGGAAAGAGGGGAAGGAGAGGGAAAGACGAAAGGATGTGGGTTTTAAGGGAGAGGGTAAGAAGTCATTCCAATCCCGGGAGCGGAAAGACTTACCTTAGGGGGAAAAAAGGACAGGTATACACTCGCGCGCACACACACACACACACATACACACACACACACACACACACATATCCATCCACACATATACAGACACAAGCAGACATATTTAAAGACAAAGAGTTTGGGCAGAGATGTCAGTCGAGGCGGAAGTGAAGAGACAAAGATGATGTTGAATGACAGGTGAGGTATGAGTGGCGGCAACTTGAAATTAGCGGAGATTGAGGCCTGGTGGGTAACGGGAAGAGAGGATATATTGAAGAGAAAGTTCCCATCTCCGGAGTTCGGATAGGTTGGTGTTGGTGGGAAGTATCCAGATAGCCCGGACGGTGTAACACTGTGCCAAGATGTGCTGGCCGTGCACCAAGGCATGTTTAGCCACAGGGTGATCCTCATTACCAACAAACACTGTCTGCCTGTGTCCATTCATGCGAATGGACAGTTTGTTGCTGGTCATTCCCACATAGAATGCATCACAGTGTAGGCAGGTCAGTTGGTAAATCACGTGGGTGCTTTCACATGTGGCTCTGCCTTTGATCGTGTACACCTTCCGGGTTACAGGACTGGAGTAGGTGGTGGTGGGAGGGTGCATGGGACAGGTTTTACACCGGGGTGGTTACAAGGATAGGAGCCAGAGGGTAGGGAAGGTGGTTTGGGGATTTCATAGGGATGAACTAAGAGGTTACGAAGGTTAGGTGGACGGCGGAAAGACACTCTTGTTGGAGTGGGGAGGATTTCATGAAGGATGGATCTCATTTCAGGGCAGGATTTGAGGAAGTCGTATCTCTGCTGGAGAGCCACATTCAGAGTCTGGTCCAGTCCCGGAAAGTATCCTGTCACAAGTGGGGCACTTTTGTGGTTCTTCTGTGGGGGATTCTGGGTTCGAGGGGATGAGGAAGTGGCTCTGGTTATTTGCTTCTGTACCAGGTCGGGAGGGTAGTTGCGAGATGCGAAAGCTGTTGTCAGGTTGTTGGTGTAATGGTTCAGGGATTCCGGACTGGAGCAGATTCGTTTGCCACGAAGACCTAGGCTGTAGGGAAGGGACCGTTTGATGTGGAATGGGTGGCAGCTGTCATAATGCAGATACTGTTGCTTGTTGGTTGGTTTGATGTGGATGGACGTGTGAAGCTGGCCATTGGACAGGTGGAGGTCAACGTCAAGGAAAGTGGCATGGAATTTGGAGTAGGACCAGGTGAATCTGATGGAACCAAAGGAGTTGAGGTTGGAGAGGAAATTCTGAAGTTCTTCTTCACTGTGAGTCCAGATCATGAAGATGTCATCAATAAATCTGTACCAAACTTTGGGTTGGCAGGCCTGGGTAACCAAGAAGGCTTCCTCTAAGCGACCCATGAATAGGTTGGCGTACGAGGGGGCCATCCTGGTACCCATGGCTGTTCCCTTTAATTGTTGGTATGTCTGGCCTTCAAAAGTGAAGAAGTTGTGGGTCAGGATGAAGCTGGCTAAGGTGATGAGGAAAGAGGTTTTAGGTAGGGTGGCAGGTGATCGGCGTGAAAGGAAGTGCTCCATCGCAGCGAGGCCCTGGACGTGCGGAATATTTGTGTATAAGGAAGTGGCATCAATGGTTACAAGGATGGTTTCCGGGGGTAACAAATTGGGTAAGGATTCCAGGCGTTCGAGAAAGTGGTTGGTGTCTTTGATGAAGGATGGGAGACTGCATGTAATGGGTTGAAGGTGTTGATCTACGTAGGCAGAGATCCGTTTTGTGGGGGCTTGGTAACCAGCTACAATGGGGCGGCCGGGATGATTGGGTTTGTGGATTTTAGGAAGAAGGTAGAAGGTAGGGGTGCGGGGTGTCGGTGAGGTCAGGAGGTTGATGGAGTCAGGTGAAAGGTTTTGCAGGGGACCTAAGGTTCTGAGGATTCCTTGAAGCTCCGCCTGGACATCGGGCATGGGGTTACCTTGGCAAACTTTGTATGTGGTGTTGTCTGAGAGCTGACGCAGTCCCTCAGCCACATACTCCCAACGATCAAGTACCACAGTCGTGGAACCCTTGTCCGCCGGAAGAATGACGATGGATCGGTCAGCCTTCAGATCACGGATAGCCTGGGCTTCAGTAGTGGTGATGTTGGGAGTAGGATTAAGGTTTTTTAAGAAGGATTGAGATGCAAGGCTGGAAGTCAGAAATTCCTGGAAGGTTTGGAGAGGGTGATTTTGAGGAAGAGGAGATGGGTCCCGCTGCGACGGAGGACGGAACTGTTCCAGGCAGGGTTCAATTTGGATGGTGTCTTGGGGAGTTGGATCATTAGGAGTAGGATTAGGATCATTTTTCTTCGTGGCAAAGTGATATTTCCAGCAGAGAGTACGAGTGTAGGACAGTAAATCTTTGACGAGGGCTGTTTGGTTGAATCTGGGAGTGGGGCTGAAGGTGAGGCCTTTGGATAGGACAGAGGTTTCGGATTGGGAGAGAGGTTTGGAGGAAAGGTTAACTACTGAATTAGGGCATTGTGGTTCCAGGTTGTGTTGATTGGAATTTTGAGGTTTTGGAGGGAGTGGAGCTGGAAGTGGGAGATTGAGTAGATGGGAGAGACTGGGTTGGTGTGCAATGAGAGGAGGTTGAGGTTTGCTGGAAAGGTTGTGAAGGGTGAGTGAGTTGCCTTTCCGGAGGTGGGAAACCAGGAGATTGGATAGTTTTTTGAGGTGGAGGGTGGCATGCTGTTCTAATTTACGGTTGGCCTGTAGGAGGATGCTCTGAACAGCCGGTGTGGATGTGGGAGAGGAAAGATTAAGGACTTTTATTAAGGATAGGAGTTGACGGGTGTGTTCATTGGCTGAGTTGATGTGTAGGTGAAGGATTAGGTGGGTGAAGGCAATGGATTGTTCAGTTTGGAACTGGTATAGGGACTGATGGAAAGAAGGGTTGCAGCCAGAGATGGGAACTTTAAGTGTGAGGCCTTTAAGGGTAATGCCAAATGTCAGACAAGCCTGAGAAAATAGAATATGGGAGCGTAATCTGGCTAGGGCGAAGGCATGTTTGCGGAGGGAATGTAAATAAAACTTAATGGGGTCGTTGTGGGGGTGTTGTGAGGGTGACATGGTATTAGAAGGTGGAAAGTGTAACATGAGGCTGAAATGAAAATGAAAATAATAATATATGGGGAGAGATAAAGGTGGACTGGAAAGTAACTGGAGATCTGGTGTGAAAAAAGGTGAGAAGGTGTTGGTTACAGCTGGGCTATGTTGGACTTGGGTTGGTAGAGAACCTCCGCATACTGCTACAATAGTTTACTATTGAACATCTACGAGTACACACCTATCCACAAAATTCACAGTTCTTGAAGAATAGAAAGGTATGTATGGAGCAGACACTGCCACTGTTTTAACACACCGCTGGATTGTGTAACACTTATTTCACTGTTAGGGTGATGCATTGTTGTTGTTCTAAGCAACACAGATTCCTCATCTGAAACACGGCCGTGGACCGACTGCCTTGTGACCAAAAATCAGGCACTTATAAGAGGGTCACTCCAAAAGAAACGCACACTATTTTTGTAAAAATACAGTTTTCATTCTGCATGTGTGAAGTTTTACACTGTGTAGATAAATCCTTCCCGCTTGTTTTGAAACTTAGTTCAATCTGTTCCCGTGAGTGACACCGTCACAGCATGTCTTCAAGATGGCTACTACACTTGATGTTCGTCAGAAGCAACGTGCTGTCATAGAATTCCTGTGCTGTGAAAACGAGACAGTGGGAAACATCCGCAAGAGGTTGCAAAATGTGTATGGAGATGCTGCTGTCGATCGCAGTGCAGTTAGTCAGTGGGCAAGCAGGTTACGTGATGAAAACGCGCACCGCAAATATTGAGGATTGTCCTCGCAGCAGCAGGCCTCGTACTGCACACACTCCAGACAATGTGCAGAGAGTTAATGAGCTGGTGACTGCTGACAGATGCATCACAGTGAACGAATTGTCACGCTACATTGGGATACAGGGAGGAAGTGTTTGCAGAATAATGAAAGTTTTGGCGTTAAAAAAGGTTTGTGCCAGGTGGGTTCCCAGGATGTTGACAGTGGCTCACAAAGAAACAAGAAAAACAGTATGCAGCGAACTTTTGGAACAGTACGAGAATGGTGGAGATGAATTTCTTGGATGAACTGTGACAGGTGATGAAACATGGCTCCATCATTTTTCATCAGAGACGAAGAGGCAATCAATGGAGTGGCATCATGCAAATTCACCCAAGGGAAAAAAAAAATTCAAAACCACACCTTCTGCTAGAAAAGTTATGGCTACGGTGTTTTTCGATTCCGAAGGACTCTTGCTTGTGGACATCATGCCAAGTGGAACCACCATAAATTCTGATGTGCCATAAATTGTGATGCATATGTGACGACACTGAAGAAAGCTCGTCTGAGTCGTGTTCGACCACATCGACAAAATCAGGATGTTTTGCTGTTGCACGACAATGCACGGCCACATGTCAGTCATAAAACCATGGAAGCGATCACAAAACTTGGATGGACAACACTGAAACGCCCACCTTACAGTCCTGACCTGGCTCCATGTGACTATCATCTCTTTGGGAAACTGAAAGACTCTCTTCGTGGAACAAGGTTTGAAGATGATGGCTCCCTTGTGCATGCTGCCGAACAGTGGCTCCAACATGTTGGTCCAGAATTTTACCGTGCAGGTATACAGGCACTGGTTCCAAGATGACGTAAGTCAGTTGAGAGTGACGGAAATTATGTAGAGAAATGAAAATATTGTTCCTAAAGGATGTATCTACACCCTGTAAAACATTCAAATATGTAGAATAAAAGATGGATTTTAAAAAAAATAGTGTGCATTTCTTTTGGTGTGACCCTCGTATATCCTCACAATAATAGGCTCTGACACTACTCATTGTTCGAAATTAAATTTACAGAAATTACAATTAAACTTAACTCCATAAATTAACTGAATACAACGAAAAATTGTGTGTTTTTAACAGTTTCTTCCACTGCAAGAGTTAGGCCGAATTATTTGTTTAAATCATGAAATTAACAAATATAGTTACACAAATAATACTTTTGACAAAACTGTTAACATGTTTTCGAAGAGAGCCAAATAGGTACTTTAAATATTTCGTCTTCTAAATATTTACAATTATTACAGAATTTATATTATGAAACAATTACCAATTTCACCCTATAACAAAAGATACTAACTAGGAATAGTTAAAAGAAATAAGAAAATCAATTACATACATAAAACTAAGCACAGAATTAGATCTGGTGTTACATTCTTTAAAACTACGGGTCAATCTTTCTCTTTTACAAAAATGCAGATTCTGTTCATGTATGTTAATGGTAATTAGTTAAAAACTGGAAAAGAAATGAATTTTAAGGTTGAAGATGGCAAAACAAGATGGGAAGAAAAATTATCCCAGCTTGCTTCGTCACAGGCTGGAAAAAGGTCTAGCAAGAACGGGACCACCAACGACCGAAGAGAATGATTCAACATGAAAGAAGTGCAACCCTTCCGCAAATTGCTGCAGATTTCAATACTGGGCCATCAGTAAGTGCCAGCGCATGAACCATTCAATGCAACATCTTTGATAGGGGCTTCCAGAGCCCTTGTACCCTTGATGACTGCACGACAGAAAGCTTTATGCCTCACCTGGGCCTGTCAACACCGACATTGTACTGTTGATGACTGGAAACATGTTGCTTAGTCAGACGAGTCGCGTTTCAAATTGTATCAAGTGGATGGACATGTACGGGTATGGAGACATCCTCATGAATCCTTGGACCCTGCATGTCAGCAGGGGACTGTTCAACTGGTGGAGGCTCTGTAATGGTGTGGGGCAAGGGCAGTTGGAGTGATATGGGATCACTAGTATGACTGACAGGTGACATGTATGTAAGCATCCTGTCTGATGACCTGCATCCATTCATGTCCATTGTACATTCTGATGGACTTGGGCAATTCCAGCAGGACAATGAGACACCCCACATGTCCAGAATTGCTACAGGGTGGCTTCAGGAACACTTCCGCTGGCCACCAGACTCCCCAGACGTAAACATTATTGAGCATATCTGGGACACCTTGCAACATACTGTTCAGAATAGATCTCCACCCCCTCGTACTCTTGCAGATTTATGGGCAGCCCCGGAGGTTTCATGGTGTCACTTTCCTGCAGCATTACTTCGTACATTAGTTGAGTCCACGCCATGTAATGTTGCGGCATTTCTGTGTGCTCGCAGGGCCATACACAATATTACGCGGGTGTACCAATTTATTTGGCACTTCAGTATACCTTATGACTTAGCACAACCTTCCTCTGAGATGGAATCCAGACCCTAAAGCCATCTCTGACATTCACATACCCAACCATTTGCGGCCTTAGCTGAGTAGCCAGTGCGTCCGACTACTATGCAGCAGGCCTGGATTCAATTTCCAGCCATGTCAGAGATTTCTCCACTTGGGGACTGGGTGTTGTTTGTCCCCATCATCATTTCATCATCGTCAACAAGCAAGTCACCCAATGCGGTCACCTGAATAGACTTGAAAACTGGTGACTGAAGTTCCACAGGTGAGGACATGGCCATCATCGCCATATGATCATTTCATTTTGTTTCACATTCCCATCCAGATGTCTATGCACAGCCTTGTCATCAAACTTTGAATGTAAATTCTTGTTGGCATGCTCCATTCCAAAGATTATCAGATGGTTCAGATTGCCTGCTGGTCATCCATACCACAATTCATAGGGAGATTTGTTTCAACAGAGGACTTCCCTGGGCAGTTCAAAATGTTTTCAATAGTATTACATGCATTTGCCCTCAGTTCTTTTGCAATTTACTACGGTTCAATATAGAACATGCACGCTTCATAATAGTGCAGTTTTCTCTTTCTGCAACACCATTTTGCTGTGGTGTAAAGGGTGGAATGATGCAGTGCTCTATGCCTCTGTTTGCCAGCAAATCTGGGACTTTCTTGTTACTGAATTATTTTACCCTGTCTCACCTGAACTGTCTGATAATATGATTGCTTGTCTTAGCTTCATTCAAGAACTGTTCGAGGACAGTGCTGCCTTCAGTCTTCTGCTTCAAGAAGAAAACTTTACAAAATTTACTTAAATTACCTCTAAAACATACGTAGTAGTGAGCTTTTCTGAGAGACTACAGACATAGGTCAATTTATCTCAACATGGATTTGGTCGCCAATAACCATCAGTCAATTCATTCACTTCCTGAATGGTGATTGATGCATTTTTTGCAGTGCACATCAATAGCAGAATTCTTCTTTGTACCCTTTTCCACTGACATTCACCTGCTTCAAGACACATTTCACATGTTATTCGTGTTGATAGCCAACTCTCTCATGATAAACTTGCAGCATATCCAATTTTCATTTTGCACATTCCAGAGTCTTGAGTTGACTTGAACTGGTTGTGCTAGAGATCATGGCTGATGTGACCAGTCATCATCGTTTTCTCAGTCACTCCATTTTCGGTTTTAACACTTTTGTTATCAAATCTCTTGCAAACACCTTTTCATGCAGCTGCTTTTGTAGAGAACAAGCGAGCACTTGCTTCAGCAACATAAAGCACATCTTTCAGTTCAGCATAATTCCAGCATTATTCAACTGCACTTGGATTTTTAGTTCCCTGACCATGAGCCTACTTGCTTAGACCTCTTTTGACAATTTAAATATTTTCAGGAACAGCAATGTTTTTTATAAGATAGAAAATACTGTTTATTCATAGTGATGTGGTTTGTGGCAACACTGTTGCAGTACCAACTATTGATTTCAACAAAGATATTGACTGAGGCACTGAAAACGTATGGCAAAAATGCAGCATTTTTTCTGGACTGATTGATGTGAATAGTTCTCTGTCTTTTTCTGCCCACTTTTATGACATGGAAATTGTCATTTTGCACATTCCAGAGTCTTTTTTTGATTTTTCACTGTTGTCACTTGTATTTTGCTGAATTTCCTTCTTGGGACTGCTGCATGCAACAGACTTGGCTGATTTGACTATACTTTGATCATGAAGTTCAATTCTGTACAATTTTTCAATCAAAAGATTCACTCTTTAATTTTTGGTGAAATCATGTCCCATATCTTTAAAATTGTAATATCCTTTGCTTAGTGTGGATAAAATTTGACCGCTTAAAATTCCTCATGCTTCTGCAGTTCATCACTCAAATCTATCAAAAGTTTCAGCAGCTTCATGACATGAGTGCTAATTTCCTCTTTGTTGTCATGCTGAACATGAAAAAATGCTTTGCTCACCATGTTTAATCATTGCATACTACTATGTTCGAATCACTCTTGTTAAATTGTCCCAAATTTCACATATGTGGGTGCATGTCAAGACTACCTCAACTACAGATTTTCCTAGCACACTTGCTAATAAACTAACTGCTTTCACAGCATCTTTCAACCACTGGTGATGTGCCACCTTTTTTTCCACAGTTGCATGTTCTGCCTATTCAGCACCCTTGTACATACAGTCTTCAAGTGCATATGCTTGCAACAGCATCAACATGTGCCATTTCCACTTTACCCAGTTTTCACATGCTTTGAGTTTTTCCACTTGAATTCTGTAGTCACCAACACCAGCTGCCATTTACATTGAATACTACAAACATAGGCAAATTCACATTATATCACAAAAATTTATTTATGAGTGAAAACAGAATATTTCATGGCTTTTCACATGCAGGCTGTTTATTTCAAACAGTCTACAGAAGATTTACTGAACATGGTTGATCAGAGATACACACACCGCAACATACAGCAATGACACTTTCAGTTCTTCCAGTCCACAGATTTAACTGCACTTTCATAAAAAAAGAATAAAATGCCACATTGCACAGATGTGGCAAAACACTTTTTACCTTTATTTTCAATGTTAACAGTCGTTAAAATTCATTGTCAGTAATCACAGTCCGGTCTGAACCAATAAGTCACCTCGAAGCTTTATGACAATATTGAGGCAACAAATGTGCTAGTCATACAAGATTTTTCTTCAGTGAGATAGAATTTGAAGTCTCATTGATTTGTTTCATTCAAGAATAGTTGCAAAGAACACTATCATCCATCACAGCAGTATTTCCTGTCCCTGCTGTGTGTGATGCTGTATTTTCAACTTTTCTGTGCATTACAACTGATGTTATATTTTCCACAGCCTATTCCTATGCAAATGCTATCTTAAAATGTTTCACATTTGAGAGGATTTTAGCAGATTGTCTCTGGATGGTGCATATAGTTTTAAGAAATTCATCTGCCTAAGGTAGCTTAGCAGGAAGTATTTTTCTCCTTGAACTGTGATGATAAATGCCACTCCAGATGTATTTAATAGGGAGAGCTAGTTCAGTTTGATAGCAGGGCACGACCTGAGTGTGCTCACACACTGCATTTAAGATACTCCTCATCTAATTAGGATCTCTCTTGTTGTGAGGATTGAGTCATATCTGTTAATGTACTTTGTTTACCACTACATCAGTGACTGCCTGTTGGATGACTATGATTTTTGTGTGAACTCTGAATGGATGCGTGTCAACATCTTTTTGTAAATGCATCAAGATTCTCAACAAGTAGTAGTTTGTACAATGGCAAGTATTTTATTGTACAGTCAGAACTCTTACCTTTTTTGTTACTGAAATATTCAATTAAATATTAATTTTCTAAATCTAATGATGCGACTTCTTCAATTATATTTGAAAATTCTTGTAAAAAAGTTCACAGGAAAATGTTTTACAAAAGTCAGACTCTAAATAAGGCCATAAGCAGAGAACTGTCTTAAACATTTGTGGCTAGGAAGAAGATTTTAAACTCACGAATGAAGAGCAAGTACATGCTTTATTTCAGCAATTGTTAACAAGAATTTTCAGAGGGCTATTGTGAATAGAGAACTGGTGCTTAGTACACAGAAAACAATAAAAACATGTCACATAAAGAGTGGGTTCCATGGATAAATAAGAATGGAAATTTTTTAGTTTGTGAAGATGCTTCCATAGTAAATTCAGTACTGTTTGAAGTAGGCCTACTCTCTTGCACAGATTTAAGTAAAGAGTGACACTTGACATTTTCAATAAATGCATGAAAAAGTAACAAAATTTTATAAAATACAGTGAGAATGTGGATGTCTAATTTCACTGAGACCACTGCCCTCCTTTGGTTATACAAAGATGATTCATTGCTCATGTAGGTGTTCCTGTTATAACATTTCTGTTCCAGTCACAAAATGTAACTTAACGATGTGCTTCAGCTGCAAGGGACTAACAGTGAATTCAAAGATGTAAATGATTTGAAAAAATGAGTTGTATTTCAGTATAGTAATTTATAATAATGTTTACAAATCAAATACACTAAACTCTCACTAATCCAGCACTTAGGCTGTGGTGGGGATGGGGAGGGTT
Source organism: Schistocerca nitens (assembly GCF_023898315.1). Taxonomy (NCBI): domain Eukaryota; kingdom Metazoa; phylum Arthropoda; class Insecta; order Orthoptera; family Acrididae; genus Schistocerca; species Schistocerca nitens. Next base: position 261,795,469 of record NC_064617.1, read on the forward strand.
GGGGTGGCAGACAGTGAAGTGCTCCATGTTAGGTGGAGGGCAGGGGAGAAGTGGGAATGGGGGGGAATAGCAGAAAAGGAGAGAATTAAACAGACCGGGTGCACTGGTGGAATGAGGGCTGTTTAATGCTGGAATGGGAACTGGGAAGGGGCTACATGGGTGAGGACAATGATTAACCTGCAGCACTTCACTGTCTGCCAACCAAGGCCTTACTGGCCAAATGTGTCTTTTTGTTGTGTTTATCTGTGACTCAGCATCTCCGCAGTATGGTGAGTAGCAACTTTCCTTTTCATAATATTGTTACCTTCCATCCTGGATTTTCCTTTGTTTGATTATACAACAATCAGAAATATGCAATACTCATGAAGCCATTGTGCTATATAGCATACTGCTATTACGTATCATCATCATCATCGTTGTTGTTGTTGTTGTTGTTGTTGTTGTGGTCTTCAGTCCAAAGACTGGTTTGATGCAACTCTCTATACTACTCTATCCTGTGCAAGCCTCTTGATCTGCAAGTAACTACTGCAACCTACATCCTTCTGAATCTGCTTACGGTATTAATCTCTTGGTTTCCCTTCCAATTTTCAACTCCCATGCTTCCCTCCAGTAATAAATTGGTGAAGCCTTGATGCCTCAGAATGTGTCCTACCAACCGAGCCCTCCCTTTAGTAAGGTTGTATGACAATTTCTTTTCTCCAAAATTTTATTCAGTACCTCCTCATTAGTTATATGATCTACCCATTGTAATGGGACACCCTTTTCTAACATAACCTTTTTTTTTATAGAAGTAGCCAATACCAGGATTAATCCTGAATCTGGTATAGGTGAACATTCTCCGCTGTTTCACTAAAAGAATTTCATATCATTTTGTATATTTCAGACTAAAATGTATAAAAGGAAATTAATTTGTTACACTCTGTATGTACAGCCAAAATTTTTCTTCTTTTGGAAATATTTGAAATTACGAAATTTTTGGTATACTTAAAATTTGTACTATTAATTATTGCACAATCTAACACTAATTATTAAATTTATTTCTGGACTCATTTATAAAATAATGATATAACTTGGTGTAAATTCTTCTCTTATCAAGAACATTTTTTGTAAACTCTTTTGCTTTGTAAACTCTTTGGAATATTACGAGTACCACTGAATGTGGATATTGTGAAGTCAATGTGATACAGAAGAATAGGATAAAATAAAAGAAAATCATAGCAACAGATAGTACTTCATCAGTTATTTAGTCATCATGAACCCGCAATATCAAATCAAAATTTCATCCACGAGAATGTACCCCTAGACACAAGACTTGGAGCCAACAACAAGAAGAGAAAATGAAGATACTAAACTAAACTCCGTCCGAACAGCCCTCGGAAGGCCCAATGGTACAGACCAGCTGCCGTGTCATCCTCGGCCCACAGGCATCACTGGATACGGCTATGGAGGGAGCCACTACTTCTCAATCAAGTAGATCCTCACTTTGCCTCACAAGGGCTGAGTGCACCCCACTTGCCAACAGTGCTCGGCAGACCAGATGGTCGCCCATCCAAGTGCTAGCCCAGCCTGACAGTGCTTAACTTCGGTGATCTGATGGGAACTGCTTTTACCACTGTGGCAAGGCCATTGGCAAAAATGAAGATAAGTAAAATGTTATTCTTTTGTATACCTTATGCATCTCAAAGCTTTTGAAAATAATGAAGAGACTAAGAGAATTTTAATAGTGTGTGTGGAAGGATATGATTTCAGGTGTGGGTGTCAGCCAGGATCTGTTGGCCGATAATGAAGTTTTGTTTGTTGCAGAAGGAGAATGGATTTTGTGTCATTGAATTTTTTATATAAATGAATTTCAGTCACTTGGCAAAAGAAGACCCGAGAGCTGCCCATTAAAGTCAGCTCAACAGTGACGAGATAATATTAACAATGACAGACCGGATGAATTGAAAGAGGACTTTACAACCATGATGAGGGACAGCAATGAGGAAAAAAGATAAGTATAGACATTTTGTGAAATTAATATTTTTGGTGGACTCATGTGATTGCTAGGGAAATAGATAGAGACAAGAGTAGTGGTGATGAAATGAAAGCTGTAGGATGCAGCCTAGATATGTTTGAACCAGGTGAAAGTGTAGTTAGTAAGAAAACAATTATAACTGACATTATGCAGTTGATTTTGACAAAATTGAGTGCGGTTATGATCAGTTAATGGAAATATGAACTGAAAACAATGATAAAATGGACAGGGTACAATACCAAATAAACCAACTTTGTAATCAGTTTCAAAATAAATGAATTCTTCTTGGGTTTTCAGCCAAGTGGTGGCATTGTCTTGTCACAACGTTTTGATGAGTTTTATACCCATCATCTTCTGGCGAAATGTTGGGATGCTGTGTTCTGCATATCTATATAGCTGCTTGGCCATCATCTGCTTCTGTAGGCCAGCCAATCACATTCCTCCAGAAGGGGGTACCGCATCGGTGGTGGTGGGGGGCCGCGGCATGGCCCAGCGTCAAGACCCGGTGGCTATCCAATCTGTCTGCGGATGCCGCTGCCTTCAAATCAGAGTGTTCCTGTCGTTTTTTGTCAATTGCGGGATTCCATGCTGCACTGAGCTGAAAACTGCTATCCCTGTTTACTAAATTGTTGTGCAGACATATCTCCACTGCCTCTTTGAAGATTGAGTCCCAGAAACCATTGGCGCTGCACAGCTTCTTTGTTTTTTCGAATTCGAAGGTGTGTCCCTCGATAATGCTATGTTCTGCTACAATGGACTTGTTTGTCTGTCCTTGTCATAAGTTCCTGATGTGTTCAGTACGGCACTGGGAGATACATCATTGTATCTGCCCTATATATTCCATCCCACATTCGCACTCAATACTGTAAATGGCCGGCATCTGCAACCCCAGCTGGTCATTGGTTGAGCCAAGTATTTCTTTAACTTTTTGCAGTGCATGAAAGATGGTTGTTATTTTATGCTTCTTTAATATTCTTGCGATCTTGGCTGATGGCTGTCCAGCAAATGGCAGAAATGCCACACGTTTTGCTTTGTCTTCTTCTGGTTTCTCCTCCCGCCTCTTGTCTGCATGCAAGGTGCGTCTTATTTGTGTCTCAGTTCAGCCTTTCTTTAAGAAGGTTTCCCGCAGATGTGCTAACTCCTGTGGCAAACTCTCACTGTCACCGATTGACCTGGCTCTTTGTATTAAGGTGTTTAGTACTGACTTACATGGTGCTGGATGGTGGCAGCTCCGAGCATTGAGATATAAATCCGTGTGCATCTTCTTCCTGTAGACCGAGTGTCCCAACATACTGTCCGGATTTTTCTTGATCAAAATATCCAAGAAGGGAACGCAGCCATTTTCTTCTACTTCCATAGTGAATTTGATGCTATCGTGTATGCCACTGAGATGACATAGGAATTCCTGTAGTCTTTCCTTGCCATGGGGCCACCCTACAAAAGTGTTGTCTGCATATCTGTAGAACACCTTTGATTTATAGCAGGTGGTGTTCAGTGCCACATCTTCAAAGTGCTCCATGTACAAGTTTGCAATACCTGGGTCCAGGGGGGGGGGGGGGGGGGGGGACCATGGCAACACCATCTGTTTGCTCATAGAATTTCCCACCACATTTGACATTTGAAGTATGTTGTGGTTAACATGAGACAAAAGAGTCTGAGTGTGTCCTCATCGAAGTGATCTTTGAGTAGAGCTAAGGAATCATCCAGTGGCACCTGGGTGAAAAGAGAAGTAACATCAAAGCTGACTAGTATATCATTCTCATCCAGGCGTAACCCTTGGAGTACCTTAACAAATTCGGTAGAGTTCTTGACATTGTGAGGGCAGTGACCCAAGAGTAGTTTTAACAGCTGTGTTAGGTGCTTGACTACACCTATACATCGGAGAATTTATGGTGTTCAGTATAGGACCTAGTGGGACATTCTCCTTATGAATCTAGTCGCAGTGGAGCCGGTGCCCAAGGGTAAAGCTTCCTGATGGTGTTTCCGTCAAGTCCTGAGCTCTTGAAAAGATTGATGATCTTGCAGGTAACAGAAGCAGTGGCGTCTTTCCCCACTTCTTTGTATGCTGAATCTTGTAGTAAGGTGTTGATCTTCTGCCACTTTGTCTGCTGCTAAGACCACTATATCCTTGTCATCGCAAATGTTCAACAGTGCCTTGCGCTCTTCAGCCATAACATTGTTCTCTGGCATTCTTGCTTTCTCAAGTATCCTGCTGGTCTCCCTCCTCACTTCCTCGGCTGCTCTTGGTGGGAGTCCACGTATGGATTGCTCAACGTTGCTGATGATGTCATGTTTTGGTAACATTCTTGGAATCGGAGCAAAGTTCAGAACTTTCGACAGCACAGAGATTGTTGGCTCATCCAGTGCTCTCTCTGTCAGGTTGATGATGGTCTTAATATTGCTGGCTTTCTTCTCCAGTTGACATCTGCCTAAAAGTCTGAGGAACTTCCCACACTGTTTGTTGGTGGCTTTCATCTTGTAGAGCTCACTGTTTTTGAACTAAAAAATGGGTTGTCAGGTGGATTAAAAAGTGTGAATGAAAAAGTCGATGTTTTAGAAAATAAATTATTGTTTTGGAAAATGAGTTAGTTGCACAATCCACAAACCAGGATGAGAATGTTAAGCATGTCAGAGTTCAACAGAAGGCTGTAGAGGAAAAAATGGAACAAAACTTTAGTAGCTTAGATCAAAAAATTTTATATGTTGGAAACAGTATGCTAACTAATGTAAATGTTTTAGATCAAAATATTTCAGTAGTTCAGGAAAATTACATTCACAACAATCTGTATTCAAACAATGATACTGCATGGTCCAATGTTCCAATCAGAAGTTTTCCATCAGACAATTTACCTCTAGTGGATTTTGCTACACCACTGTCGAGATAGTTTTGTGTCGGGCTTGAGTGATGACAAAGATTAAATTTGTTAAAAGATGTCTTGAAGGTGAAGCTCTGTCAGTGGGAAACATATCAAAGTTTCAAAAAAAGTTATTGTAAATAAATTTTGGTCAGAAGCTGAACAAGGGAGTATTACAAGTGAATTTCTGAATGGTCCAAATTATAGAAATAGTGATAGTACACTGAAAGAGTTTTGTAAGAATCAACTTAAGAAATTAGCACTCCTTGACAGGCCATGTGATGAAATGACATTGATTGATGCACTAAATAGGAGATTACCAGAGAGGTTGTAGTGGGATTTAGTACACGAACCTGACAATTGCCTTGAACAATTTTTACGATATGTTGACAGGCTGGATAGGTCAGTAGAAAGAAACATGTACCATAACAATTGAAATGATAAAGATCACAATGGTATCAACTACAGAAATAGAAATAGTGGTAACTTCTATCAGGGTCAAAATGGTAATAGAGACAGAAATTTTGAACATCAGCAGAATAGGAACAATGGGGATAACCATGACCAGTTTAATAGAAGAAACAACCATAGAGGTGGTCATCTGGGAAGCAGTAGTCCACCTCAATGAAGGTTCACAGTTTTGGGGCAAGGAAACACAACAAGTACAGGACCTCCAGTCTACACCTACAATTATACAATAATAACAGTATTAATAATGTAGTACAGGTATCTGAAGTTGAACTGAAGGAATATCACATTTCTCATTTATGTTTTGATAAAAAAAGTTTTGGAAGACTAGATTAATTATAGTGATGTAGATAGTAATCACAAACCAGAATTTTGATGTAGTGTTTACTAATGATTTCTTCTCTTGGTCAGAAAATAGTGTTATTGATACATGTAAAATAGGTGATGACTGTATTGGATCTGAATTACATGGTATTTTTCATGTAGATGTGAATGAGAGCTGTGATATGACTGAGGCTGGTATGTCTGAGACTGGTAGCTTATTACAAATGAATGTAAGTGAGGTGTGTGACTTTGTTGGTGATGAGGCTTGTGTTGTTAATGAAGTTGTTGTTGAAGTAATTATGGAAGAAGAAGAAGAAGAATGATGATGATGATGATAAAAGTGAGAGTCAAAACAGTTTTTCATTAATGTCATGAAGAGTAATGATCCAAACAGTAAAGGTGAGTTATCTGTAAGCCTAAAGAATAAAGGTGAAAACTTTTTGAAATTTATTTTGGACCAGATTGATGACAACATAGATAAATGTGTATCCTTGAGTCAGTTAGCTGTGGTTCTTCAAAATTTGTATCCAAATCGGTGGTATGAAGTGAAAGAAGATGTTAGTAGAAAATGTAATTTTGACAGTAATATATTTTGTGTTCCTTCTGCAATAAGTGATGTTAGTTGTGCTACGGAACCCATTCAGTGTGTTCAATCTTTACCTGACAACGTGTGTAACCAAAGTAATGCTATGATACCAGTAAAGCTGATAAAAACCTGCAAAAACATTGGGGATGTAGCATTTGATGAAATTGAAAGTGTCTAATAACAGAGATGATGGCTCAGATTTTGGATGTCCTTACAATAAGATTAAGATTGATCATTGGGAAGGGAACTGTTTGACTGATGCAGGTAGCCCGATTTGTGGTACATCTGAACACTTTAGAGACAAGATTAAATATAGTAAGAATTTTGTGGAAATGTCCATTGTAGGTGTAAAGGTAAGGGGAGCTACAGGTAAGCAAAGCAAATTGGTAAAATTTCAGGTACTTTTAATGTTTAGTATAGAAGGAAAAACCTTTGACACAGGTGCTTAGTGATCCCTAGTCTGGAAGAAAATATAATTCTTGATATGGATTGGGTAGTTAAAGTTGAGGCCTGTTTTGGATGGAATGCTAAAGAATTGTTTATTTTGGAACCTAAAAGTAATACTTATGTGAAAACTAATTCCTGTATTTTAAACTGTGGGAAAAGTTGTAACTATTTGCAAAACATTTTGAACCAAGGTGAGTACCAGGTGTTCGATGATATATATTCTGATGAGACAGAGGATCAGGATTTTGAAAGTGTAGTAGATTCTAAAGTAAGGGTAGCTGTGTCTCTTAATGACATACAAAAGGAACAACTTAGGAATTTGTTATTGGAATTTAGAAATGTGTTTATTGAAAATCCAGGGAGAGTGAAAGGCTGTCAGTGCATGCTTTACCTTAAAAATCATCAACCTTTCTTCCTCAAGCCATATAATACACCGTTTTCAAAAAGGAAAAATGTAGAGAAAGAAATTGAGGAAATGGAAACATGGGGTGTAATTGAGAGAAGTAGGAGTGCTTACAATAATCCGTTAGTTGTGGTAAGTAAGAGAAATGGTGGAGTGAGAATTACTTTGGACTCTAGACATGTTAATAAATCTCTTATCAGAGAGAATGACTATCCTGAGAACATGGATGAACTGTTACACAAATTTGATTATGTAAAATACATGAGTAGTCTGGACTTGACTTCTGGATTTCACCAGATCCCACTATTTCATGCGTGCCTCTTATGGAAATGTTGATGGCTTTATGAAAATGGAGTCAGTGTGATATAGAAGAATGGGATAAAATAAAAGAAAATCATAGCAACAGATAGTACTTCATCAGTTATTAGTCATCAGGAACCCAGAATATTAAATCAAAATTTCAGCTGCAAGAATGTACCCCTAGACGCAAGACTTGAAGCCAACAACAACAAAAACATAAAATGAAGATAAGTCAAAAGTTTTTCTTTTGTATATCTTATGCCTCTCAAAGCTTTTAAAGTAATGAAGAGAGTAAGAGAATTTTATTAGTGATGTGTGGGAGGGTAAGATTACACCATCAAATCTTCAAGCATTCTTCTGTAGCACCCAATCTCGCAAGATTTTATTCTCCTTTTGTCTAAATTGTTTATTGACCATGTTTCACATCCATACATGGCTAAACTTCATACAAATACTTTCAGAAACGACTTCCTGACACTTAAGTCTGTACACAATGTCAACAGATTTTTCTTCTTCAGAAATGCTTTTCTTGCCATCATCATAATGTTATCATTATAACAACTAAAAATCTGGGACACGTTTCATAGTGAGTAATACTGCAGTATACATACACGCTCAGGGGCAAAGTTTTCTATGAAAATGAGTGTATCTTTGGATTTAATAAAGTATAATACATATTTGTTCACAATAAATTTAAGACACTCTCTATAATCCGACATTTCTGCTAAACTGGCAACCATATTTTAAAGCTGGATTAGCAAGAGCGTAGTGCACAACAGTAATATGATGATATAACACAATAAAATATTAAATTAGTATTTAAACAAACATAAAAAGTATACTTAACATTTTTTAAATCAAAACGAATTATTAATGTCATACTGATCAATTAAGACAATAAATGCATCATAGTGTTTGGTGTGACATGTTGTTCCATCAGAATAATATGTTACACTTCTTCCTCTCAAGTCAACGAAAAATGTGTGTGCGAAAACATTGTTTAGTGGTATTTAAGTAGAGAACTTCCCACAATGTGTGCTGTGGTTTGATGTATGTGCAGATTTGGTGACAAAAGCAAGAGTGCAGAACATTGTCAAGGTGTGACGATGATCGAGTGTCTTCACCTGTGGTGGTGATGGTGGAGTCGCTTGTACATTGGCATCATTCATGGTATCTTGGAAGGCACAGAGCGGGAGGTCCTGGTGATAAGGACAATGTCCAGAAGCATTTAAAGAAACAAAACTGTTCTGTGATTCTGTTAAAAAATGGTTAAGTGTAGCAATTTATGCAGATTATGGATTAAAAAAGGATATGTCCACCGTGAGATGTAAATATTCTGATATAGTGGACACAAAATACAGAAGAGTTACTGAAAGATGTTTATGTCATTAGCAGCTTGCACAGTTTGAGGCCCTTTTACAGATGTCACACAGCAACATTTTGTGGCACTGCATGTTGTAACGGCGACCGGAACAGTCGCGGGGTTGAAGTGACGGAAAATGCAGTGGGACCCGCAGAGTGGGCCGCAAACAACAACATAACAGAGAGGATGGACACGACCAACAAAGGACCTTACGACAACAACAAGAACAAGACAACAGAGTCCAGAATACATAACTAGACAACCACGTCCACTCGTAAACAAAACACGAAAGTAAATACGCTGTCTAAGACGAGGCTATATGTCCAGAGACGTATGCAATGTTAGACTGGCTGGCTGAGCGAGAGGCAGACGCTTAAGTACTCTATCGGGGACGCCGCTATTAGCCGCTGCAACCACGTATTCCACTGTGGCGCTCTCACGCTGAATGCAGGCCAGGAGGTGCGCGCCACCACAGCTTACGGCGTGATGGTGCAGAGACCTCTAGGGGTCTTCAATGTCCATGACGTCTGGCAGGGATTCAAATTCCATGGTGCGCAGTACCAGACTGCACAACAGATCCACTACTGCAAGAAACTTTGAGAAAGGTGACTATAAAAAAGATATAATTAAGGTAAAAGTTATCATGAATAGCATCAGGGTTACAGATCATCTGGAGGGTATCACTTCATTTTGGCTTAGTCCAGCAACAGAACTCGGGTGTTACACTCAAAGCACTAAAAGAAGATGAGGGAGAAGTAAGGAAAATATAATAGGAAATATAAGATACAAAAAAAATTAAGCATAACAGTGACAAATGGATAGTTTGCTAGGTAAGAAAACACAACGAGACTAGACCCACTTGATCTGAGGGTTGGAAAATCTGATACAATAGAAATAAAATGGATACAAAGAAAGCCTTAAAGAAATACCAAATTGTCATTTATTGTACATTGTATGCTTCATAAGGGAACAAATGTGAATAATAACTGTTGGTGAATAATGCAATCAGCCACAAACAATTTGTGGCTGGTTGCATTATTACCCAACAATTATTAATGGCCATGAAGTTCATGAAATCCAGCATCGATAAAATAACATTGAATAATGTCTTGATTATGCATTGTACACTGTTTGTCTTTTGCATTTTCTGCAGACAGCAAACCACAAAGGTAAATGAATAAACACAGACCAAAGAACATGTTGTTGTTGTTGTGGTCTTCAGTCCTGAGACTGGTTTGATGCGGCTCTCCATGCTACTCTATCCTGTGCAAGCTTCTTCATCTCCCAATACCTACTGCAGCCTACATCCTTCTGAATCTGCTTAGTGTATTCATCTCTTGGTCTCCCTCTACGATTTTTACCATCCACGCTGCCCTCCAATATTAAATTAGTGATCCCTCGATGTCTCAGAACATGTCCTAACAACCGATCCCTTCTTCTAGTCAAGTTGTGCCACAAGCTCCTCTTCTCCCCAATTCTATTCAATACCTCCTCATTAGTTATGTGATCTACCCATCTAATCTTCAGCATTTTCCTGTAGCACCACATTTCGAAAGCTTCTATTCTCTTCTTGTCTAAACTATTTATCGTCCAAGTTTCACTTCCATACATGGCTACACTCCATACAAATACTTTCAGAAACGACTTCCTGACATTTAAATCTATACTCGATGTTAACAAATTGTTCTTCTTCAGAAACGCTTTCCTTGCCATTGCCAGTCTACATTTTATATCCTCTCTACTTTGACCATCATCAGTTATTTTGCTCCCTAAATAGCAAAACTCCTTTACTACTTTAAGTGTCTCATTTCCTAATCTAATTCCCTCAGCATCACCCGACTTAATTCGACTACATTCCATTATCCTCATTTTGCTTTTGTTGATGTTCATCTTATACCCTCCTTTCAAGACACTGTCTATTCCATTCAAATGCTCTTCCAAGTCCTTTGCTGTCTCTGACAGAATTACAATGCCATCGGCGAACCTCAAAGTTTTTATTCCTTCTCCATGGATTTTAATACCTACTCCCTTTGTTTCCTTTATTGCTTGCTCAATATACAGATTGAATAACATCGGGGATAGGCCTCACTCCCTTCCCAACCACTGCTTCCCTTTCATATCCCTCAACTCTTATAACTGCCATCTGGTTTCTGTACAAATTGTAAATAGCCTTTCGCTCCCTGTATTTTACCCCTGCCACCTTCAGAATTTGAAAGAAAGTATTCCAATCAACGTTGTCAAAAGCTTTCTCTAAGTCTACAAATGCTAGAAACGTAGGTTTGTCTTTCCTTAATCTTTCTTCTAAGATAAGTCGTAAGGTCAGTATTCCCTCACGTGTTCCAACATTTCTATGGAATCCAAATTGATCTTCCCCGAGGTTGGCTTCTATCAGTTTTTCCATTCGTCTGTAAAGAATTCACGTTAGTATTTTGCAGCTGTGACTTATTAAACTGATAGTTCGGTAATTTTCACATCTGTCAACACCTGCTTTCTTTGGGATTGGATTTATTATATTCTTCTTGAAGTCTGAGGGTATTTCGCCTGTCTCATACATCTTGCTCACCATATGGTAGAGTTTTGTCAGGACTGGCTCTCCCAAGGCTATCAGTAGTTCTAATGGAATGTTGTCTACTCTGGGGGCCTTGTTTCGACTCAGGTCTTTCAGTGCTCTGTCAAACTCTTCACACAGTATCATATCTCCTATTTCATCAAGAACATATCAAAGCATTTTTTGCTGAATATCCTCTAAGCCTCACAGATTCTCTTTTAATCATCTGATATTGTCTCTGGTGTGCAGTACATTAAGATTTTCAAGATTCCCCATAGGAAAAATCCTTGCATATCAGCTCTGAAGAGAGTAAAAACCACCTAACACAACCACTGTACCCTAACCAAAACAGCAAATACATTTTGCTCAATGCCTAGCTTAGTGATATTCTGCAATATATAGAACTGCCATCATGTTAAGACTGCATCCCCAAACATGTGACTGTTACGTATTATTTTCATATCTCTGAGAGAAATGTCTTAAAAGTAGCCAGTGACCTTTAAATAAAGCAAGAATAAATGATGCAATCTCCATGAATTGCACGCCAAACATTTGTTCTCCATAATAATTCACAAAGCGGATTCCCTGTTGCACAGTAATACATGCTCAAATGTCCCTCCTCTCCAACAATATGGAAACCGGTTCAGAGAGTGGAGCCAGTAGCACCTGTACCACAGATAGTTTGGTGACTCCATAGGTCGTGAGAAACACATCGCATGGGGTCACTATTACTCCACTACCGAAAAGGAATACACAACGTAGCTGTGTCAGGAGTTCATATCTAGTTTTTGAAGCCTCTGTATGGCTGTTTGCAAATACACTACTGGCCATTAAAATTGCTACACCAAGAAGAAATGAAAATTGGACAAATATATTATACTAGAACTGACATGTGATTACATTTTCACACAATTTGGGAGCGTGGGTCCTGAGAAATCAGTACCCAGAATGATCACCGGTGGCTGTAATAACAGCCTTGATACGCCTGGGCATTGAGTCAAACAGAGCTTGGATAGCGTGTACAGGTACAGCTGCCCATGCAGTTCAACACGATACCACAGTTCATCAAGAGTAGTGACTGGCGTATTGTGACGAGCCAGTTGCTCGGCCACCATTGACCAGACGTTTTCAATTGGAGAGAGATCTGGAGAATGTGCTGGCCAGGGCACACAGTCGAACATTTTCTGTATCCAGAAAGGCCCGTACAGGACCTGCAACATGCGGTCATGCATTATCCTGCTGAAATGTAGGGTTTTGCAGGGATTGAATGAAAGGTAGAGCCACAGGTCGTAACACATCTGAAATCTTATGTCCACTGTTCAAAGTGCTGTCAGTGCAAACAAGAGGAGACCATCACGCCTGATGATACGCCAGTATGGCAATGACGAATACACGCTTCCAATGTGCATTCACCGCGATGTCGCCAAACACGGATGTGACCATCATGCTGCTGTAAACAGAACCTGGATATATCCACAAAAATGACGTTTTGCCATTCATGCACCCAGGTTCGTCGTTGAGTACACCATCACAGGTGCTGCTGTCTGTGATGCAGCATCAAGGGTAACCGCAACCACGGTCTCCGAGCTGATAGTCCATGCTGCTGCAAATGTCGTCTAACTGTTTGTGCAGATGGTTGTTGTCTTGCAAACGTCCCCATCTGTTGACTCAGGGATCGAGATGTGGCAGCACGATCTATTACAGCCATGAGGCTAAGATGCCTGTCATCTCAACTGCTAGTGATACGAGGCCGCTGGGATCCAGCACGGTATTCCATATTACCCTCCTGAACCCACCGATTCCATATTCTGCTAACAGCCATTAGATCTCGACCAACGCGAGCAGCAATGTCGCGATACGATAAACCGCAATCGTGATAGGCTACAATCCGACCTTTATCAAAGTCGAAAACGTGATGGTATGCATTTCTCCTCCTTACACAAGGCATCACAACAACGTTTCACCAGGCAATGCCAGTCAGCTGCTGTTTGTGTTTCCTCATGTCAGCACGTTGTAAGTGTTACCACCGACGCCAACCTTGTGTGAATGCTCTGAAAAGCTAATCATTTGCATATCACAGCATCTTCTTCCTGTTGGTTAAATTTCACACCTGTACCACGTCATCTTCGTGGTGTAGCAATTTTAATGGCCAGTACTGTGTAACTGCTGCCTCACTGTCTGGACCTGGAATTCAGGTTGTATATAGTTTTGTTTACAGCTATTCTAGTTTGTTCACTGGTACTGATTTAAGCTCATTTACTTGTGGTTGTAGCTTTCATTGTCTTTAAGGTCTTCAACTATTGACTTAGCATCAATCTTGGATTCTACATGCTGAGTGTTTTTGTGGCAGCGACCTGCCGGGTTATGTCAGTCTATGACTTAAGACACATTTCACAAATTGTTGTGTTGGTAGTGTGTGACTATTGCTTTATTAGTAATAATATTTTTCAGGAAACTTCTGTCATGTCTTAACACATTGACTACCTAGAGGTTGCGGGCAGACGCAGAAAAGGTTCACACCTGACATCTTGTGCCCGCCAGTATCCACATGCACCACTCTGTGTAGTACAGTACATAATGCACTACCATTCATTAATCTGTATTTCTCAACTGACGCCAGTGTACAGCAAAACAGGTACAATATCTTGTTCAATGTTTCAAAGTTCCTTTCTAAGCTTTGAAACGTAACAGTCTAATTGAAACCCATTTAAACACATACTTTTTAACCATAAACAGTAATTTCTGACATAGAGGTGTATGGAAAGATGTACTTATGGAAAAGTTATGAAGAAAATAATTATGGAATCTTAATTACACTAATGGTAGAAGCTCTGTAAATGAAGGGAACGATTCACATGAAGGGAGTCTCTAGTAATTAATAAAAAATGTAAATGTATTATTGTAAATACATATCCGAGAAGTTATTCTTGAATAAAATAACAGACATGTACTAATATCATAGTGTAATAGCTGTTCTGGGGTAGGCATACATTTATATGTGTATTTTCAGTTTTTATATGTCAATTTTAATTGTTAATTAATCACAAAATGATTCTAAACAATGCCGAGGATTGTTCGGGATTGTTAAGAAAGTATAAATAGTTACAGCCATGTTGGCAAAGGGGTTCAGTACTTTGAGTGTATTTGGACAGAAAGCATGTAGCTTGTTGACCATGATTTATTTCATTATTGTAAGTACGTTACAACTTATTTCAGATTCGTCAAGATGCTTTTATTTACTTTGAGATTGTAATAAATGTTCACCGGAAACATTGTTCACCGGAAACATTATATTAGATTAAATATTTAAATAACTTTATAGTTATTTTTTTCACAGTTACTGTTTTCCAGGACTTCTGCTATGACAGATTGCCAGCTACAATGAGTAAATTAACGCACAGTAATGTTTTAAGTAGTGTGTGGAGCTGGGATGCAGTGTAATTCTTTAAACTATTCTTTTATTTTGCTTGTTGAAATATTATTCCATTTTTTCAAAAACTGAAAAACGAAGAAAGTAAGTAACACTACAAAGAACTTAATGATACTTATGTGCAAACGCAACTTGGAGAACCAACTGTAAGTACAGAACTTATCTGAATCTCTACTTTTGGAAATTGTTTTTCGTCTGCATTGTCATTATGGAGGATAATAGGGAGGTTAACAACAATAGGGAAGTTGACGATAATCGGCAGGTTAATGGAAACATGGAAAATAACATAGATGTTACTGATAAAAATACAAGTATTAATGCAACGAACTGGGAAATAGATAGTATGGGAGAGGTTAGTGATCACAACTGGATAGTTACATTATTTAAGGAAACAGGAAGTGTACAGCCACAAGTGAAACGTCAATCACAACCAGCAACAAATGATGATGCCCAGGTAGGTGTTTTAGCTGCTGTCGCAGCTAATCTGCACATCAGTAGCAGACAAATTGTGCGAGAATAGGGAATCTCAAAACGTCAGTGTTGAGAATGCTACATCAACATCCATTGCACCCGTACCATATTTCTAGGCACCAAGAATTGCATGGCGACGACTTTGAACGGCGTGCACAGTTCTGCCACTGGGCACAAGAAAAATTACGGGACAATGACAGATTTCTTGCACGTGTTCTATTTAGCAATGAAGCGTCATTCACCAACAGCGGTAAAATAAACTGGCACAATATGCACTATTGGGCAACGGAAAATCCATGATTGCTGTGACAAGTGGAACATCAGCGACCTCGACGGGTTAATGTATGGTGCGGCATTATGGGAGGAAAGATAATTGGCCCCCATTTTATCGATGTCAATCTAAATGGTGCAACGTATGCTGATTTCCTACATAATATTCTACCGATGTTACTATAAGATGTTTCACTGCATGACAGAATGGCACTGTACTTCCAACATGATGGATGTCCTGCACATAGCTCGCATGCAGTTGAAGCAGTATTGAACAGCATATTTCATGACAGGTGGATTGGTCATCGAAGCACCATACCATGGCCCACATGTTCACCGGATTTGACGTCCCCGGATTTCTTTCTGTGGGGAAAGTTGAAGGATATTTGCTATCATGATCCACCAACAATGCCTGACAACATGCGTCAGCACATTGTCAATGCATGTGCAAACATTACGGAAGGCGAACTACTCGTTGTTGAGAGGAATGTCGTTACACGTATTGCCAAATGCATTGAGGTTGACGGACATCATTTTGAGCATTTATTGCATTATTGTGGTATTTACAGGTAATCATACTGTAACAGCATGCATTCTCAGAAATGATAAGTTTGCAAAGGTACATGTATCGCATTGGAACAACCAAAATAAAATGTTCAAACGAACCTATTTTCTGTATTTTAATTTAAAAAATGTACCTGTTACCAACAGTTCGTCTAAAATTGTGAGCCATATGTTTGTGAATATTACAGCGCCATCTACCACAAAGCAAAAAAAGTGGTCCAACTAAAACATTCATATTTTTTTACATACTATACAAATATGTAATAAAAAATGGGGGTTCCTATTTTAAAAAATGAAGTTGATATCCGTTTGACCTATGGCAGCGCCATATAAATAAATAAATAAATCTAGCGGACCAACCATAGCGCCATCTGGTTTCTCCCTTCAAGCTAGACAAGTTTCATTCTTTGTAGTTTTTTCTTTTGACGCTTATTTCACTTCTCATAATGTGAACATTGTAACACTTGTATGATCTGCCCAATGAGGCGGTTGACTTTGTTTATTTATTGGTATGAGATATGCTGTAATTTGATGCATTTGGCTACCTTATTTCCATATTTATGTAATACTTCCAATCCCAAAGAAGGCAGGTGTTGACAGATGTGAAAATTACCGAACTATCAGTTTAATAAGTCACAGCTGCAAAATACTAATGCGAATTCTTTACAGACGAATGGAAAAACTGATAGAAGCCGACCTCTGGGAAGATCAGTTTGGATTCTGTAGAAATGTTGGAACACGTGAGACAATACTGACCCTATGATTTATCTTAGAAGAAAGATTAAGGAAAGGCAAACCTACGTTTCTAGCATTTGTAGACTTAGAGAAAACTTTTGACAATGTTGACTGGAATATTCTCTTTCAAATTCTGAAGGTGGCAGGGGTAAAATACAGGGAACGAAAGGCTATTTACAATTTGTACAGAAACCAGATGGCAGTTATAAGAGTCAAGGGGCATGAAAGGGAAGCAGTGGTTGGGAAAGGAGTGAGACAGGGTTGTAGCCTCTCCCCGATGTTATTCAATCTGTATATTGAACAAACAGTAAAGGAAACAAAAGAAAAATTCGGAGTAGGTATCAAAATTCATGGAGAAGAAATAAAAACTTTGAGGTTCGCCGATGGCATTGTAATTCTGTCAGAGACAGCAAAGGACTTGGAAGAGCATTTGAATGGAATGGACAGTGTCTTGAAAGGAGGGTATAAGATGAACATCAACAAAAGCAAAATGAGGATAATGGAATGTAGTCGAATTAAGTCGGGTGATGCTGAGGGAATTAGATTAGGAAATGAGACACTTAAAGTAGTAAAGGAGTTTTGCTATTTGGGGAGCAAAATAACTGATGATGGTCGAAGTAGAGAGGATATAAAATGTAGACTGGCAATGGCAAGGAAAGCGTTTCTGAAAAAGAGAAATTTGTTAACATCGAGTATAGATTTAAATGTCAGGAAGTCGTTTCTGAAAGTATTTGTATGGAGTGTAGCCATGTATGGAAGTGAAACTTGGATGATAAATAGTTTAGACAAGAAGAGAATAGAAGCTTTCAAAATGTGGTGCTACAGGAAAATGCTGAAGATTAGATGGGTAGATCACATAACTAATGAGGAGGTATTGAATAGAATTGGGGAGAAGAGGAGCTTGTGGCACAACTTGACTAGAAGAAGGGATCGGTTGTTAGGACATGTTCTGAGACATCGAGGGATCACTAATTTAATATTGGAGGGCAGCGTGGATGGTAAAAATCGTAGAGGGAGACCAAGAGATGAATACACTAAGCAGATTCAGAAGGATGTAGGCTGCAGTAGGTATTGGGAGATGAAGAAGCTTGCACAGGATAGAGTAGCATGGAGAGCTGCATCAAACCAGTCTCAGGACTGAAGACCACAACAACAACATGTAATAATTTATGTTGGGGTCTTTCATCTTTTCTTCTTCAACTCCAACACTCCGAACCTTCTATTTCATTTCTTACTTCTCATTAGAGTACCAAGCTATCCTTCGCTCTGTCCACATGCATATCTCTCTATTGTGTCAGCTTTTTTCTGTGTTATTAGATGTAACTATGCTCTGTCATACTGTATTATTTATTTATGTCTGATTTTGTTGTATGTTGTCACCCAGATGGTAAACATTTACTTATGTATTTACTTTGCCATATACCAGCATCCGAATCTTCTATTTCATTTCTTACTGCTCATTAGACTACCAAGCTATCCTTGCCTCTGTCCACATGCATACGTCCTTATCGCTGAGACTCTTCTCATTTACCGTGTCAGCCTATTAAGTGACTAAAACCTATTTTATAGTGGTAACCAGGAATCAAGCTAACATTTCTGCATTATTAGATGTAACTATGCTCTATCAGACTATATTATTTATTTTTGTCTGATTTTGTTGTATGTTGTCACCCAAATGGTAAAAATTTACTTATGTATTTACTTTTCTATATACCAGCACTCGAAGTTGTGAACAATTACTTATATACAAATATGCTCTGTTAATATATTATCATGAGGAATGACTCATCTACTACACTCTGTACTACCATGCATAATGTTTGTTAAATATCGTGAGGAATGGCTCACTTACTGATGTTTGCAATTATTGTGAGTAATGGCTCACTTACACTACTCTCTATCACATAATTATATTCCATAACTGTTGTGGGGTATGATATCACTATATGTTAACACATAATGTGAAGGAAGAGGCAATGATTGTAATTGCGTAAATATTCATAAAAAATAATCATTATACGTTTTGTAAAGATGTAAATGAAGCATCAGAAGTGTCTTGACAAATGAAAAATGGAAAGATGGGACATTGGTCAGACATTCCATTCTATGCATGTAGGATGTATTATGCTAACTGTTCAGGAATTTTACTCCGAGAATTTAATTGTACTATATGATAATAATTTATTTAGTTATTCAATACTATATGTAAATTTCAATTTAAACTACAGAGAATAGTATCACAGCTCTTGAAAATTTTTTTTACTAGTATGAGTTTAGTGATATGTTATCAAAGAACAAGTTAAAATTGCAATATGAGATTTAAGACAGAAAATGTTTAAGTATGAACAGTTGGTATTCTGCTGAATTGAACTATTCAATTCAAAACAATCACTTACACAATATATATGATGATCATAAGGAGTGGAGTTTGAGCCACATTTCAGATTTTTACAATGAAGAACTTCCGATGAGCAGAGATCTACAGTGTACTTCAGTTCAGTACTCTTCATTGCACATAGAGGAGACTGCACACTTTGTTATATTATGGTCTAATACTAGGTATACTTGTCAAAGGTAGGAGGTGGCTAAATACAAACTAAGATGGATTTTGAGTATTGTAGTATCCGATACTAACGCTCATTCCACAATGCAACGCCAATATTGAGAAAGAGTTATTCTCACCAGTGTCTCCATTGCTCTCAGCATAACCTGGAGGATTTAATGACAGACATAAATATACAGAAACAAGGCTAATTCAGCTAACTTCCAATACATAATTTTTCTGATTGAAATAGGTTGACCTCATATTAATGTTGTAACACATGCTGCAGACAAATCCTGAGAATTAACTGGTTCTTTCTTTGTGCTATTAATTAATATTTTGTTTAATCTAGTTGAATTTTATACAAAATAATTTATGATAATTTTATATATTTGGTTGCTCATACCTTTCGCAAATTATTTGCTCATCCAATTGATTGTAAAATGAGTACTGTTACATAGATCTGTCAGAAAAGGTTTTGTTCGACTTTCAGTTGCACAAAATCCTTTTGTGGGTTGTTGAAATGTAACAGTCTAATTGAAACCCATTTAAACACATACATTTTAACCATGAACAGTAATTTCTGACATAGAGGTGTATGGAAATATGTACTTGTGGAAAAGTTACGAAGAAAATAACTATGGAATATTAAATACACTAATGTGTAGAAGCTCTGTAAATAAGGGGAACAATTCCCATGAAGTGAGTCTTTAGTAATTAATAAAAAAATCAAAATGTATTATTGTAAATACATATTCTAGAAGTTATTCTCGAATAAAATAACAGACATGTACTAATATCACAGTGTACTAGCTGTTCTGGAGTAAACATACATTTATATGTGTATTTTCAATTTTTATATGTCAATTTTAATTGTTAATTAATCACAAAATGATTTTAAACAATGCCGAGGATTGTTCAGGATTGTTAAGAAAGTATAAATAGTTACAGCCATGTTGGCAAAGGGGGTCAGTACTTTGAGTGTATTTGGACAGAAAGCATGTAGCTTGTTGACCATGATTTATTTCATTATTGTAAGTATGTTACAACTTGTTTCAGATTTGTCAAGATGCTTTTATTTACTTTGAGATTGTAGAAAATGTTCACCGGAAACATTATACTGGATTAATTATTTAAATAACTTTGCTCTCAGCATAACTTTGCGCTAGCCACGCGAAACTGGGCAGGCTGCTAGTACATATATAAACTGAAGTCCACCTGCAGCAGTTCTGTCTGTATCTTCGGGTTAATCTCTGGAACTACTTTAGGGATTTTGATACTGTTTTCGCTGATAGATACAATGATTTACAAGGAAGGTTTGTATGTATAATTTACAAATACTTTGTGCAAACTGCCTGAACTATGATGAATTAATGTGATGACATTGCATATAGCAGTGAATGCCAAAACTCCTTGGAATTGAGGTAGCTCATGCAGCCTGGAGCTGCAGTTGTGCGACCTTGCTTCCTACTGATATTATGTGGCAGAGGTCGCTTTCTACCACTGTTATGTGGCACAGGGTCCTTTGTACCAACATTGTGTGATAAAAAAACAGTGCGCTTCAAACAACATTACTCGGCCGAGAGTGCTTCGTACCAATGTTGCATGGTAAAGTGTGCTGCATACTGATGCTGTAAGGCAGAGTGTACTCGATGTCGACTTTGCATGGTAGAAGGTGCCTTATATAAATGTTATGTGGCAGAGAGTGCTTTGTACTGGTGTTGTGTGACTGAGGATGCTTCATACCGATATTACATGGCACAAGGTGCATCCTACCAATGTTGCATGGCAGAAGGTGGTGCATCCTACCAATGTTGCGTGGCAGAGGGTGCTTTGTACCAATGCTGCATGACGTATGGTGATTCTTATCAATTTTACAAGGCAGACGATGCTTTGTAATCACGTTTGCAGCAGACAGTGCATCATACCAATGTTGCATCCCAGATGGTTAATCCTACAGATGTTGCAGTGCAGAGGTTACATCCCACCAATGTTGCATGCCAGAGGGTGTTTCTACCAATGTTTGTTGGCAGCAGGTACTTCAGAGCAATGTTACTTGGAAGAAGATGCTTTGTACCAATGCTGCATGGCGGATGGTGATTATCATCAATTTTATGTGGCAAAGGCCTTAACAGACAATGCTTGTTGCAGAGGGTGCTTCATATCTATGTTGTGTAGCAGAGAATGTTTCACAGAATGTTGTATTGAGAAATGTGGGAAAAGGCAACACAGAAAATGTAACTCTCACTGCACTGGTGCCGGAGTTGAGTGGCCAACAAGTAAGTGTGACTCCCCCTGACCTCCATTGCTAATTTTGTGTGGCAATGTTGCAAGACAGAGGAGCTCTGTACTGATGTTATGGAACAGAGAGCCCATAAACTAAATTACCGCCATGGTAGTCAGATCACCTGGCTATAGATAATTAGTGCTACCCATGTGAAACTAGGGAGGGTTGCTTGTATTCCATAAATTGCAAAGTAAAGGAGAGTCTTCAGGGATGTGGAACACGTCAAGGTATAAATTAATAGGCAGAAGCAGACACTGCAGGTAACTTCTGTAAGGTCTCAAAAAGATGCATCCAATTTCTTCTACAGGAATAAAGATATACTCTAGGGGCAAATTCTGACTTACACATTTTATGTTATTTTAACTCGCAGATTGAAACTAAAAGTTGTCTTAGTGCTAGCTGTAACTTGCCAGTTTATTTAGCTGTTGGTTCATGTTGTTGCTGTTGAAAATCTCCCTGCTGCAGACAGCTTGCTCAATCAGTGCACCGAGGCAAGATGGTGATAACACGGCAACAAAAGTTTCATCAGGTGCAGTTTAGTTGCAGCTGTGAGCATGATTTTCACCAAAAGTTTTGTAAATCATATTTAAGAGAGTTCTGCATATCCAACAGAAGATTTTTGTCATGCCAGCCAAGAGTTAGTCATTCTTCAGGTGCTTATCTTGCATGGTTTGCAACAATGTTTGTGTTCCAAATCATACTGGATTCATTTGCTACAAGTTATTCATGGTGGTGATAAACACGATGTAGAGTTTTGTGAATCCATTCTGGGTATGGAGAGAGAGGATAATAATGTATAGCACCCATTGATGAGACTATATTCGATCCAGTGAAAAGTAAACTGCCTCAAATAACAATATGGAGAACACAGCAGCCACTTACCATAGTCGACTATGAGGGGAGCTCCCCAAATCTTTCTAGTTTTTGTGCCATTCTCCGATAAAGACCAAATATGTCTGCTTGTGAGATGTCTGCTTGTGTCTGTATATGTGTGGATGGATATGTGTGTGTGTGCGCGAGTGTATACCCGTCCTTTTTTCCCCCTAAGGTAAGTCTTTCCGCTCCCGGGATTGGAATGACTCCTTACCCTCTCCCCTAAAACCCACATCCTTTCGTCTTTCCCTCTCCTTCCCTCTTTCCTGATGAGGCAACAGTTTGTTGCGAAAGCTTGAATTTTGTGTGTGTGTTTGTGTTTGTTTGTGTGTCTATCGACCTGCCAGCGCTTTCGTTCGGTAAGTCACATCATCTTTGTTTTTAGATATATTTTCATTTAATGAAATATAAATAGCAATTTTACAATGAATTTTCACAATTTTAAAAATGGCACTGTATTTAAGACTGCGACATTCACTAATAGTAAGAGATTTATAGTCTCTGAATAAGACCAAAATTCCAAGGCATTGGGTGTTGGCGGTGGGGGTTGGTGGTGGGGAACACATAACAGACCCTATGGACATCAGCATCATGTTAAAGTAAAAGTAATAATAAAATTACAGAGACTGCCCACCAAAATAAGTACAATTAATAAAACAAAGTTCTAAAATACACAACAGTCTCAAAATAAACTAATGTATCTAGGTCAGAAAACCATATACAAATTTACTGTAACCATGAAAACTCTTAACCAGAAGAAGCAAGGCCTGAAACACAATCACCGCAAGGAGGCACCTGATTCAGACACAAGTGCACTAGTGGAAAATATGCCATGGTTTGTTTCAATTATACTTGCTCGTGTGACCTGGCAACAGGTACAATAACATATGTAGTTCAGTAAATACTGTGCCACATCTGCACTGAATAAACAACACACTGTATTCCGAAACAGCAATAATTCCGTAAAAGGAGTGAACTTGCACACAATAACCATTATTTGACCAAGCACTGACTAGAACTGTATGCACACAGAAATACATGTACTCTGTCCTATGAGCACACCACTGATCATATTGGTGAGACAGTTAACCACAACATGCACCAAGAATTTAGGGAAGCACTATACAACAACACACTCGCACAGATGGAGACATTTCTCCAACTTGTGCCTTCCAGGAACCAACAGGACAAACTGCCCTATGGCAAACAGAACTGGCATGCCACAATGCCACTGCTTGGCAGCACACACATGTTATCAGATGCCAGGTATACAGTGGCTACTCAGGAATTTCTTCAAACCTGTCCTGCTTACTCAAAGTTACTTCCTGGTTTGCTCTGATGTACATTCTTCTGTGGTGTTCAACATTCTCTTGTGCCTTCCCAGACCAGATGGGACAGACAGCTCCACAGCAAACTGGCTCCTGACTCAAACACGACTTGCCAGGCATGCAGTTAAATCCATCCAGCCCACTCATTCAGCAGTGTCTCCAGGTTTCTTGTGATGTGCCCTCTTCTGTGATACCCAGTGATTTCTTAGCTCTGCATGGTGCGGGTGTTACCTCATGCCCATTACCAGTGCGGTTGTATTACTGTGCTTGCGCCACTACCAGTCTAGTTCAGGGGTCTTAGAAGTTGCACAGATAGTGTGACATGTAGTAACAGCACACAAGCCAAGAGCTCAGGTTCATGGAATCAGTTCTACAAGAATAATTGTCCCCAAAATCTAAACTCACTTACTTTGATCCAGACAGGCATCCATTATTGGGGAACATGCATTTTCAATAACTTGCCAGCAACAATTCAGTTTCAGAGAAGCATAAAGGATTTATTGGTGGCCAAAATCATCTACTTTACTAACAAATTTCTTAGTAGAACTCACTGATGTGCATATATTAATAACATACAATAATGTATTACAGAAAATCTGACTTCTATACATCTCCAGTGCAGTGAAGTGATCAGTGTACATAAGTGTTGCAAATTCAGTTTCTTCTTTGATGATGTGTGGCTAGCACCATCTTGACAATTATCATATCCATTGCAGTTTATTGTACATATATGTGTTTTGTGAAAAGTCTGTTATTACCTTTTATATGCAAGCATGTTGCAGTTTTTTTGACTTACTCCCCACCCATAAGCACCATTTCCTCGTAAGTGTTTATTGTATATTTTTGTTTTATGACATGCTGTACATTCTTGATGATCTCCTCACTGTGGATTTGTGGAACAAAAAGGACGTCTAATCTTATCAGTTTTCTACCAGTATGTATTGGCAAAGTAAAAATTATGTAATATGGACATTAAAGATAAACAGAATCTATTTCCTGCTTCCAAATATTTTGCAAATTACAGAAAGCATTGGATTATAAGGTACTCTCTCATTTTGTGTCTTTATGTCTTGAGAATTTTAATTCCATACATGCTATTTACCAGCAACCTGTTATAGACTTTTGCACTGGAATATAAAACTCCATTCTGAATGTTAAACAAGAGATGCTTCATATTCAATATGGAAATTAAAATAATTTCTAGAAACATACATTGGACTATTTGAATTTCATATTTTTAAATGGGCACCAGTTAGCAATTTGGTTATTTTTAGTTTATTATTGCTTCAGATAATTTGTATATTGCTGCACCAACTGACATTAAAAGGGCTGCAGTCTGCTGGTTAGAATGTATTTTATGAGACACTGAAAAACAGTGTCATTTTTAGAGTAACAACAGTCAATGACTCATGCCTCTTTGAAAATGTAACTTTGGTGGCAGCACAAACTGATGATGTATATCTGTAATGCTTTCTAATCACACTACTACATGGCATAACTGGCAAGTTGACAATCAAGCAAGATGCTGCAACTGTTTGTACTTCTGTTACATGTTGTCCTTGTTTTACATGCTGTTAAACGTGCATTGCACTGTATGTTGCCATTAGTGTTTCCTGAGTATTTTATCATACACTGAATGCTCCCAAAAGTTATATTAATATTGGAGAGCAAGGCTCTAATTTGAAAAAAGCAAAAGAATATTAATCAATTGAAATGTTATAAAGGCAATAAAATAAAATCGGCAAGGATACAAGGTGAGACCTATGTGAATCACTGAGGGAAAAGTATTCCAGCAAAAAAAGCCTGCATTCACTTGCAAATAAGTAGCAACCTTTTTTATTGTTTTAGTAAATGAATAATATATTATGCTACCTAAATAACAGACAACCTTATTTTGTAACCAGATCGCGTGATACCAGTATTGTTTGATGATTGATTGCTTATTGAAGAAATGTGCAGTGTACAGATAAGACGAATAATTCGATGTTTCTTTGTTATCAGCATGTGTCCTTTATTTGTGTGTGTGCTAAGTTTTTATTTAGAGGACATGAATATTTAATGTACAATACTTTTTTTAAGTTCCATGCTTCTGTGCTGGGAGTGTGCTATACTGAATTCAGACCATTCTCAACCACTAGCATTTACTCCAACATATTTCAGTAACATTGTGTGACAAGAGTATTCTACATGAAAAACCTCTAGATAATTAAATGTGTTTCGTTTTATATACAAATAGGTATATAAATAGTAATTTCATGTATATATAACATTACCTGAGATTGATATTAACAAAAATACTTTTCTTATTATAGGTGTGCACAAGATTGTCTGGCAAAAATTGTAGGGAAAAACTGCTTGGATATGTTTACACTGTTTCAGAAGGTTACAACAAAAAAATAATCTAGATATATATCTTCAAGGGCTGCCTGATATGTGTGGTGTAAAGAGAGGCACCCAAGGAATGATACTCCAATGATAAAGTTTACCAGCTTTAAGTATCACATGCTTAATGGAACTACAAGAAAAAAGAGTATGTTTCAATGCATTTACAGGAGTTTTCAGTAACAGCTTGAAGAGAATAAGAAGACTACAAGCACTAAAAATTGCTGGCAGAATAACTGACGATAAGAGAGGAAGGCATATTTCCCACAGTCTACTAACAGTAGTGTATAGTTTAGGGTGAGATCACATATCATCCTTTCCATGGAAAGGATGCCGCAATATTACTTAAGTGCTGAGCTCAACATCAAACTGAAGTGGAAATTATTCCTCAAGAAAAATATTTCAGGGACAATTTTAATTACAAATTTGGAAGGCCACAAATTATCACTTGTTGCACATGTAAGGAGCTAAATATTCAGCTGAAATATCCTTAACTAAATGATACAGCAAAGCATAGAGCTGTGATTGAGCTGGCTTCTTCTCAGGCAGATGAACAAAAAATTTTACACTGCTCTTCAACATGAGAAATTGGAAGCAGGGATATTAGAAGACCAAATTCTTTCTTTGTCTTTCAACTTCATGCAGAACATCCTCTTACCAAAACTTTTAGTGCAAGATTCGTTTTATTTAAAGCAACTTACTGTTAATGTATTTTTTGTACACAGTATAAAGACTGACAAAAGCACAGAATACATCTACCACAAAGGTGGAGGCAAGAAAAGCCCAAATGAAGTGTGCTCATTTATAAATAATTATATAAAGGATGTACCACGAAAATACACTGAACATCTCTTTTGAGACCACTGCTCAGCTCAAAATAAGAATCACACCCTCAACAGATTTCTGTTGTACCTAACCAGTTCTGGAGATTCAATAAAATTCAACAATGCTTTCTGGTGAGGGGGCACAGTTTTCTGCCCTGAGATAGAGATGTTGGCATTATAAAAAAGAAAACTAAGGAGGAGGAGGAGATTAGTGTTTAACGTCCCGTAGACAACGAGGTCATTAGAGACGGAGCGCAAGCTCGGGGGAGGGAAGGATGGGGAAGGAAATCGGCTGTGCCCTTTCAAAGGAACCATCCCGGCATTTGCCTGACGCGATTTAGGGAAATCACGAAAAACCTAAATCAGGATGGCCGGAGACGGGATTGAACCGTCGTCCTCCCGAATACGAGTCCAGTGTGCTAACCACTGCGCCACCTCGCTCGGTTCAAAAACTAAGGAAACAGGACAGATTGTTTATTGTGCATGATGTGACAGAGGTGATTCTTACAAGTTTGAAGGAAAGTAAATTTCTTGTTAAAGAAATTGGTGCCACTGAGATATTAGACTTCAAGTCGTGGTGGCCACTGCATTACAGGAAGACCAGAATTTATGAAGAAATTCAAAATAGTGAAAGACAAGGAAAGGTAACTTACTCTATCAGCAATTGTTCACATTTTATTTTTCATAGTACCAGAGTGGGTCATGTTAGAGCTCCTACAGTGATCAATGGACTTATAAGTCACACTTTTCTTCTGGAACTCCACCATGGTCCACTGACTGCACCAAGTAAACTAGCTTATCCATCAAAAAGCATTCCAATTAAGTTCATTACAATAAAAGACTTGGAAAAACTGTGAAGTTATCTGCCTGACAAACACATATCTTTTTATGAAGAAATTCTGAAGCAGCCTGTAAACAAATACAAGCAAGATGAGTAAATGGGTTGTGAAATATCGATTTTTGTTGTAGTCTTGTGCATAACTATTGTAAAATGTAGAACTGTACTCGTTATATTGTTTGCTTTAAAGGTAACAATAATATGAATAAAAAGAAATATGGGTCTTTCCATGTCAGTTCAACCAGGGGCCCCAGTTTATAGTCTCAGATTTGACTGAAATTCAGTACACTAATTCTACCATGTGTGGAACACTCGTGTACAAAGTATTAGTTTCCCCTGCCAATTAGTTCCAGAATTATGATTTGTGAAAGAAGGTGGTGTGACCCGGAAATTGCAACCCGCATCTGGCAATCTATCTTCAGACCCAACTTCAGGTCTTAATAACTTTGGAACTATTCCACACAGTCCAGTGAAACTTTTACAACCCAGTAACATCCATTTAGAGAACACATGCCATGAATCAAAACACCAACAACATATTTCTGAGGGAAAATAAAAAATTCCAAAATCTGATTAAAAAATGTAATAAGTTGAAAGGCACATTTTGTAGGTGCCCTCTCTGCCAAATATAATTCACTCAAAGAGGGTATAAATTTTTTTGTGGTTAGCTTAATGTGGCCTAAACACACAAAGAACTCATCATGCCCATATCAGTCACAAAAACTGAGTTACATGCACATGAAAATACAAAAATTTGAAAAATTACCTGAAAAACGTGGATTTTCTAAGTGTGGTAGCACAAAAGGGACAAGTGGTATCCAAGCCAAATTTCAAACACTGCATAAGTAGACCATGATATAATATGTGGCAAAATTTCAACTTGTTATTGCAAGGCATTTGTGTACAATGAAAGTTGACAGATGTATTTGGTGATATGGCCATTGTTCCACAACACAATTTTATAAAAACATATCGTAAACTGTTCTGCCTCATCTTATCCCCCACAACTGTTTAATCACTAAGCAACAACATATAGACAGATTAACACAACCTATCATTAATGTTTACTGCACCTTAACTGCTAAAAACCAGTCGATTGTGCTTCGAACAGAAGTTCTCCCACACTTTAGCTACTGTACTCTGTACATTGAGTGGCAATTGTACTGTCTTCTTGACACTGTGGTAGGAACTGGAACTGTCATAAGAATATGTTCAAAAGGAATCCAACACCTGTCTGCCAAACGTGGCCAATGAAATGATCTTGTTGATCCTGCTGGTGCCAAGAAGTTCACAAATACATCACCTTCTGCTTCACAGCACTCTGCAACACATCCTAAGTACCATTTGTCATCATAAACAGCAATAACATAGCAACCTGGTTGTATGTTGCTGCTTTTGCTTCTGAATCCTGAGTCAGACACGTTGTGCGTGCACCTATAGTTATAACTAGACAGTGTGCTCATCTGCACATTGTCAGAATCCGCTGGAGAGAAGTGATGATGGCTCCTTGTGCCTGCAACAGTTTTAATGTGTTCTAGTCTGCTTTTTAGCAACTCTTCCACTGATTTCACCTCATCTTTCGAAACATAGAATGATTGTATGCCAGAGATATTTTTCTGTACCCAGGTAAATAATTGAAGAGGTGTTAAAATGTAACCTCTTGTAGGGTGCTGCAGACTAACTCGTGATGCCATGCACTTAATGGTAGCACCAATACCATCACATACGTTTTTACCATGACTTGTTGCGAAAAAATTCCATTCTGCTTGAATCTGAAAATCATGGTAATGCATGCATAAATTTTTGAGATTTTTACAGTTTTTGTACTGACTAGCTGCCCCATCACTGAAGTATTTTGAAAAATGCATGTGAGGCAGCTTGTGTTTCACATATGCCATGACAGTGCAAATGTGGGCATGAACTGCACTGGCATCATGAATTAAACAGTCACTAAAAATGCACATGTGCATGACAGACACATCACCTGATTCACCTCTATAGTAAATCGCAAATGGCTGGAGAGTTGCTCGACTGTTGTCCCAATGATATCCTTGGATGGCATCTTGAACAATAAATGCATAATTTTCGGAAAAGTCTAGTATTACTATAATTTCATCTTGTTTAAAATTATCCTTACAAAACTGGAGATAAGCCGATTGTGCTGTTGCTGTGAAGCTGTGTGTGGTCAGTTTGTTCGTTTTTTGACAACACATTTCAACAAAATCTTTCACTGTACTTTGCTTTGTTTTAAGACTTGTGCGATCCATGTGTTTCCATTGTTCATAAGAAACATGTTCATCGTCATCCATAAGGAGTTCACCATACAGTTTGTTATTCATGA
Organism: Schistocerca nitens; assembly: GCF_023898315.1. Classification (NCBI taxonomy): domain Eukaryota; kingdom Metazoa; phylum Arthropoda; class Insecta; order Orthoptera; family Acrididae; genus Schistocerca; species Schistocerca nitens. The sequence goes on from NC_064617.1 coordinate 261,825,662, forward strand.
GTTCTGCAAGATTTGCCTTACCAGGACACTTTTCACACCTGTGTATCATGCACTGGTAGGAACTGATGTCACACACCAACAGCTTCATTGCACCTTTGTAATCCAGACCAGAATCCTTTATAGCGGCAAACACAAGCTTAGCATTTTGATGGGTCTCACATACACAAACATTGTGTGTGTACCTTGCACTTACAGGCACAACCCATTTTGGCCAAAGATTTAAAAAAAGATGATAAACCTAATTTTGTATTGGGATACTTTTCCTTGAATTCAACATATAGTTCCGATATGTTGCATAGCAACAGTCTTTTTTGCACCTGTACATGTACATTTCCCATTTTTCACTGTTACATAGTCTTTTGTTCCAGGTATTATTCGGCTGTAGTCATTATTTTCATAAAACTCCGACACTAGCATCTTTATTTCTGAACTCAATTGCTTGCCCTGAGCCTCCTGAAGTTGTGGAAGCGCTCCTTGGGTCGCTTTTATTTTCCTAGCTTGCTTTACCACACATGTAGAAACATTGAATTACTTTGCAGTGTAGTCAATAGACCAGCTGGAAGGTGCAAGGGTAAGAATAGCTACTTTTTTCTGGCGTGTGGATAAGGCACATTTTTCTTTCAAATCATGCACAATTTTGTCCAAATCAGAGCATTTCTAGCACGATTTCTGTTCCTCTGGAGCACATAGTTCTTCCTCTTCCACCATTAGTGTGTCAGCTATTTTGTGTTTTAATTCCATTTGAGCTTCTTGTAGTTTTCTTCTGCCATATTTGGGCCTCTTTTCCCAACTTTGTGTGTCTCCATGGGAGACAAACCAAGAGCAGTCACTGAAGTATTTAATTGCTCATCCGCTGTGGTTATAGGTGCTGCTACTCTTCATCACTGTCATGTAAATTATCAGAATATTCTTCATTTTTTAGCAGTGTAACACACCTGGAACATAACTTTTGTCCTGGTTTCATGTTAAGTCCCATGCACTGATTCACTTTCAATACTGATTTTATATCAATTTCTCTGAGGCTACACTTCACTGTCTTCTTATGAATCCAAAATGGATCAAAACAACTTCTTTGTAAGAAAGAATACTTATCCAGAACCACTTTCATATGATAATAACAAACACTAAAGTTTCCTGGAACTGTACTTCTTGTACCGACAGTGTGTATCCCAGATCTCCATAGCAACAAATCTTGGTCCGATTCATCCAGATCGTACAGTACAAAGCAAATGCCACATTTTGTTCCATATGTTGTTGTATGACATTCAGATGCTTGTGCTCTACCAATACTGCAACTTGTTTGAACAAAAGCACCACTAGTACACTCTTCTGCCTCCATACTGACTTTCCACAATAGTACTGACCAGTCTGAACTAGAATCTTAAAAACATGAGTAACCTTAATTGTTGCTTGTTTCCTTTGTTGTTCCTGCCTAACAATGACTCATTCTGTCCCCGAAAACTACCATTGTGTAACTCTGTTGCCTAATGGTTCCCAACAATTGCTGCAGCTTTATCTGAAACAAGCTGTCTGCATCATCACTATTACTTGCTAAATCATGTTAAAAGAAACTTAACCAAATACATCTCTGTCAACTTTTATTGTACACAAATGCCTTGCAATAACAAGTTGAAATTTTGCCACATATTATATTATGGTCTACTTATGCAGTGTAAAAATTTGGCTTGGATATCACTTGTCCCTTGTGTGCTACCACACTTAGAAAATCCATGTTTTTCAGGTAATTTTTCAAATTTTTGTATTTTCGTGTGCATGTAACTCTGTTTGTGTGACTGATATGGGCAAGATGAGTTCTGTGTGTGTTTAGGCCACATTAAGCTTACCACGACAAAGATTTATATCCTCTTTGAGTGAATTAAATTTGGCATAGAGGGCACCTACAATACATACCTTTTAAAGTATTACATTTTTTTAATCACATTTTGGAATTTTTTATTTTCCCTCAGAAATATGTTGTTGGTGTTTTGATTCATAGAGTGTGTTCTCTAAGTGGATGTTACTGGGTTGCAATTTCCGGGTCACGCCACCTTCTTTCACAAGCCATAATTCTGGAACTAATTGGCAGGGGAACTTAAAATTTTGTACATGGGTGTTCCACACTTGGTAGCATTGGTGTGCTAAATTTCAGCCAAATCTGAGACTATCAGCTGGAACATTGTCTCAAATTGGTTGAATTGACATGGAATGCCCCATATATGATTTCAGATTTTTTAAAGCATCAGTTTTCAACTTTTAACAGTTAATTACTTTATTTTAATATTACATTAGAAATCCAGTCTTTTGTCAAAGAATCACATTTGCGTAATATTACATAAAAAAGTGAAGAAATATGCCAATAAGTAGTTACTTTAATGTTTAAACAGTTTTTATCATTTTCTTACAAATGTGTGTAAGTTGACTTTGAGAACATTTAAACATAAACAATTCTATTTTTATTTATTTATGACCATTTTGCACTGCTCATCACTTCATGGCAATAGATGTTTACAATTCTTGTTATCACACTACATAAAGAGCACTGTCAACATCTGTCCACCAAACCTGTACATAAGTTACAGCACTGTCTCTGATTTAGACACTGCTATGATATGAACTCCAATTGGATTATTCAAGCATTTTAACAGCATATCTGGAATTCCAGCTACTTTTACTACAAATTTAAAGAGCATTATATTTTTCTTTATTACTGTGCTTTGTGCATTGGAATTCTCTTGGGTATTCAGCTGAGTGATGTCCTGATGTTACAATCTTTCAGATAGTTAACTTATCCCCATCCAGAGGTAGTGATGACAACAGGTTGCAGATATAATCAGAACATTGTCACTGAGCCAAATAATCAAGAACAGTTCAGGACAACACAATGTTAACCTATAGTGATTAACATTCCCCTCATTCACTTGCTTGTTAGTGGTAAATGAAGGTCAAATAATGCTGTGTCAGTAACTGGAGCTCTTCACATGCAGCTCTGTTTCCTACTGCCTTTTGCAAAATAGATGCAGTTAAACATTGCCAAGCATTATATTATTGAATATATCTCATCAAGACCCACCAGACCATTAACCCTAGCATTACCAACGGGGGGGGGGGGGGGGGGGGGCCTCGTAGGCCCACTGACTCAGTTTTTCTATGTTGTATCCACACCCTTTGATATATGAACTTGAAAGCAAAGGTAATTGTTCGTTATTGAATGTACTATTGAGTCATTACAGAATTTCGGAATAAAAATGTAATTAAAATTCATTTACTTGATTTAATTCTCTGTGGGCCTTAGAAGCCCACCCGTTGGTAATAGCAAGGAAAGATTTACGAGGTTGAGTCTCTCGTTTCAAATTCTTACCATGAAACGAATTTTGGCATTGTTGCCTTCAGACATATTATTATGAAGCGGACCATTGTTATTTTCAGTGTTTCTGCTGCTGTTGAACCAGCAACATGAGTAGAAATCGTTTACGTGATAGTTCCATTGAAAGAGTGCTAGAAGAAGTTTTGAACGAATCAGATTTAGAGGAAAGTGAAGTGGATGATGATGTGGAATAAATTAGAACTGATTCATCGTCTGAGAATGAAGATGAGGTTGAAGCCAATCCACCAGATGATAATGATACGGAATGTGATAAATTCATTGCAAAAAGTGGACGAGAGTATATTACGAAGCCATCTCGACAATATCGGCGTTCTGTGCAAAATATAGTGCGAGAAAGAATGGGGCTAGGACAACAAGGAAGAATTGTGTCTCCGAAAGAGGCTATAGAGCTCTTTTTTACACCTCAAATTATGAATCTAATAAAACTACACTCAAATGAAGAGGCTTCTCGACTAGGTATTCAGCACACAGATGAAGATGAGTTATTTTGTTATATAGGACTCTTGCTAATCATGGGTTCAAATCATGACAATAAGATACCTGTCCAAGATTTATGGTCTTTGCTTCAGGGCCGACAAGTGTACTATGGATCAATGAGTCGGACCCGATTTTTCGAATTGACTAAAATATTGAGGTTTGATGATAAGAACACAAGAGAAATTCGTCGCCAGACTGACAAGTTTGCTCCAATGAGGGAAATTTTTGAAAGCTTCAATTCTTCACTTCCATTGTATTTCATTCCTGGTCTAGATACAACAGTGGATGAGATGTTGTCTTTGTTCCGTGGTCGCTGTCCATTCAAGGTGTTTCTAAAAGAAAAACCTGGAAAATACGGCATTCTAATTCGAATGCTGTCTGATTCTGAGACTCGATATGTGATCAGCATGGACATCTATACAGGCAAGTCAGGAAATACACAGAATTCAAATGGACCGATGGAAATTGTAAAGAGACTAATAAAACCTATTGAAAAATCAGGCCGTAATGTTACCACAGATCGGTACTATACTTCAGTGGAGCTTGCTGAGACTCTATGGAATGATTTTCACCTCACACTTGTTGGCACCCTACAGTCTAACAGATGACACATACCTGAAGAGCTGAAGACTACAACTGGCCGCAGTTTACACTCTTCCATCTTTGCTTATACTGACCCTCAGACACAGAGGCCACCAGTTACTCTTGCATCAACGCTAGTCCGCGAGAAGCCAAAACGACTGCTGTTGATGCTTTCAACTTATCACTCAGAAGGGGTGTTGAATGAAGACTCAAAAAAGACTAACATAAATCTTTTTTATAATTCTACAAAGGGAGGCGTGGACACCATAGACCAGATGGCAAGACACTACAGCACAAAGAGAGGAACAAGAAGATGGCCTTTGTCCCTCTTCTACACACTCATTGACATAGCAGCAATAAATGCATATTCACTCTTCCTCCTCAACTTTCCGAATTGGAAAAAGAATTTGCTAAACCGCAGAAGAGTTTTTATCACTAACTTAGGTCTCGAACTAATAAGATCTCAAGTAGATAAACGGGCACAAAATTTGTATGGACTTCAGAAGCCAGTAATAATGGCAATGGAAAGCATCACACAACGGAAGCTCAGCTGCTCTGTAGAACCATCATCCTCAACAGCAGAACCAGGAACACGTGGACGGTGCCACCTATGCTGCCAAGAAGCTGCATCTAAAAAGATCAAGTACAACAAGCTGGGAAAGTCAACTGTTACCTGCTCTCAGTGCCACAAACACGTCTGTGGGAAACACTGCAGGAAGACAGTGTTGTGTGAAAAATGCGTTGCAGAATGAGACAGTAAATTTTGTTTGCTTCATGTAGTGTATCGAATTAAAAAAGTCGTTTTTATAAGAAAACACTATTTTGAAACATTATTCCAAAAAATATATAAACTGAATCTCGTGATTTGTTCATTTTATTCCTATTATAATAACATCTTTTATTATCCAGTGTACAAAAACAATGTCTAAGCATTTTGAATTGTTATTAGAGGTATCAGAAGTAAATAAACTTGATTTATGATAAAATAAATTGTGGTATTCTTTATGGGCCTTTGAGGCCCCCCGTTGGTATTACATGTAACAAAAAATATATTGGTAATGCTAGGGTTAAAAGTTTTATTTTAGTATATTAAAAAGTAAATCTTCAATACCTCAGATTGTTACAGAAGTTCTGTATATTAAAACACAGATAAATTTCTCTTGATAAATATTATCAGCAGCAGAAACCCTTTTGCTGTCACCTTCAACTAATTCTCAAATATGGAAATATTCACATCACATGGGACACTGTGTCTACAGTATTCTACTGTGGCACACCAATGTGGTGGTGGCACCAGCAGCAGTGGGAGCAGCAGCAGCAGCAGGAGTAGTAGCTGTTGTTATTGTTGTTTATTTGGCCTTGTTTTTTACAGAATAGTGTTAGAAAAATCAAGTTACACAGAAATACATAGCTCAAGAAAGTATTGTACTACCTGTACATCTACAAATAAATGTTTTCTTTGATTCATGACCAAGCAAGGTGGCTCAGTTGTCAGCACAATGGACTCACATTTGCGAGGATGATGGTTCAAATGCGCATCCTACCATCCTGATTTATGTTTTCCATGATTTCCCTAAATCAATTTAGGCAAATGCCAGGATGGTTCCTTTGAAAAGACACAGCCTACTTCCTTCCCTGATTTGATGGGACCAATGACCTCACTGTTTGATCCCCTCCCCCACATCAACCAACCAACCTACCTTTGATTCAGGGGGAGTACTTCATGAATGAATAAACATTATTAAACTAAAAACATAACTTTAAAGTGAAATAAAGATGGTCTGTTCGAAAGTGGACATCTTTGAACATTTGTGAAATCAAGATTTATGGATGGCTATCATTCAATACTGCATTTCTCCAGCCCATGCTTTGTAACATACTATGATCCTCCTTGGCATTCTGTCCACAAGGTGGTCATGACACAGCTGCTAAAGCCTCTTTGATTGTAGCCTTCCTAATGTCATCCAGTGTGTGTAGTGTGTTATGGGGAGCAAACATTGCAAATTTCTAATGGTGCCAAGTTTGCTCAGTTCGATTCATGTCAACAGATACCATAGGCCATTTCAATTGATTCCTGTCTCCTATAGACAGACGTTCATGAGGTGGACAAAGTGTACTCATGCATTGTTGCCATGAAAGGCAAGCTCATTGCTGAAATTTTTATTGCAATGCTGGACCACATATTTGAGGATGCTGTTCTGATACTGCACTGCCTTAAAATTACTCTTATTATTGGTGAGAAGCAGCCCACATCCACATATGATACCAGCCCAAATCGTGAGTTGGGTTGGGTTGATTTGGGAGAGGAGACCAAACTGCAAGGTCATCGATCTCATTGGTTTAGGGAAGGATGGGGAAGGCAGTCAGCCATGCCCTTTCAAACAAACCACCCAGGCATTTGCCTGAAGTGATTTAGGGAAATCACGGAAAAACAAAATCAGGATGGCCAGATGCGGGATTGAACCGTAGTCCTTTTGAATGAGAATCTAGTGTGCTAACCACTGTGCCACCTCACTTGGTGAAACGTGAGTGATTCACTCCTTGCAGAATGTGTGGCTGAGGAAATCTCCTATTTTCAGACACTCTTTTCTATCAGAAACTTTTTTTTTTTTGTTTACATACCAAATCAAGAATGTCCTGTGTGACATTTCAAGCAGTATCCTTCAAGAGGCTGATTTACTTTTAAGGGGCAATCAAAACGTTTCTGTCTGAAGGCCTTACAGTCCAGACTTGGTACGCCAATTATGAAAAATTGCCATGAGCATTGAGGCAATCATCCTACTGACATACTAGTTTGCAGATACCAATTTTGTAAAACACCGGGTCCTGCTGTGTGAAGAATTCCATAGCTGCCTGCTGCACATCCTTATCTGAAACAAATTGTCCACCCTTCAATGCCTCTTTTAAGGGAACAAATACATGATAATTGCGTAGGGAGACATCAGGACTAGAGGGCAGGTGCTCAAGTGCCTCCTACTTGAGTTGGCGTAATGGGTGAGGCTGGCCTCCCACCCTGACCAGCGTGTGTGTCAAATCGCTACTAGCGTGGAACTTGACGCACAATTCCACAATTGTGGTTTTAGACAGACATGCTCCCCCATACACATTCATCTCAAAGGGATGTCTACTGGTTTTTTCCCTGTTCAGATGCATTTGATAATAACGTCACATAATTTAAGTTTCTGCATTTACTGTATGCATATCCAAAAGACACAAATACCACACTAATCCCTTGCCTACATAGCAATGCTTATATAGCCATATATACCCTTATATGTCACAATATGTTGCATGTACACTGCAGCAATTTTGTGTGCCTTATATAATATTTCCACCCTGATAAACAATATTACGTGCACAGCAAGGATCCAAGTACTATGTTCCTTATTCATCAATTATTTCTGTGTTCCGTGCATTCTCTAGTCTTACAGCAACTGTTCATGAATTGCAAATGACAGTTAGGTGGCAGGAGGAATAGGTGAGTGACCACAGGTTTTTAAGTTCTTTTCTCAAAAAACTGTTTTTCAATCATTCTTATTCTGTTTTTAACTTATTTGTTTTAAGCATGAAAGACATCAATCTTAATTTAAAGGAAAATGTGAAACTTTGAAGTGTCATCTTTTTTGGAAAACTGTTGTGGCTGCCACACCTCAAAATTTGTGGAGCTGCAGCAGAATGGTATGCCTCCAGGTACTGTCATGGACTTACCAATGGTAAAGACTGTACAAAGTGGGGAGACCTCCATTGAAAACCCATTTGTGGAGCAGCAACAAAAATGTGCTATCTCCAGGTAGCATCTTAGGCTTCTCCAGATCAAGGGATGCACCTGCTTGCATATGAAAGCCTGTTGAATTGCTGCTTCCAGTTCAGTCAGTTTATTGCATATGGATTGACAGCTCCTATGTGCACACTGGAAGTGATGGAGTAGTGAATAGATTTTGAAAATCCACACTACATATGAGTCATCTTTGTCCTCCAGGGTCTTCACCATATAGCTAGTGAGACTGACACTAACATGGTTCTTTCCCAGTTTTGAAATTGTGGGTAAGTGCAGTCAAGAGCTGTGGACATTGCAGAACCCAGACATTGCATGATCCAGCTCCACCGCAGAGACTGGGGGGGGGGGGGGGGGGAAGGAGGGGGAGATTACAGTCTTCCATGTTGGTGGAGCAGAAATTATGACCAGCCCTATCCTGTGTAAGAAAGCTGGATTCTGTTTGTAGTAGCCTTATGAAACTAGTCTATTTTCTGTGCAAATAGCCTCCTGGAGTTCTTAGGAGATAGATGCTCCTCATCTTGTACAACTGCCACTGGAAGTCAGGAACGCCACGTATAAATCTTTGTAATGGCTCACCCCCAGGTACTTTAGTTGAGGCTGTTGTCTATTGATGGAATTCAAAAACCCTTGCAATGGCCTCTTCTTTAATTATTCTTGTCACATTTACCCTTGTCGTTCTAAAGGTTCTGCAATTTTCTCCTGTGGGGCTGTCTGAATCTTTGCATAGCTGTCTGCCAATCTCTGAGTACGTAATGACATCCGTGACTCCACCAAGAGATAAGCTGCCTTCCAGGTTTTCATGATGCATTGGGAGCAGATGCATCAGCAGTCCTGTAGACCATAGCTGTAATATAACCTATGCAATCAAGGATGTTTTTACATTGTTTAAAAACAGCAAAATGGCTGTGATGCATTCAGTTATCCTTTCTGAGAATCCATTTCAGAAGCCTTCTTCCAGGACCTGCTCCATTGGGCAGTTGCACTTCCATTTATGTTGTAATCTGTTTTACGCTAAGTAGTGTCTGAGAGGGCAGGTGAGCAAAATAAGAGCTTGTTCTGTTCATTGATATGATGTCCTCAGATTGTGTGAGAGCCTCAATTACTCTTTCCCTGAAAAGGTGATGGTACAACTCCACAACATTGTGGGTGTTGAAATCTCCTGAAAAGACCAACCGGTTATTAAAAACTCACAGTCAATGGACTCATGTGGTTTAAGGTGTACGCTGTGACATCAATATGGGCATAAACAGTGACAGCTATTATTTGAAGTCTTGTGATCAAGGGCAATGGTAAGGACTGGTACGGGTCTTTGGAGAACACTGCCACCCAAAACTTCACCCTGTCACCAATAATCTTTCTGAAGCATCAATATTTTTAATAGGTTTCTTGAGGACACAAGCAAAGAGATGTTTTCTGTACAAGGTGTATCAATTTTTCCATCTGCCCATTACTAATTTACTAGAATGTGGAAGTCATTTTAATACTGTGATTTTAGTGGGAGAGGGGCCTTTGCAGTTCTGGCACTGTGGCTCACGGTGTTCTCAACAGTGAGCTGTGCCAGTGTCACATCTGGTAGTCACTAGGAGAGTCTTAAAATGAAATTTCGTGCCCTGGCCCCACATATTTTTCTTTCATGGGTAACAAAAAAAAAGGAGAAGTTATTTTTTGAACTGTTTTCTCCGTATTTATTTTCAAATATGCATTCTTTGATTCTTGTGTTATGGGCACTTACTTGCTGTGTCGTTACCCTGTTTGCTTTTGCAGGTACATGTGATCATATGCTGGTGCTGGTTCCTGCTTCTTTGGACAACGTTTACATGGAAACATCTACTATAGTAGCAGTTCCATCAATGAGGTGAAGCTTATGATGTGACAAAAACCGATGGTTTATCACATTATATTTTTTCTTAGTTTCCATTTAGGGGATGTGTTTCATCACTTAACTCTTGACCTTTTTTCTCCTTGGTGAATACTGGGCAGTCTTAACTCCACACTGGATGACACTCTAATTGCATACAGCCAGAAATGGGCAGTCAGTGCCAGGCTACCTTTTCACATTTCCACACGTTGCTTCTCGTTTACAACTCACCGAGCGAGGTGATGTGATGGTTAGCACACTGGACTCGCAATCAGGATAGCAGTTCAAACCCACATCTATCCATCGTGATTTAGGTTTCCTGTGATTTCCCCAAATCACTCCAGGCAAATGTCGGGATGTTTCCTTTGAAAGGGCACAGCCGACTTCTTTCCCCATCCTTTCCTAATCAGATGGGATCGATGACCTCGCCATTTTGTCACTTCTCCCCAATCGACCAACCAACTTTACAACTCACTGTCATTTGGCCTAAATGTTAGAATTGTAAAAAACCACAGTTAAAACCAATCATGAGGCTACTGAAATCTCTAAATACTTCTATCTTTGCCACAAAACCCAACTAGGGAAGGCTAGCCAAAAGGCAGAAACTCTGCAAAAAACAGTTTTGAGTTGGGCAGCACTCAGAAAGCACCATTTCATTGAAACCAACAAAGATATTCTGATGAATAGTACCTACATCATATTTAGGAACAACCATCAACCTAAAAACATTGGATCTGATAAAGGAGAGGCCTCATAAACTTTTTTAGTCCATCCATCCATCCACCTACCCACTGTACATCGTGACATACCTCATCAATTAGGAGACCTTCAAGGAGGTGAAAGAAGTCTACATATCCATTAACATAAGAGAACTCTCTCTTTGAAACTTCATTACCTATAAACTATAACCATCCACTTAATACTATTTGAGCATATGCCAGATAAATGTAGATTAGAAAACCTTGTAAAAACTGATGCTTCTGCAGTAATATGAAATAGCCACTATCTACCTTCTATTGACTGTTCAATATTTACCTGAAAACATTGCTATTTTCCAAAGAAAATAGTTATCTACATCTGTAACAAAGGACTTTTCACAATCTTCTTCTTCTTAATACTAATATTGGGCAACTTTACAATGAATACTATTAGTTGACGTGTAGCTAAAAGAAATTTTCAATCCTTGCTTCTGGATAATATAATAGTTTGGAGAGGCACTATTGCTACATGTTTTTAGTCTTTTTTTATTGATAGCAATTCCCAATTTTTTACTGTATGTTGGCAACAGCATATTCAAGAATCAATTAGGGTAGAGTGGAGATAGGGGAGATGTTTTAATATTAGTTCTGTGGCAATTAGATAAGATGCTATAGTTTTCATGAAATTTTTACAAATTTTGCTGTCAAACGTGTAACTTGCAGATACATGCAAAAACTTTATACGTTTCACATTTTTTGTAGTTTTTCGCGCTCGCTTGTTACACGAGAAAATAGGATTGCAAACTGAAAGTACAACATTACTGAAGGTTTGTGAATCCAGAGTCAAATGGTATTTCTAGCTGCAAGGAGAACAGTGGCAAAAAGTGAACTAGTTTTGAAATTTAATGAAAAATGGCTATGGACACAAGTCAGTGTTCTGGCTTTCTTGAAACTGATACTGTGTTGAAAAAATCTGTCTGTGTGATAGGGCAGGATGGAGTGTGCTTAGTAAAGATATCTCTCTCTCTCTCGCCCCCCCCCACGTTTTTCCTGTCGCGCGTGTGTGTGTGTGTGTGTGTGTGTGTGTGTGTGTGTGTGTGTGTGTGTGTGTGTGTGTGTGTGAAAAAAATCACAGTTCACTTTAAACTGGTTTTATTGCCAGCAGCAATGATCATCAAGGAGCAAAAAGCACAGGGGAGTATGTATTAAGAATTCCAATATCCTCAAAATTTAACACACACAGCTCATATTGTCAATATTTAAAATAATAATAATATAAAAAAGTAGTTCAAGATTTATGTAAAAGACAATTGTGTAAATGGTCAGCATGTTGAAATACTTTAACTAAGAAAGCCTATTATAATAAAACTTCCAGACAGATGAAAAATATATTGGACCAAGACTCTCCAGAAGAGAGTGAAAAATCATTCTTTTGTGTAATTGTAAACTAACAGACTTTTTTCACACCACAGCCCCATAAGAACAGACCAGAACTATGATGCATGAACATGAAAATGACTGACTGGCTATCTGGGTTGGTATCACAATCTCACCGCATGTAAGAAATTACATTTGTGCCTAATGGTTATAGCAGATGTGATGGACATGTTGCCATTTCGTAATCAGATTGTCTGCTGCTAGTGTTGCTGAATGAAGAATCTAATCCAAGTATTCTGTTTTGTAATGACAAACAGTAATTTAGTAAACACAAACAGCAATGGAGAGAGGGACACTGGGCATCAATCTCAGGAACAAGATAAGGAATGAAGATATCCAAAGAAGAATATGGGCAACTAATATCCTTGAGTGTGTTACCAGGTTGCAATGAAAATGGTTTGGCCACACAATGAGACAAGACTCCAGCAAAAGCAGCACTAAAATGGTTCATTGGAGATCTTCTGTACAACAAAAGAAGCACAGAACTGAATGGAGTGGAAGAATGTGGAAGAGATCTTCCTTTCAACAATGGATGGATAATTACTAAAGACAAAGATCATGCATTTTCATTCAGCGTGAAATTCGGTTGCAATGTACGCAGCTTTAAATCACTGAAGTTTTTGTACTTGGTAGCACTTTTCACATGAAACACTAATTATATATAAATACGTTCTAAGCTGAATAAACCTACTCTACTCTACAAGCAACAAAAGGCACTGGTATTGAAAAGTATCAATCCATAACGTATGGATTATACAGAGCATCAAAACTCAATTGTAGAACTCGTTTCAAGGGCAAGGAGGAGTTAACACTTTATTTTTTTTATAAAATAACATTACCAACGTTTTGACATCTCGTATACACGCAGCAGGATTTCCAATGTAAAAATATGGAAACAACTACCAACAATATACTTTATTCATCCCAGCATTAGTTTCTGTTTTTACGTTTTTTGTCCAGTTCTGAATGATTTTATTACTTAACAAGCTTCAGAAAAGCAGTCCTCCTCTACACTAAAGAAGTGTAGACACAGCTAAGTAAACAAGTACCCAACTCATTTTCTATGATCATAAGTTTCTACTGTTTAATTCGCAAAGTTTTATTAGAAATTGAAAACAATACGTTCTTAATTACATTACTCCTTTCCGATCTGCACAATCTCTACAGAATCACGTTAACAATTTTCAGTCTTCTCATTTACAATCGTTAACACGCTACATTTCACTCCAGTCAAAGTGAAAATAGCTGTCGCACGAGAACCGATAGCGAATGTCTATATACATTCAGTATGTTGTCTAGGACGTATGAAATTACGATGATAATTCGGGAGCAATAGAAATGATTAACAACTTTGTACACAGAAAATACACTGGTTCCAGAATTGTTGAACGCAACAGAGCTTTTCACCAAGTACTCATTTCCTACAACAACGTTTCTTTCACTGATGACATAAATCCCCCTCCACTAGCTGCAGCCTCTGTTGCTAGAAACGCTCGAGAGCAGCGCTGTCTGTTCGCGCATGCGCTCTGCGCTACTGTGTGGCGCTCGAGTCAAGTGGGTATCAGCAAGTGACACCAAACGCAGGTGCCTAGTGCATTCATAGCGTTCTACATGACAGGAGCGGTAGAAACGTCAACATGTTTGTCGATTTGGCTGCCCGCGAGAGGGGCGCTCTACTCGCTGAATCCCAACCCTGCCTAATACCAGGGTGAGTAAAAGTTAAGCACTTTTTGGCTTTTTCTCTTGGTGTGTGGTACGTCCACCAGTATTGAGAAATTACTCTTGCATTTGCAACAGTGTGTCGGCAATTATTTCTGCTTCTGCTGGTGAAGGAAAAAAAAATCCAGTTCGCGTAGTTAGGTCAGGAGTGTAATAATGATGCTTTTTTTTTTTTTTTTTAACCTGCCAGTATATATTGTATTGAAAGTGCCATTAACTTCATTACCGTGGAATCGTCATTCAGCTCAAAGAATGATTTGAGATATAGAGGGAAAATTTTGTCTCGAGAAGTAATCTACAGAGTTGAGAAAATTGCCTCAACCAAAAACTGAAAATTTGCACGCATCTATGAAATGTGAGATTCATTTTCTCGGCACCATAAATCAGTGTTGCGGTTATTCAGTACATAACTTTAACAACTGTCACCACGCTTACATTGTTTACAATTGCATTCAGAAGACGTTTACTTCTAGCCAGAATAGCAAGGGTTGCCTAGACGTGCGCGGATAAGCAGCCGCAGAGCATTGTTGCCAGGATGACTCAACTTGGTTAATGAAATTCGAAATAGTGTTTCGTTAACACCCAAAGTCCTCAACTAAGCACACCTCATGCTTCAGATTACTTAAGCGTTCTTTGTACTTCTAACACTTATTGCAACGGCAACTGTCTGCCCGATATTCACACAACCATTAGTGCGCTACGATTGTTATGCCTTACGACGCGGTTTGGCGACCTGCGCGTTTGTGTGTGTGTGTGTGTGTGTGTGTGTGTGCGCGAATTTATCAGTGGAGGATGACCATGTGAAAGTTTGCCCACCTGACGGAAATATCGTGCCGGAGGATGATATTTGAGACATTACATACGTGCTATGCTGTGTGCATTCACGGCCTATCTGTGCTAGTATGGAACTCCCGGCGTTCTGCCGCTTCTTCTCTATAATATTGCTGTTAAAAGAGCCTGTCTATAACATTTTGTTATGATCCACTGATACTTATGAAAGAACTTGCTTATGTAGTGATTTAACGAAGATTCACCTTTTATTAAATTATGCTGTGTTTATTGTTCTAATGTTAATGAAGATAATAATTGTAAACATATCGCCTGATGCTTTTGGAGAAATGATCAGCTTCATTTTATTACATATTACAAAAAAAAAAATCTGTCGGAGAATTATTAGCTGAAGATTCTAAAACGTCAAAGGATCGCTACTTAGTCTGCAAACGTAAAGTTTGAAAATATTATCAGAAATATGAATATTTCCATAAAACGTCGTTTGGACATTTCTAGAACTTGATTCTTTAGGACTAGCGGGCACTTTTTGCACGACAGGTAACGAATTATCTTAAGTTTATAGTGAGGGTTTCTTTCATCTAATTCTTCAAGTAAACACTCGAAGTAAGTGCGACGCAAAGTGCCAAGATGACAGCAGTTCTGCTGTACAATGTCATGCTACCGAGCGCACAAGCTTAAAGGGCGATATCAGGGCTGCGTTAACGTTAGATTTGAACGTAATTGTTTCAGAGCATTTAAAATACGATTTTCCGTAAACCTTCTTACCATTTACTCTAGCTTCAACTCAAATAGAACCATAAGAATACCGTTAACAACAATTCAGTCAAAAAAAATTGCAGGGTGACCAACGTAATAGCTTCTGAGTGATACCAGTTAATCTGATATCGTTGATTTACTGCACATGCATTCTCTGAAATAGTATGAAAAGGGAATGGTGAAACGATTTAGTCATAAAAATACTTGGAGAACGTGATGTAAGAAAACAGAAGTATTTTTAGAAACTATTTTTAAAGCTTCTACTTCAAATTTCTCTTTACTAGCGTAAACTATTACATAACTGGTACGTTGGATGACTGCTGGTTGCAAAAAGAACCTAATTTCAAGTTTTCATTTAGTCATGAGCAGGTTTTGAGCAGAAAGTAACATACTACAAACAAAAATGTAGACTGCAGAGGAAAGTTTTTCAGGAAAATATACAAAATTTACGTCATTTACTTCTGAAACATTTCCATCATGTTTCGCTGTAGATTCTTTTTCTTGCAACCGCTCTCCGCTCTTTTTTTTAAGCACTGTCTCTTTACTTCTGACTACCGCCGGCCGCCGTGGCCGAGCGGCTCTAGGCGCTTCAGTCCGGAACCGCGCGAGTGCTACGGTCGCACGTTCGAATCCTGCCTCGGGCATGGATGTGTGTGATGCCCTTAGGTTTGTTAGGTTTAAGTAGTTCTAAGTTCATGGGGACTGATGGTCTCACATGTTAAGTCCCATAGTGCTCAGAGCCATTTGAACCATTTTTCTGACTACCTCCATACATTTATAAACACAATTTTTTTAATTGCGTAAAATTCAGCTTTTGTAGAGTTGTAATTCATCAAAACCCCATCTCCACTCTCATTCCCTCCAGAATTAGACTGTCAGCCACACAGACTTAATCACTGAAAGTAGAAATTTCATCCAGCATATTAATATTCAGGGTATTAAAAGAAAATGTCGAATGTTTTGAGGTGGTAGTCAAAATTCAGAACGTAATAACTCAAAGTGCTAAAGGTATTTACTTCGAACAACTTTTCCTGACACTTTATTTTTGGTTTATGCAAAAAGAAATTAGATTTTTTACCTTAACACCCATAACGCCCCCTTCAGGTGGTGACTTGCAAAGCTTTAACACTCAATAGAGAACCTCTTTCGGTTTGTTGTTTCGTGTTTTTTCGGCAATGTGAATTTGCAAATTGCACTTGAATTATAAAGTAGCTTATGAGGCATACTATAAAAACTGTTCTGTTTGGGTACGCGGCCCACGAGACAATAGACACAGTTGATAGCTACAGTGTCTCCCTCAAGGAGCAGCAAGAGGCAGCAACCATCATAGCTGACTTCAGAATGCATAGGTTTCTTAACAGATGGCGCTCCGTCCAACCAGGCGAAATTTTCGTAATGATCTACGGTATGAATGTTGCTGCCTGAATACTGCAAGGTTGTTAGTCAAATACTCGTGAAACAACAAACAGAAAACTTAGAATCCTAGGGGACATCGACACAGCTCTCCCTAGCTAATAAACAGGTTTACAATCAAACGAGACAAGTGCAACGCTCATTACCCTCACTGAATGACGATTGATGTTTCAGTGTGGCCACTGTACAACGATAACGCCGTCACAGTGAGAACAAGCTTAGATGTGCACTGGAGTATATTTATTATTAGTGCGTCGCCAGAGACTGATACTTACTCTAATGACTGACATAAATCACAGTAAAACTAAAAGAGAAAGTTCTCTGAAACTCGAATTAAATTAGAAAATTACGCTAACACTGGGAGAAGGTATCAAAAAGCGTGGAAGGCTGTACGGGGAAAGCGCAACAAGATCCGTTGGTATGGGCAGCTCGCGAAATCAAAGTTAATGATACAACAAGAATCCACAAATTAGGCAGCACAAGTTGAGGGCCAACGTAACAAAGTGACGAGCTGGTCAGAAAGTGTTTCGCACTACCGCAGTTGCGACACTTTTCTCCCGAAACAGCTAGTGTGTGTTGATCAGCACCAGACGGCAGCCCACAGAGGAAATGCCCAGCAAGGTGGACTCGAGCAGAATATCCCAGAACGTTAGTTCGCTGCCCTCAACTGCCTAACGTTTCGAAAAATACCATATGGAGCGACGATCCATTGCAATTGACATTGACAGACGAGAATATCACTAATTTTATTAAAAAAAAAAAAAAAAAGAGCACAGCAGAAACTTCCCACTCTTGGTGTAGAAAACTCAGATTAAGAAACATGTGGTTGGTACAGGGTCGTTGAAGCGACTGGTCGGCTTTTCTTCACTTTGCTTCATTGCACCAAGCACGGAGGCAGATTGGATGAACAAAATTTCCGAGTGAACACAACCGTTTTTGTCACGCTGGCTGGGCAGCATGATGTTCGCGCAGAAAGGGCAAAAGCATCGAACTGAGTTATTCTCTGGAGACGGTAGTAGCGGGCCGGTGCCCACTGACCTCAAGCCAGGTCAGGTGCCACATCTTCTCACCAAAACCCAAAGCAGACCACAGCCTCCCCTACGTGAAAACCTGACTGTCTCCCTGGGAATGTTCGCCTCTCGTAATGATTCACTGATTGCGTTCTGCCGACAAGACCTTGAGACCACACCGGGAGTGCGTCTTCCTAGCGTGAAAAACGCAAAGCCTTCCTCCCAAGGCCACTTGTCCAGTACTCTCAGTAAAAATAACCACCAAATTGTTTCATAAAATGAAACTATATCGCTTAGAAATACGCCAGTAATGTCGCACAGGATAAACATTGCTGCAGAGGACTCAAAGAATACTTGTACCAAATCGATGATAATGTCAAGATATTAGTCATTTCTAGAATAATTCATAAAAATGTCTGGATTCTGAGCATTATTGAAAATCTGTGGGGTCGCATAAAACTGGACACTGGGAGCTGGCTAAAGCCAGAAATTAAGCCACTGGAGCTTCAGAGCAAAGCAAAATATTAAAAGGTCCTTCGAACAACACGTGTTGTATTTCTAGACATAAATAATAATTTTAAACCAGCTGAGGTAAAAAGTTGTAGTTAGATCTTCCTATTGGACCCTAAACTATAGCATATAGAACTCGCTGATGACTTCAGAGAAAATCTGTTCCCTAGTCCATATATTTCCAGGTCATGTTTGGAAATTTAATCATACCACAATTGTTCGGGAAAAAACTACTTTATAAATGGCAGACGAGACATAACTTCCTGCGAAACAATTGTAAAAGCTTTCTCTAAAAGCTACTTTGACTGGCTAGTTTCGCAATGGTGCCCATGATGTAAACACACTAAACTTAGCTGCAAGCAGACCTGACCGCTTGGAGGACAGAGAATGGTATCAGTAATGACAGGTCCATTTGCTCCGATAATTAGCACCAAGATAAAGAATTACTTTGATGGAAGAGTAAACAGAGAAATCTAAATGTTCAGTAAGACTCACGTTTCTGACTTAACATAGAACACTAACGGGAGAGGAGGAGGGAATGAATGAATATTACATTGCTACTCAACCATCGTAGTTTACTACTTCAAATTTTAGTCAAAGGAAGTTTTATTTGTAGGTATACATTAATTAATTAAAATTAATAGATTTCAATTGGTATGTTATATACTAAATTAGGTACAAAAAACCTTGTTTTGCACCCTACTACAATCGTATATTTTAAGAGGGTTTAGTAATCCAGGATTAAGCTACAAACATTTATTTCAGGCAGTGAACACAGAGGAACTGTGGCAAGAATTTGAACGAATAGCCGACCAAGCTCCAGAAAACTGGAGTTTCCAGCAGAAAACACAGATGGCATACAATTTCAGGAAGCTTCTGAAGAAAAAGCGCCTACTGCAGAGTAGACACAAAAACAAAAATCGCGGAAAGGTAGATAATGATTGAACGCTCTAGTCTGCGCGAATGGAAATGCACGAAGCCTTCAATAACTAATGCTATAAAATTTTATCAGTGGACGAGTCCCAAAAGCCAAGCCTACAAGCCCAAGAAATTCCTCATATTTTAACCGTCAGTGGAACAAAAATTAGTGTTCACACAATGATGGGCGAGAATGCCAGCGCAATGACGAAACAGCACCTGGAAAGTGGAATTCAGCCTTGAAATGTTGTTTCACAGTGCAAAATGAAGTCATAATTCAGTAGATGTAGCCTGCTAAGATGACTGACACGATCAGTAGCAAATTAGGATACTGGACATATACAACGGACAGCACAATGGTGACGGGTTTGTTTGATCCACGGTAGAACTGAAAAAACGCGAACTGACAAGTGTTTGAAGATAGACGTCAACTATCTCGCGAAAGCATAGTTACAGATTTTCAAGGACCAGTATTTAATGACGAATCTAGGAACATACTGCAACCCCGTATGCGTCGTACCCGCAGGGAACACGGAGACACACATTTAAGCAGTCATTCTTTCCTCGATCTACACACGAATAAAGCGGGAATGAGCCCTGATATGTGATACATTGCAATTCACAATAGTTTGCTGAGTATGAATATACAGGGCGATGTTTTCCACCGTGTACAAACTCTGGGGATGATCGATGAGAGGATATGGAACAATAAGCGTCTAATTAACTCATGTCCGTGAATACATGAGACCATTTATTCAGTCATACTTCGTTAGAGAGACTGCGGTCTGATACGCGATGTACCATGCAGCCAGTTACAGTAAGCATGGTTTCCTCCTAGAGGGCGGTACTGTTCCTCATACGTCATGCTCTAGCCGCCTCTCCTGCCATAGTAATTGGTAATGTTGTCATATTCACTTCTCTTGCTGAATCACCTTGTAGTGCACGTGACACAGCGTTGTACACGTAGTATTCGAATCGAGAGCTTGCCGACACGGTCTTTACGTACGGAAAGACAAATGGCGACGGGTGGCGGGAAGCAAGGTTGCATCTGGAGAACTATCCACGCCGGCAACCACTACAGCATTCAACGTTTGCAAGTGTTTCGCCGTTTCTGAGACAGGGTCGTTTCAGGAAACAGGAAATAATGGACTTACCCGAAAAGTTATAACATCTGACTTGGAGGGAAACGTGATCAACACTGGAAGGCGACCGCCGTGTCAGTACCAGGCAATTGGTCTGCCAGTGCAGTGTAAGCCAGACGTCCTTGAGGAACATTCTACATGATAGTTGTTACTTCCCTTATCACTTACAGCTTGTGCAGGGCTTACTAGCGACAGACTGACTTTTCACATCGGGAGCAGTTTTGTCACTTTTTTTTCCCCCACCAGGCAACCGCGGTTCTGGGATTTGCCATTCATCCTATTCACAGATAAGACCACCTTTTCGTGGCGTAGTATCTTCAACTTTCATAAGTCATCCGTTAGGATGGTGACGGCGAGTCATCAGCATCGGTGCAGCTGAAATGTGTGGCCCGGAATAAGTGGCGACCGTTTTTTTGGAACCAGTCTCTTTCACGTCGCCTAACAGGACGGAACTATCGGCGTTTCTTGCGGGTGACTTTGACTCTTCTGGTGGAAGACGTGCCATTGATGATTCGAAGGGTTATGTGGCTGCTACATGGTGCTCCAGCCCACTTCGCCGTTAACGTCCGGACGCATCTCAAACGTGTCTTTCCTGGATGTGACGAGGGGGGCCAGTTGCAAGGCCTGCTCGTTGACCGGACCTCAACCCGTGCGATACCTGATTATGGGACCATCTCACAAGTATCGAGTATGCAGAGCCATTCCAGATGTGGAGACATTGGAGCAGCGTATTCATGCTGCCTTTGGCACTGTTCGGATGCAGCCTAGCCGATGTGAACGTGTGATACAGAACAGGCTACGGCGCGTACACACATGTGCTGAGCCACAAGGAAACCATTTTCAGCACATACTGTAACTGTCGCTGTATGGTGCATCGCGTATTAGACCGCAATCTCTGTAACAATGTATGATTGAAAAAATGTTCTGTATCGTGGAAAACACGCATTTCCGGACGCAAGTTAAACCTTTTTTTTGTTCCGTATCCTTTCATCTATCAATCCCTAGAATTTGTACACAGTGGAAAAAAACCATTGTAGATGCAGGATCAATCGCAGTGGGCTACATAAAGTAAATTGTACGACTGAACACAGAGAGAGCAATAAGAAATTGCACAGTGCCAGTGTGTGCAATTTAGTTTGAAATTAGAATAGGGACGACCTACGTTGAAACGGTAGAGCCCAGAGCTATATAGACAGAAAATAATTTTGCGACACATCATAGTTTTACACCATGATTATATGTGCTAGCGTGCTGTTTCCGGCGTAGCCCAGAGGGCTATAAATAGTACCTGCTATGTGCAATTTTGTCATATGATGACATGGAGACCGTGGCTGTTGTTTGAAGATAAATGTTGTTGGTGTTAGGACAGCAACCAGCCACAAATTTACTTTCATTTCCTTTATTCAAAGGGTACCGTTACCGGTTTCTAATCGTTGTGATTCATCCTCAGACGGTTTACACGCTTTCTTTGACAAGTGGTGTGTTTTTTACAGATTAATTGTCCTAAAATATAAATAATACCTAATTATAAACACGCCACACACAGGTGGTTGCGTTACATATTTTCGTTGCATGTGACTTACGTGAAACGTCGGTTTGGAGTGTTTGTTTTCATAACATTCGTCCAACAGATGTAAATGCATTCCCACTGCATTCTTATTGTTGCACACGTAAATTGTTCTCACTGAACACTTCAGATTTGTCACTGAGAAGATTTCTAACACGCACCACACGTTCTGATACATACAAAGAGCTTACACACATGAGTATCACAGATGCTATGATATATCGAAACATTTGACGATGATGGCCTATGTTTGGAAAGGACCATATATTCATTTACGCAACTGCAATGCCTTTTACACTAGTACAGAGACATTGAATTTTTGAGATGATATTGTTAAATTAATTATAAAGTTTATTTTTTACTTATAAACTGTATAGGTAAAATAGTATATTATTTAATTACATTTAGCATCATGAGAATTATAGTAACATATAAATTTGCTACTTGATCTGCAGATAGGTGTACTAATATTATTTGCTTTGTAGGCTGGAAAGTAATTTCTGGAAATTTTTCAGGAAAGGGGTGTTAGCTAACTCTATTCGTTAAAGATATAGTCTGGGGTGCTGTGTGTGTGTTTTTGTGTGTGTGTTTTTGTGTGTGTGTTTTTGTGTGTGTGTGTTTTTGTGTGTGTGTGTTTTTGTGTGTGTGTTTTTGTGTGTGTGTGTGTTTTTGTGTGTGTGTGTGTTTTTGTGTGTGTGTGTGTTTTTGTGTGTGTGTGTGTGTTTTTGTGTGTGTGTGTGTGTTTTTGTGTGTGTGTGTGTGTTTTTGTGTGTGTGTGTGTGTTTTTGTGTGTGT